>NC_133975.1:96085744-96388774 GCF_047716275.1 Strix uralensis | reverse complement strand
GAGTTTCAGCCACAGTGTGAAAAGGTAGAATGCCTTCAGAGTTTCCTCTGCAGGTAGCTGGGCAGGACATATGTTAGAGTCAGGTCAGCTGGCCTTTTCACACTGTAAGAAAAGAAAATCAGAAAACCACGAGATTGGGTTTGGGGACTTGTAAAATTGGACTGTGTATCTACCTTTAGAATGCATCCAAAGAAAACCACGAGACTGGGTAAAATTATAGGAAGTCTGTATCTGGATTTCATTATAGAGAATGATAGTTAAATGATACAGATTTATAAATGGTTAAACTGAAGCAAGGGGAGACGGACTAAAGCAGGTATCTCTTTAGGACTTTTTAGTGATCTAAGAAGGCCTTTTTTTTCAGATCTTGTTATGTGGAACATTTCTTTTAATGCCTCAGGCAATGATCTAGGCAGGCTAGCCTGAAAAACCAGAGGTGGGAATGCAGTTTTCAGCTCAAACTAAACTGAACATATTCAGTTTTCTTCTTAAGGAATAATTCTTTCCTGTGAGGGTGGTGAGGCACTGGAACGAGTTTCCCACAGAAGCTGTGGCTGCCCCCTCCCTGGCAGTGTTCAAGGCCAGGTTGGACGGGGCTTTGAGCAACCTGGGCTAGTGGAAGGTGTCCCTGCCTGTGGCAGGGGGGCTGGAACTAGATGATCTTTAAGGTCCCTTCCAACCCAAACCATTCTATGATTATGTGATATATTTCCCTGGTCCTGTTAAACACAGCCATGGATATAAAGAACTTGGTAAAACTATTTTACCTGTTTATCTGTGCCCTGTTTCCTTCGTTGTTCCAGACACTGTGTTGTGAGCACTTTCTGTGCCTCAGCCTCCTACACTCTCCCAAAGTCGTACTGGACTCTCACATGAGAGTACACATTTTCATTTCCACAACAGGTCCCAGCCCAGCTGGGGCATTGAAGTTTGGGTTGCAACTTCAGCAGCAGTACAAAGAGAATGGGGGTGTGACAAGGTGGGTGGAGGAAAAAGGGGCTGTAGTGGCCTGGAACACCCAGGGCATGTGCCAGCTGCAGCAGAAGAGTGGGCAGGAGGAGGCACTGGCGGGGGGAGAGGGGAAGGAGCAGGCCGCAGCCCGAGCAGGCAAGCCAGCTCCGTTCAGGGCACAGGGGCTCCGGTGGAGGTGCCTCTCTGGGGTGCAGAAAGAGCTGTGGTAGGGAGATGAGACATGACCGCGGGCGGATGGAGACATGGAAGCAGCGCCATAAGTTCTGCGTCCTCTCCAGCCCCTCAGAGAGATCTGAGGAGAGCCCCACTCCGCCATGCGCCACCGCCACCGCGGCCCTGGGGCGCAGCCTCGCCCCACCCCGCCCGGCCCGCAGAGGGCGCGCGCGCTCAGCCTGCCCGGCCCGGCCCGGCGCGGCCCCGCCCCGCCCTGCCCGCCCCGCCCCGTCCCGTCCCCGGCCGGCCGGCGCGGCCCCTCGGCGGCTGTGGGGGCGGCCCCGCGCCTGCGCGGCTCGGCCGGGCTCGGCGGGGCGGGGCCTGGCGGCCGGCGCTGGGAGCGGGCGGGTCGGGCCGGGCCGGGCTTGGCGGCGGCTGCGCAGCTCTGCGGGGGCTGTGGCCGGGCGACGCCGCGGGGGACCCTGACTGCCAGGCGGTGGCTGCGCCGGAGCGTGTCAGCGGCGGCGAGGGAAGGACGGTGAGCGCAGCCCCCCTTCCCGCGCCCGGCGTGCGAGCAACAGGTCCTGCCGCCGAGCCTCCAGCCTCGGCTCAGCGGGGAGCCGCCCCCGCGGCCACGGCGCCTGATGAGCAGGCCCGGGGGGGTCTGGCCGGGCCGGGGCCAGGCGGGGCGGCGGGGCCGAGCCGGGCTCGGCGCGGCTCTCGGGGGACCGCGTCGGGGCCCGCGCCCCGCCGGGCGGTCGCTCGGGCTGTGCCCCGGCCGGGAGGGGCGGCCCTGGCCGCTGCGGCTACAGGTGCCTGCGCCGCGGGGCGCCCGGAGCCGGCGCCGCTGCCGGGAGCGCGGGGGGCGGGCGGCGCCCGGCCGGGCTCCCGAGGGCTGCCCCGGCGGCTGCCCGCCCTCGGAGGTGCCTTCCGGGCGGGCGCGGCGAGCTGAGGCCCAGAAGTTGTAAGAAACCCCCCCGTACTTGGCTGGGCGCTCTTTCTGCTGATCACGGGGGGCTGCGTTTGTGTTTTAATGAGGGGAGAAACTTGAGGCGTCCCCCCTCCGCGCTTCCGATGTTGTGGCGGTTCTGGGTTCGGCAGTGGTGCCTCTGTAAAGGGATCGCTTCGGATTCATTTATGAAGCTTCGCGGGGTTAAGTAGGTTGACTGTGAGCGACTTACAGTGTATTTTATAGCCGGCAGTAGTTCAGGCGGCACTGGCTCGGAACGGCTGCGCTCTCTGAAGGGCTGGCGGTAACGCGCGGGGCGGCCCTGGAGCCTTCCCGCGGAGGGACCGGGGCCGCGCTGTGCCAGAGGCTCCACGGGCAAGCCACAAAGAGCACGGGGACTTTGAGCTTGGTGAGACAGACCGCACAAGAAAATGAAATTAACTTGTCTTTGACCTTTTTGAAAACCATTTATATTTAAAAAAACCCCCATCTGTCTAAAATAGTAATGTTCTTGGAGGTCTCATGTGGGACAGATCCCCGAAAAAACTTAATGAGGAGTATTAAAAGGGGTAAATATCGACTAGTGCTGTAAGGGGTTTGTCTTTCAAACGGTAATTCTTAAAGCCTCTGTAATGGAATTATTTGGACATAAACTGGCTCCGAGGTTCACTTACTAGAACAAAATACTTGCATTCTACCTAAGTGATGATATATTGATGGCTGCCGTTAAAGTTCTAAGAAGGGACTGGTGGTGGTCTTTTTTTAAGTGTCTGCTGCCTCAGTGCACAGCTTCCTATGCCTTAAAGGGACCACCCTGTCTTTGGAGGATAGAGGTGTTTTTCCTTAATTTGCCAAAAATAGGATACCTTTAAATTGTCTTTAATTAGGCATCCGAGCCTGCAGTCATTTGGATTTAAGCTGTCCTTTAAATTTCCACAAACAGTGCGTCTTTTTTTTTTTTTCTTATAATCATCTTAGAGCTGTCACTACAAATCTAAATGTCCATCACTTTAGAGTCTGGCTGGTTTATACACATATGAACTGTTTTCCAACACGCTGTGATTCAAAAAAAAATCACTATTTCACATGTTGAAAGCTTAACTAACGGTTAGTATTGTAGATAGTTTAACAAGGCATCAAGTATTTATATTTCATCGTTTTGTGAACCAGTGTACTAGGATGTTAAATTTAATTAACTGTTAGTAAATAATACAGAGTTAAGTGTTAATACGTGACCATTTAGCTCTTTTCAAAGTAGTTCTTTCAGATTTTACATTTTTCCGATGTGTGTCATGTTGCCTTGCAACGTATGGAATAGCAGCGGATGGTAATTTTTGCTATATAGAATTAGGTGATGGTAAAGATGGTAGTTTTAGTTAGGTTTTTATTAAATTGCCTTTCAAGAGATCTGAACTTACTTAGAAACGTAAATCAAAATATTTCTTCACTAGACTGATTTAGATGCCTCAGGAATCTGCAGGAGTTACTCAGGCTGTTGAGGACTGTTGGGCATCTCTCATCACCACAGCAATATGTGATGTAGTAAAAATGCGATGTAGAGGTTAGCATTCATATTGAGGGTTATGGACACAGAAAACTTAATGTAGTCTGGAGTACGTATGTGTCCATATATATTTTTTCCTATGTAAATAATGATATTTTCATAACACTTCCATTTGCTGCTTTTTAATTAAAATCTCTTGCTGTAGTTTGAAGTTGCAAGCAGTTAAAAATCCTGCAGCATTTTTACATGCAAATTCTGTTAAGATGGCTCCTCAAAGACTGGATCTTAACATCAGATGCTAACAGTTGTAACTACCTGTTTCAGCTACCAATTTTTTTTCCAGTTTGCAGTTTTGATTAAGTGCATTCCTTTTAGTGTTAGGCTTTTAGAATGCTGAAGGCTAAGATTTCAAACAGTCCGCTGCTTCTTAGATAACAGGATTTGTATTCATATGCCATGTTTAAAATTCTTAAATGTTCTAGCAACTGGCTTTTTTTTAAACTACTTTCTTAGTGTGACAGGTAGTGTTGCAGAAAGGCTTGACATTACGGTGTTCAGAACACTAATTACTGCTTTGGTCATTCATCAGAAAACCTCAAGGTCTTTTGTAAATATTAATTAAATACTGCTCTATTGTTTTCCTTTTATTAATGCGCAAAGAGAGGCATTTGTATATTTGAAAAGGTTTGCTGCTATGTCTGCGGTAGAAAACTCAGTGGAAACAGCTTATGCTGTGACTTAAAAATCAGTTATGCTGGCAAAATGATTTTTCGAGTATAGTTATCTACTTTGGAGCTTTCTTCAATACAACTATTCTGACAAAAGTATTTTATGTACATGTCCTCTTTCCTGCACTCCCAATATAGCTATGTGACAAAATGTTTTAAGCATAGTTCAGGCTAAAGTATGAAGCAGAAGTCTAAACAAAAAGAGGAAATAATAACTAAATAAGTAGTTTATATACCAGGCCATTTTAAAGTAAGTTTTGGGGTTTGTTTTTTTTTAACTGGAGGTGATAAACTGTGTATGTCTGTTGGTAAAGACTAGTTTTATGCTGCAAGAGTGTCTAACTGCATACAAATACATAGCTGTATAGGAAGAAGAAAATGCTGTAACTCTCAAAGCTTGCATCAGTGAAATTAGAAAGCAGAGGTACCGTTAGTACTGCACAATATACAAGGAATGCTTCTATTCCGTGAAGCAGGAAGCACAGAAAGGCCTAATCTTGCACACTTCTCTTTTGGCAGAAAAAGGATGTGATGTTGCATTTCTTTGCGAATGGGTAAATGGTTCTAGTACCAGCCCAGTATGTTGAGATTTGGGTTTAAACCCTTCTACTGTTTGGGGGAACTTAAAACCCCCATCTGTCACTTCCTAACAGGAACACTTTAACTGCCAGGCCACTGGGTGTTGAGTGTGAGGTGCTTCCAGACACCAGCCAGTTTCATTCTTGAGGAGCAGTATTCTCTTGGGAAGGGAATAGCGCAGGGGCTGTCTGGCAAGAAGGATGATGAATTGATCTCCTTGTTACAGGCAAAGGGTTGAAAGAGTAAATGGGTTTTTTTTCTTCTTCCCTAGCGTGGTGTGAAATTCTGGAGACTTAAATCTCTGATCTTTCTCTTTATGTTTATTCTTGGCTGACTTGGCCAATTCCTACTGATGTTGAGTTTTAGATACTTGAACAGCACCTATAATGTGCCTTTCTCATTGTAGAGCAGAGCTTGGTTGCTTATCTGAGTTGTGGAGTCTAGTAGGTGGCATGGCGTTTAGATTCTCTTGTCAATCTAATTCTGCGTTCTTATAAGATGCCAAGTAATTAGATAAAAAAATGTAATTGTTTCAACATACCTGCAATTATTATCTGTTATATAAAGATCACCTCAGTGCCTTGTGTTTCCTTAAGTGATTTGCCTATTGCATCATGTATCTGTTCTGGTTGGCTGTAATTGTCTTCTAAAGAAAAATAATGAGTAAGAAACAGTTAATGTGATTTTATGTTAACGTTTTTAATACTTAATTTTGCCTCTAGTCTATAATTTTTTTAATGTCTTCCCTAGGATTAGAGAAAAGGCTTGACAGTTGATACATGTGACAGTGCAGCTTGTGGTTGTTAAGCATAAACTTTAGTATCTGAATTTGCTATACTTTATCAGCATAGAAAGTATATTCCTTATCTCCTGCAAAGTTCTAACAAAAGAATAGATAATAGAATAGATAGAAATCCTGGAAAAATGTAGTTCTTAAGAAAAATAAGATAGAAACCAAACCGTAAGTTTCATTCTTGTCTTGCATCAGGATTCGTCTTCTGTTGGAAGGTCATACTTGGTTGTTTGGCCATAACAGATTATTCAGAAGACTCTCTTTTTTTTTTTTTTTTTTTTTTTTTGGTGGGGAAAAAGTAGTTTAGCATGAGGAATTGTTTCTGGTAGGGATATATTAAAAGTGATAGGACAGTTAAGTGGTCCTTTGCAAAAGGTATTGGGAGTGTGGTAATAGTCAGTATGTTATCATCTAAAGCGCATACCTGTGTGTGTGCATCAACCATTATATGAAGTCAGTGCAAACTGTCTTATTTTCATAGTGTGAAGATGTTCAGTGTTGTCTTCAAGCTCTAGAAAGTTGAATTCAGCAAAACTAAAAACCTTTGATAACCAGGAAGTGCCAGTGTAACCTCAGCAGCTGCTCTTTGACCTGGCAATGGTGCTGGGAGGTGGCTGTATGCATTACAAGTCTGTTTCCAAGGATAAGTGTATATTTTTTAAAGTTGTGAAGGAGAGGCTAGAAAAGAAGTATTCCTTTAGGTACCAGTGGTGTTGAGTGGAGTTCTGAGTACAAACGTGTGTTCAAAGGAGGACAATATATACTAGTGCATAAAAGAGTCACTTCTCATTTCAACAGTAGATTATAAAGATTGCCAGTGATATATGTGTGAGCTGTTGTTAGCAGTGTGATGGCACAGGAATGACTTGTGTTTAATGAGGTATATTTGAAAGAGTAATGAAACTTAAAAAGTTCACCTTGTTCAAGGCTGAAGGCAGGTAAAATATAACTGGTATGATGCCTTGGTAAAAACACTATTGAGAGTAATTACTTCGCTTTTGATGTTTACCAATCCTGTCCCTTTCCTTGGAGCCAAATCTTGATCTTGGTTTGGGTGGCAAAGAGATCAGCAGTCAGCTCTCATCTAAATATTCAAATATAAACCCAAGCTTTCTTTTAACTAAGGTGATCTTCACAGTTAAGGTCAATGAAGATAGTATGCTTCAGTAACGCCTTCTCTATTACTCACTTATTTAGAAGCTGGTCTTCAGTGTGGCAGACGATAAATCTAGGGAGGGAAGCATGTTTTTGTGCATGGTGGTTGTGGTGCTGAGTTAAATTCTTCAGCACAGCAGATGTCATGACAACTTTTTCTTATGCACCTCTGTGCATAAAGATAAGGCTTGACCTTAATATCAGATCATGCAGTGTCCCTGCAGTGTCATGGTTGAGAACTCATGGTCACCCTTGTTTGTCTTGTTTATCAAATTGCCGTTGACTTGTCAGCTACTGTTAATGAAACTTGAGATAGACTAATCATGGATTAATGCAGTGTACCTTGGCTTAGAAAATTAAAGTTGCTTTTATAGAAAAACTGTTACAGAACTGCATTGTGCACCATAGAAATGAACTGCATGTCTTGTATTGGCTAAGAGAACATGTTGCTAATTCCTCTGGTATGTCCTATTTTCTAAATGTTCTCTCATCTCTGAAGGCAAAGCTCAAGCTTTTGGGTTAAGCATCCAGAGGTTGCACACAGATGAGGGTTTGGATTGTATTGGTTTGTATTATACTGATTGTATTTCTTACATAGGTATATCCCTGTTTTCAGAGAGCAGATCTCTTCTTCCTGATGTCTGAAAGGGCATATGATATCAGCAGACAAACTTAGTCCTCTGTTAGTGGGAGAATACAGCATTACCGAACATCACGTGCTTTCTGCAGAATCAGTTCCTGTAGGATCAAGCTGTGATGGAATTGCTTAGTGCCACTATGCATTGGCATTTACACTTTGTTTGAATGGTATTAGAAGTTCTCAAATGCAGGAGAGAAGTGAATTGAAATGGAACTGAATATATATATTTAAAGGTGGTGATTGTTGTTGTAGGATAATTAAAACCAACATAATGCAAGCTCTTTTCATTTTTTTCCAGTAATCAAGATGTGTTCTAAATTAGTAACCTAATTACCAAGAGGAATTAGCACAGTGTCTTAAAGTGAGGTAAAAGCTGATCAGCTTGATGTTGTCTTGTGAGACTGACCAACTAATGACTTATGAGCCCAGCAGTTTTGGTTTTGACCAGTGGAATAGTCTGTTTCACATCTTTTTTTAAGATTATAAACAGCACTAAAAATCCATTTGAGCCTAAGTTCTTGTTAGATTTGTAGACTTTTTCTACTGAGTTGTCTATTTAATTCTTGCCTGTTTGTAGAATATTCATCTAGTGTATGTTGTGATCTTCTCTCAAGACTTTAACTATTGTCATCAACCACTTCCTGACAAAGCATGTTGCTTCAAGACGATATGATGAGGGCTAGCTAGAACTCTGAAGAGGCAAGTTACATGGCTTCAGTGGAAAGATAAGGAAAGTAGCAATCTGAGCATTCTACAGTCGGGTAGACACTCTTCTACCTTTTAGTCTACTTAAATTTCTTCATTGGCTCATCAAGCAAGGTGTGAAGATTAAGGACTGAAAGTGTATCCCAAGGAAAGCTAGGAATCCACAAAGTCAGTGTTACTTGTCCTTCCTCCCAAAAGAAAAAATCCTGAGGATGGTTTTAAGATAACAAAACAGGTGAAAAGCTATTCAAGACTGGTAATCTTGACATACTTTGTAGGTCATTACTTTCTTTAAGCTTTGGCCAATTTTCAAATAAGGAGAGATCAAAATGAAGTGTAACGAAGAGCTATTTCTTCCTGACTCAAAAGGAAGAACTCTGCATCTAATTGTATGATGTTTTGAAGCAGCAGTTAAGAGTCATTTTGCCTTATTGTTTATGAAGTAATTTTTAGGTTAAACTATTTATTTTTTGATCTCAATGTCTTGTTTAGACTAGTAAGCATATTGTTATTAGGGACTAGTCATGATCAATTTTGAATAGTCATGATATATTGTTTTTCCTTAGATCTTTCCTGGTTTAGTATGGACTTCTTACATTTTTGCAGCTGCTTTTTTTTTTGGCAGCTTTGCTGTTGCTCATTTTCTTGCATTCTTTCCTTGTGCAGACCTTCAAGCATGAGTCTTAGTCTTCTCTCTCTGAATATGGAAGATGGACAATATTGGGAAGGAAACAAAGGTTCTGTGTGTTGGATCACACTATTCCTATACTCTGTTAAGTCTTATGACCTTTTGCTTTCTCTTTCCCATCATATTATTGCCTTGTGTCTTCAGGTTGGATTGACTTGTAAAACAGTACCTATACTTAGTATTTCTTTCATTTTGCAGTACTGTTGTGGTTCTCCTTTAGATCTTCTGGTGCTTGTGTTATCTTCCTCTCATTACAGCTTTGGTTTATTCAAAGATAGCCCTTCTACTTCAGTGGGAAATCCTTCTGTAATAAGAGTGAAGTTAAGCAGGAATATTGTTTTTATGGGACATAATGATGACTATTATCTAGTAGTATGCAAAGCAGAGTAGTTCAGTGCCAGGAGCTCAAGAAAGAATTTTTAGCAAGTGTGTGGTTGGATTATTAGATGTCTGTGAAGTGTAACAAAATTGGACCAGTCTCCTAGCTTCTGTAGAGCGGTTGAGAAAGTTATCTTTAACCATAGTATCATTTTGCTATGCTTTCTGTAGTGTGAATGCCAGCCAGAAAGCCAATGAAATGCTAAATGTATCAGGAAAGGCATTTTAATCACTAAGATGACAGATGACATCATATTGCAGCCATGCAAAACACTGTTGTCTTCACTTTTGTATACAGTTCAGGTCTTTGCGTTTAAAGGAAGTATATAGCAGAACTAAAAGAAATAGAAAAGAGCAATAAAACCAATTAAGGGATGGAGCCTTGTAAGAAGAGGTTAGAAAGACTGGAACTCCTCAGTTGCAAAGGGATGTGATAGAAATTTGGGGAAAAAAGCTATGGAGGCTGTGGATCTTAAAAATGCAGGATGCAGTTGATTAAAATGGTAGACTTCAAAAGGATAAAAGAAGCTGGTACTTCACATACTGGGTGGTGAACTACTGGCATTTATTGCCATAGGAGTTTGTGGATGCAATGAATATCAGCATTTTCAGAAAAGGGGTTATACAGATTCCCAGACAGCAGATCCATTGACAGATATATTTAATGGTTCATAATTGAATAGTCAGGGATGTACCATTGGATCTCCTTTAACAACTGAACTTCTGGATGCACAAGTTATCCCTAAACAGCATGTCAGGTTGTCACTGTCCAGACAGAGTTCTGGGTTTGGTGGGCCATTGGTCTGACTCAGGAGGGCATTTCTGTGTTGTTATCCTAAACTGCCAGAAACCGTGTTTTACACCTTACTGAAATTTGTTCTATAAAAATGTGGTAGATTATCTCAACCAGGTACTCTGCTGCGCTGGGCTACAAGCACGTAACAAGCTGGTTTTTTGGAGCTTGGCTAGTTGATTTTTTTTAAAGGGGAGAACTGGAGAGCTGGGAAACTTCAGCAAGGAATTAACAAAATAATATAACAACAATATAATGATACAGTAACTGGGAACTCTACAAAAATGTCAGTTTCATTTGGGACTCCATCTTGATGGCTCAGTTTTGATTACTGGACAGTGTGCAAAGCTGGGTGGGGCCCTCTGTTATAAATGCAGCTGCATGATGCTGAACTTGCAATTTGTATTATGTACCTGTTTGGAAAAACAAAGGAATCTTAGAAGCAAAAAACCTCAGTTAAAGGTAGGTGGGAGGGGACAGTCTGCAGAAGTGAATAGTTAGGCCTGCTTATTATGTACAAGCTCTTTTTGAAGCCTTGAATGTGGTTTCCATGGCTGATCGGTGGTGGTTCTTAATTTATAAAACTTACAAAGTAAAGTGTTGTATGTGTTTAATCCTAATAAAAAGTACTAGGGTGATAACTGCATAGTACAAATTTCAAGAATTTTCCTTACTAGGTCATATAAAATCTGAAATACCACTTCTGTAGTAGTAAAGTATTAAATATTTGCATATATGTTTTTTTTAAAATTTAACAACTTGAGTTGCAAACTTGAATTTTAATATCCTTCGTACCCTAAGCCAGTTTCTGACTTATATTGGTGAGAACTTCATACAGTTTCTCCTTCGGTCAATATTTTTAAAGTCTTTTCTATACAAGTATTTAATGAATGCAGCTGCATACCTAAGTGGCTGGGTAGTATATGTAGGGTAGTTTGTGTTCCCTCTTAAGTGCACGCTCTTGTCAAATCTTAGAAAGATATTTAATGCTGTTCTTTTGGTATTACATGTGTTAGTGCTCCGTAATTTCTGTGGTTGGGACTTCATGTGATAATTAAAATTCCATGCAAAACCTCAGTTCTTGGTTCCTTAAAACTAATTTGAAATTGAGTGTTCAGCCTTTAAGGTACCTGACTAATCAATGCCTGTTAATAACTAGCTGTTGTAACAGTTCACATTGTACTTCTGATACTTTTTGGTGAGAGTGTGTTTTTTATTCCTGGATAGATTTGTGACAAGTAGCACATCTGATTCTGGCTACTTTAGAAGAAATTTAGATTGCAACTATAGCTCTGGGAAATCTTGCCAGAAGATTTGGGGATGTCAGTTTTTTACCCTTCCTTGCTCAGCTCCTCTGCTCTAGTTCATCATTTGCAGAATTAGCAGAAGTGCTTATTCCTTGGTTGTTGTAGTTCATAATGCAATATCTGTCCCAAACTAAGATGCTAGTCTTAGCACTGAAATGGCTGAGGTGTCAGCACATGTTCCCTTCTGCCAACTCTGCTTTTGGGATCAGTGACTTCTGATGGGAGCAGAGTCTACAGCTGAGGATAGTAACTTAATCTGCTACAACAAGATTTGCTAGAGCTTGTCTGTCAACATCTTTAATTTAAGCTTGCTGTCCCTTCAGCTCAGCCTCTTATGCAGCCTTATTTTCTTCTATATTTGAAAAAAAATAGCACAAGGAGAAATTATTTGCCTTGTTTTATGATCTCTTTGCAAGAAATTTCATGTCTAGCTTCTAACTTGTACTTTAAGAAACCCATAAACAATTCAGCACATTACTGTTGACCGTTACATCATTGCAGGTATCAAAGATTCATATATCATTATATTAGTATATTCTTACAAGTAAATTTCTGAAAATTTTTATTTAGCAGGTAAAATTTGCACTGGCTTTGGTTTCCACACTTGCAGTGTAAAACCATCCAGAAATACACTGCATCAATTCAATATACACAACCACAGGGTGTGCAGAACCAAAAGCAAAATAGAGACATTGAGAAAAAAATGGTAAGACCCATTACTCAGACTGAAATACAGTGCATGGGTGCTTGAAGTTTAGAGGCATAAGAAAGAATTAGAAGTATGTTTATGCATTTAGCTTGTTAAAACTTAGTTCTCTAATAAATACCCCTTGTTTGTATTCAGAATTCCAGAACTGGTTTTGAAAGAATATAGGTACATACTTAGAATGAATTGAGTTAGTGGAGTGTGAAGATATTAATAGGTCTTTTCTCACCTTAACTAATAGATTCTCATTTCAATACTTAATTCATTAGGTGATTTTTTTTTTTCTGGAACTCAACATATTTATTTTTGATCTCTGAATGATTACTAGATATCTGGAAATAGTTATATCTGTTTTTATAAATGTAGAATTCATCAAGAGCAAAAAGGTTGTGAATGCTGATTGTTGGATGTTCTTCTCTAGATAAAGCTGAGTAAATAGTTTCTAATACAAAATATCACTTGGCTTCAGGTTGAAAATACATCTTGGATACATAAGTATCTTCCAACTGATTAGTCATTTGGAAAAGGGCATGTGAAGCTTTTGGTTTAAGTTGCAAAACTCCTCGAAGTGTTGGATGAAGTCTGACCATCTGTGGGATACCTAAAACTTCCCAAATTGTGGGATGCCTTCCTAGTTTTGCTCTATCATTTCTGCTTTGCAAAAATAAATTTTCTTATTGCAGGTGTTGTAGCCTTGGTAGCGCTGGAACAAAATTCTCTGCCTGCGTTGCTGAGGTGATTTGCAGTCTCTGAAGACCAGAGAACTACAACTCCTCTCAAATGCTTTCTTTAAATTGAGTGGGATAAAACCATTTTATTTAACAGGGTGTCTCTGGTAAACAGATATGTCAGAAGGATAAAATGGTTGCTTTGATTTCAAAAGTTGTAAATTTCTGCAGCTTTAAAGCAAAGATTGTAGACTTGACTTGGAAAAATGAATGGTTATTGTAAGCATTGGGGCTTCTGGGTGATCAGTCTGTTGTTTCCATTGACAATTACTAATGGTTGCTGCATTGATTATTTTCAAATTTTCAAACGGATTTAAAGTATAACCTGACCTAAATTATATTGCAATAATTCAGTTTGAAGTGACAAAACATAAATAATGGACAGTAGATAATCTACATCCCAAAATTTGTTTCTGTTTCCTAAGCACCTGATGATAAAGAGTAATGATAAAATATAGAAACTCCGTCAAGACTCAAAAAATCAGATGTACCTGCTTTGATTTGCCTCACTAACACAGTTGGTTGATTTGGCACTAAAGATTAAACCAAGAGACCAGCCTTGCCAGTTGATTGCTCTGAGTAATTGGCATGTGAACAGTGTTGCAGCTCTTGTAGGAGGACAGTATTTTTCTGGCATTATTTGAAAAAGTGGCTGTTGTTTTATATGCTCAGGTTCTAAACAAAATGGTAAAGTCACTGTAGTGTTCTTGGTTTGTTCAAGAAAAGTCTCTGGGTTTTTTGGTTGGTTCGTTGGGGTTTTTTTCCTCCCCTACTGGAAAAAAATCTCAGTATGAAATGCTTCCTTAGGGCAAGAACCTGTGTTCTCCCTCTGCAAAATTAGAAAGCATAATCTTGAGCCTTGTTTTTTTTCCTAGCATCACACAGAGTGCATGTAACAAGTGCTCTGAGGGCTGATGGAAAAGAAAGTAATGTGCAGAGCTGTAATAAAAAGCCTGTCTGTGAGGCATTAGTACAGTCACCACAGGAGCCGCTTTCCAGTAAGGTACCAGTGCTGTTCACAGTGTACCTGCTGGATTAGAAGTTGGGCTAACCTGTTGAGCTTTTTAGAAAACTAATACTGCATCATATCTGTGCTATCCTTTTTTGATTTCTAGGCTTAGGTGAGCTCTAAAACACAAAAACTTGCTTTTGTACATCTGACAAATGGAAAGTATGGGACTGCAGCATCTGCTGTTAGTTTTTAAACTTTCTTACTATAACAAAATATGTCTAAAACTGATTTTATTGGCCTAGAATGTGACATTTCAAATCTAAGTTAAAATTCTGTATTAATAGTATTTTCAGTCTACTCAACTTTGTGTGAAAGACCATATTAAATGGCTTCATAATTATTCTATATGGTATCTGTAGGAACAACAGTTGCCTGTCCTAGTGAAAAGAATTTAAGGTTGGTGCCCAGATGGTAGCCCACCACCTGGCCAGGACCCTGCAGGATGCGCTGGAGCATCACGGAGGGAGCAATCTGCTGTCTGAGAGCCCTTTTCACTTGTGATTAAAATGCAGGTGTCTGAGCTAATAAGTTATCAAGAACTTGGAGAGCCTGGTTGGCATAGCACAGACAGAAATTAAAGTTAGCATGGTTTATTAATTTCAGGCCAGTTGTGCTGGACCTTCACAGTGTCACTTGATTTATTTTTTTTTTTGTCTCTGTCTTGCCCTCTAAACTCATATCTTCAGGCTTTGCTGTTATGCAAAGTTTTACAGTCTCTTACTGCTTACTGGGAATGTTGACTAAAATATTTTTATTGCAGATTTAAAATTTATTTTGTTTCAACTGTTATACTGAGTGGCACTTTGAAAATTGTGCTAGACAACTGTTTTTAATTGACCTGTGGTCATGTCAGGCCTCTTGATTACATTCATCCACCCTGTGGTGAAAAAAAAATTACTGGTTGAAAAAAAAATGTTGAGCAATCCGAGGTCCTGACACCCATCCCCTTGAGCCAAGGAATGGAGAGAGCCAGCAGCACTGTCCTAACGATACTACTTAGCTCCTATAGCTGTGTGATGGGTTGACTAGAATTATCTTGCATTTGGATGCCTTTTTCAGTTTATGCAGCTATTTGGATCTTTTTGTGCACAGTCCTTTAAAAAGTCATTACTTCAAGATTTTAAGTTGTTTATTTTTGTAAGCAAACCAGTTTTTTGCTCTAACTTTTGTTGAATAGCTTGTTGTTCTTTTAATTAAAAATGCATTATTCTGTAGGCTGTTTCTTACCTGTACATCCTTTTATGTGTTTCCTTACTTTGTTTCATATGTAAACCTTGTTTACAGTACTGATCTTTAGACCCTTCTGGTTCTTTTAAGAAAATGAGCAAAACCTATTCTGGGTGAAGGTATGCACTCTTTTCTTTGCGTATGAGAAAGCTGAAGCTCCCCAATTTATGTTGATTGATTTATCTTAATAGAGACTAGTCTAGTTTCATTTTCAGAAGAAAGGATGAAGTATTTCCTCATAACGTGACCTAATGAATTTGAATAAATGCCACTAATGACAGATAATTAAAAATAGTCTGCAACAGTTCAGGTAGACAGCATGCTTAAATTATGGCCTTATATGTACTGGGTGATATTACTGAATTGCATTCTAATCAATTCTATAATTCTCATTTTTGCCGGAGCCCAAAAGCTCCCACTTGTGAGTGGGACGCAAAATTCCTAATCCCAGTCCTAAATCCACGTTTGTAAATTTCTTCGGAAATTGAGAAAGCAGATAGCATTCACTGCCATCCTGATTTTTATCTGACATGAAGGGTGAGCATGTCTCTCTGTTTCTGTCTGTTACCTTTGGGTACTTCTCTGTTTTTAAATCATTTGTTGCTGATCATGCAGCACCATTCTGGAGTGATTTTGGATTTTATTTGTTCTTTCACTTAAACACACGAGCACTTACTTATACTGATTTTATTAGGTATAAACTGGCTCTTCTATGTGCAATAAGAGTTGGTAAAATTTAGCTTTTAAAAATATGTAACTCATCAAAAATTGCAGTTGTTTTGGTGATGGAGACACCACTGTGTTATGTACTGATGATCTTGGGTTAGAGCTTTTTTGCTACTAAGAATGGGATGTATCTCTCTCCTGGGTTTGTTTTCTGCCATTTTATTCCAGTAAGACGGCTCATGGAGAGCTCTAGTGATGCCAAAGCCAATGTAAAATAAGTTAGGAAAGTGGTTTGGAATAAGGTGAAGGTAGACTCCATCTTGCAGAATCATATCCTAAGCTCAGGTGGGAAAACTGGTAGAAAGAAGTAGAGACTGTAACTCAAGATTGCTGAGAGACAATGGACATATGTGCGTGTTGAGGCATGGTGGTATATATTGTTGCATCCTGAAGTTTTTCAGCTGTGCTGCTCCAGTGCATAGTGAGAATTTGCTGCTGTGAAATCTAGAAGAAATATGTTTAGGAAAACATTTTCTGTTTCAGCTGGTCAGGTCTCCTCAAATTGCTAGGCAAGAGAAGGACCAAATATTTTCAAGCTTTGCAGTGACATATACTAACTAGAGTTCTCACTGCCTGTCAGACACTAGGCGTGTATGGTTAGGGTCTGGATGAAGTTTCTCAACTGAAACCCCTTCTGTAAACCTGATGGTTTCCTTGGGGTAACTGCAGTGAAGACATGAGTGTCGTGCTGTTGTTACAGCTCTGGTGCTTCACAGTGATATTCAGAGTTTTCTCTGAAAAATTTGTTGCTTTTTCCTGTTGCGTATAAGGTGGATGCACCAGACCAGATTGTTACAATTTCTATGCACATAACCTTTTCAGTTTAATTTTTATCACATTTCTTATACCTGAATCAGAGAAAATACTCTTTTCTTTTCATCTCCCTGTCTTACAGAGGAAAGAGTTTGTCTTCCAATGGACCACAGCTTTCACTCTTTACTATTTGTCATGGTTTGAGCCCAGAGGGCAACTGAGCAACACGCAGCTGCTAGTTCACTCCTTCCTCCTCAGGAATGGGAAGGAGAAAAATACAAAAGGCTCGGGAATTGAGGTAAGGATGGGAAGGGATGACTCGCCCATTATGGTCGTGGGCAAAAGACAGATTCAACAACACATAACAGAGTAGGACAGTGAGAAGTATTACCACATCTTAAAAACACCTCACCCTCCACCCCTCCTTTCTTCCCAGGCTCAGTTTGCACACACACACACACACCCCCAACCTGAGCAGGGCAGGGGATGGGGTTATGGTTCAGTCCAAGCACCCCTTCCTCAGGTGGAGGACTCCTCGCATTCTTCCCCTGCTCCAGCACAGGGTCCCTCTCACAGGAGACCGTCCTCCGCGAACTTTCTCTGATGTGAGTCCCTCCCACGGGCCGCAGCCCTTCTTGAACTGCTCCGGCATGGATCCCCACCGTGTGTCACAGTCCTCCCAGCACTGAACTACAACAGCAGGGGCTTCCCACAGAGTCCCGGCCACCAACCCAGGTGGCTGCTCCGGTGTGGGGTCCTGCACGGGCTGCAGGTTGGCATCTGCTCCACTGGTGACCTCCATGGACTGCAGGGGCACAGCCTGCCCTCTCACCACAACTGCAGGGAGGGTCTTTTCTCCAGCACACCTCTCCCCCCCCACCTCCTCCTTTCTTCCACTGACCTCTGTGTTTGCAGAGGTGTCCTCCTTGCAGTTCCTCCTCCAGGTTTGCTAATCGGCTCGGCCTTGACCAGAGGTGGGTCTGACTTGGAGCCGGGGGAGCTTCAAGAAGCTTCTCACAGGGGGCCACCACTGTAGTCCCCTCCCCTGCTATCAAAAAAACCCATTACACACACAAACCCAGCACACTTACTATTTGGCTGACCTCTTTGATCTGAAAATCTTCATGTAAAGACAGTGAGTGGCAGCTTCCTGAGCAGCATATAGAAATGCTGATATTGGCACTGAGCCCCATATCCAGTTAGTGCTCTTGCTGTCTGTTCTGTCATCTTAGCCTTGCCCTTTGACACTGGATTCTGCTTTGTATACAAGCAGGGAATTTAGAGTAATTCAACTTTGCTATTCTTTTGATTATGGCTTGAATGAAAAATTAAAACTGGTTTCTCCAGTTGTGAGCTTCTCTCCATATGATTTAGTTCTAGACTCTCCCCTTTTTCCTGCTCTGCATTTTCATTGCCTTCTCTGGCTTTTCTCAGGGAAAAACAAGATCTGTCCTTGCTAACATTCATACTGTGCGCAACTTCTGGTGGTGGTCTGTGGAGCAGCAAAGCAAGTCTGCCACTTCTGGGGCAAAAGCACTGAGAATATTTCAAGCTGTCCTGGCTGTGTCGTTGATGGTGAATGCCAGTATTCTGGGCACATTTTAGTAATCAGTTCTGCTTGGGATAACTTCATAATCCTAACAGTGTTTTCCAGAATGCTTCAGGATCGTAGAGTGTTACCAATGCAGTCTTGTACATAAAACCGATGTTAGATTACCGATTTATCTCTACCTCTAGAGTAGATCACCTGTGTGTGTAGTCTCTGCATGAGAGGGCAGCATCCAGGTGTTGCGGATGAAAGTATCTCACATGGTTATGATTTAATAGCAATTTAAGATTTATTTGTGGTGTGAGGTAGATTAAAGGTTAAATTTTACCAGTGCTTAATGGTTATTTGATTTAAAGATTTTAACAAAGTTATTTAGTAAAATATGATTAAAATAGCAACTTGATTACAGATTTGAGAATAACGAGATTCACACTAATTTACTACAAGGTATTCTGAATCTGTATATATGTATAAACACCCAAAACAGACAGAGTGGAAATATTTGGATATTCAGTGAAATACATAGACATCCAGACTTGCGAAGGCAAATGGGCATATTTAAACACATAGATGCGTAAAGAGGTGGATGGAAGAGGCTAACCTATAGTTAATATTTCCCTCTTCTTGAGTTTGGAGCAAATACAATATTGGTGTTTCTCAATGGGTGATAATTGAGAGTCTAGAGGTCTGACTTCACTCTGGCCTTCTCTTGACTTTGTGGGCAGACAATCTTCAGACATCAAGAAGTCTGTGCCTGAGAGGTGTCCCAGCTCAGGGGAGGTGTTGGTCACAGCCTGCTGCAATCCAGGAGAGCTCAAAGGGTCTCGCTTAGGGTTGCTATTTATAGGATCTGAGATAAATTATTTTAGTCAGGTGCTTTTTCATTTCACCCCAGCTCAGATGCTGGAATGGTACTTTCTACCAGCTGCACAGGCCCAGAACTTGCTAGATCTTGGAGTTCTGGTATCACCCCCTTTGGGCCACAACCCAAGTACAGATGTACTAGGCTGTTAGGAGGTATTGATGGTTCTTACTGTTCTTTAAGTGGTAAGAGATGAGGGGCAGAAACCAGGTGGACTGAGGAGTGCCTTTAATGCTCTGGTCTACTGCCTTTCCCAAGCCATCTGAGTTGGCATGTTGTCTGTTCCCAAGCAACAGGGGAGGTAGGAGTCAAGAGTGTTAAGGGAGTGCCTTTATGCTCTGGTTCCCTACCTTTTCCTATTCATCTTGGGTTGGCATATGACCCGAGGGGGGGAAATTGCACTAAGCACGAGTGGCCCAAGGAGGGGCAGGAGTTGCAGCACCACACCAGGATCATAATTTTGCTGAAGGATTTACAAAGTAATACTTCCACTCAAAAGTTCGTATTTTTAGTTATGTAAATGTGAATTTAAGAAAGTACCACCTTATGCCCAGTGTTATGGTTCTTTTTATTCAAAGGATTAGTATAGTAAAACCTGTTAAAGGCTAATTTACTGAAGGCTTTATTCTTTAACCCAAAGTAGAACTGCCAAATATGCAGCTTACGTTCTTAGATAAGCTTAATTATGAGAAATTTGGCTCTGGGGTTTTGAATTTAATAGCAGTTTATCTTCAGTTGGATGGCATCAGTGTGTGCTTATGAAGCTCAAATTTCTAAGAAGTTTGTTCTAAACGAGTCAATACTATGGTTCTTTTGGAATGAAATTAAACAATGATTATTGAAGACACTGCTACCTAAAGTGGCTGTAAATGGCACTGTTTAAAGTTTATGTTATTGAGGTTATTTTGGGACACAGTTCTTTCTGATTCAGAAGTACCTGATGAATGAGTTCTAAATACTGGGACAATAAAGTGTTGTGATGTTTTCTTTGAAGATATTTATCAGCTGTGTTGGTGTAATGCATGTAAACATGTTTGTATCACTTGTACTTAGAACTTGTACAAACAATCTTTAGGTATTTGTTGAAGGGGTTGGGGGTGTGATCAATTCTTCTAAGTATTGCTCAATAACTTTTTTGAGTGTATTCTTAATGTTCAGTGTCCTTTTGGGTAATACCTATACAATTTACTGCACTGAGTGGTGAAATGCAAAGATATTCTGAATTCATCAGTTGAAGGTGGTGGTCTTCTCTTCCCATTTCCCATTTTGAAATATTTGAATTGCTGAGATATGACATCAGCACCAGGAGGAAAACTGTTGTTAGAGAAATTTTATTATCTAGCATCCATTAGATTTTGATTTAACTTTTTAAATATAAAATATATAATTTTTAGTATAAAATATAAAAAATTTAAATATAAGATTTTAAATGTATATATGGGTATAAATGATGTCCAAATATCTTATTTCTTTTCTACTTTTCTGTTGAGAAACTTGTTTCAGGTTTTATAACAGTAAAAAATATGCATGAAAGGTAAAGTGGGACAAATCAGTGAATTTTGAACTTGTACAGAAAACTAGGAAGACTGGCTGTTACTGGATTGTGCTTTGCATTTTCTGTTGCTGTTACAATTTTCTTTATTGTAGTTGGTAGTAGTAGGTAATACAAGTTTATGGAACTAGTTTTACTTGTCAGACACTTCAGAAAGGTCTAATGACCGGGCAAATTTTGTGGGTTTTATTTAAGAGTAATTCTGTAGTCGTTAATAGAAGCACGTGTAAAGCATAGGTTAACATACCTTTCACTGTTTATCCATTTCACTGGCACAGAATATTCAAGATGGTGGAGAATTTTTTTGTATAAGAAGCAAAAATTAAGTATTCAGCTTTCAACTTTGAAATTAGGGAAGGGAAGAAGGTTTTCAAGATGCTACCAAATAAGGAGAAGGTTGTTTTTAAATTAAATTTAACACTACTGTTTGAAGAGTCATCTTCAGCTTCATTAATGTAAGAACTAAGAGGAAATACTTCAAGTTCAAATGCTGTGTTGGAAGTTCATTGCACTAGAAGATTCCCTCCATGATCTTAGGCAAAGAGAGGTTTCTGCTGAATTCCACCTTCTTAGATGTTGAATCTTTGTTCCTTAGCGTGATTTGAGAGTTCTGGGGACTTGCATCATTTAGATTACAAATGTCTTTCCTTGACTTGTGTTTAATATCTTAGTTCAACAGCTCAAGCGATGACATGGTTTTCTGGACAGAATTGTTGCATCACTACATATGAAATAAGTTTGTCTTCACGTAGAAGAGTCTTACATTCCTATGAGTTTATCACAATTTTCTAGTGCTTTCTTAATAAATATAATATCTGCTTTAACGAGGTTTCAGAAACTGAATGTACTTTCTTTGATTAGCTAAAGAGTGGAACTGTGAAAGAGCTCTGCAGCCACAGTGCTTATATTCTTGAATTCAGTTTGCAGAAGTGCCTATGTTCCTGTCAGGGCTTTATCTTAATTTGTGTAACTGATTGGTAACATTAGGCCCAAGAGTCCACTTACGTTTAATAGGAGAGAAAGAGAGAGACTGTTTTCATAAGGTACAGAAAGTCTCTAATGTTATGTCTTTATAGGCTTTGTGAAGCTTTCTCATGCGTTTTTATTATGAAGTCTAATGTAGGTTATTTACAAAGCATTTGATTTTCACATCCTATAGTGAAATTTTGGTAATACTTTACATATTTTTCTCCAGGGTTTCCTCATGACCTGTGGTTTAACTTACTAGATGGTATAAGTTTGTTCAGCAGTCTTGCCTTGTAGTATGACCAAGGAATCAGCATGAGTTCTTTAGTCGTGGTTGGCATTGTTCCCATAAGTTTAACAGATCTTTGTGATAAATACTGGAAAGGTTTGAAATAAGGGTGATTTGTAACTTTTGTCCATTTCCAAGTGGTTACCTGATTGTGAATTCCATTGTATAGGTATATGTATGCCTGAGGTACTAGTACTTTTATTTCCATTAGTGTTTGACCAGTAGGTGTACTATTTTATGCCTTCTGCAAACACTCAGAAAACTAAGATTTATCTCTATTATTTCTGTCCACTGTAAAAAAAAAAAAAAGCCTTTGTTTCCATGTCATGGATTCTCATCTAATGTGTTTATACTATTTACACAAATAGGTTGAGAATACTACTTGAGTGTCTTCAAGTAATGAATGTGCAGAGATGTTCAGGCTTTTCAGTAGGACCTCTTTTTGGCCCTTTACACCCACAGTGTCTCAGTTTATGCCTTTTAAGAGAAACCAGTAGGTTCTTTAACTGTCCTGTTTACATCATCAGGAACAGATACGTGTGGTTGCTTTTTTTTGTGGTGGGTTTTTTTTGTGGGTTTTGCTTGGGGTTTTTAGGATGAAAAGCTCTTTCAAAATCAGTAGCTGTTGATGAGATTTATTTTTTTCTTCAGGGGAAGTGGATGAATTCACAGAATATGGTTCCATGACATGAGGTTCCATTGAAATTGGCTCTCTGCTGCAAGCGGGGGCAATTTCTGCTTGTCTCTGTCCTCACCTCTTCACCTCCCTTGTCTCAACCACTTGCTTCTGCCCCTTGTGCCTGTCCTGTCACCTTTCAGATTATTGTGAGCTGTTTTAGCATGCCACTTAAACAAAAAACAAACAAACAAAAGTATTTTGTAACATTCTACAGTCTTACTGAATTAAGGTGATTTACAGAGCAATTTGACAAGCTTCAAAGCTATCAGAGAAGGTATTGGCTGTACAACCCAAAAGTGGAGACGGTAAGGGAGCAGTCAAGAGAAAGAATTATGAGACTGCAGTCTTTGGGAGCAGCAAACTAGCCCAGTTTAACAGTCTCAGGAATCATACTGACAGTCAGCCTCTTTTCTGGTTATTGTCATAAATGCATGAACTATGGGATCTCTGTTTGGCAGGATCTGAAAGTAGGGCACACTTGAAAGCCTAGTCAGCTTTATTCTGTGCTAGCAGTTGGGGAGTTAGCTGTGCACAAACATATGAATTATGTGATTTCCCTGAAGAAATTAGTGAAATGTTCTGCAAATATTAAGTAATGTGACTGAACCAGTATAAAGAAACTACAGCGTTTTGCAGATTCTGAACAGTTGTGTCAGTCTGCAAAATTGAGTTTGCTACTTGCCTTCAACATTTCAGGAGTGAGAAACGTTCCAGCAGATTTCATGTACATGAATTCACTTGAGCATAATTCTTTTCTGTAAACTGTGACCAAGTATTTCTTTGGGGATATATTCTCCATAGCTATTCACTGCATTTTTCCTGGTTGAGGATGGTTTCTTCCCGTAGTAGCAAGGGCTTCTGTTGTCTTTGTCTAACAGGACATCTCAGCATAGTAGTAATACTGAAATGGGTATCATCGAAAAAAACCTAACATGCCCTGCATGGCTGGTATGCCTTGCTTACAGTGTCCTCCAGAAAAAGCAAGTAGAGGTGATGTTAATTCAAAAACCTTAGAGAATTATGCCCATGAAGTGAAAATCCTTCAGAAGGAAACTTCTAAAATTTATGCAGCAGCTTTTTAGGGATTGTGGAACAGTTACTGCAATCTCAAATGAGTTTAGGAATGAAAACCTTGTGACATCTGAGACCTGAGTATCCAAAATAGTTTGTGGCTCCTCCCCCCATAAATAACTAGAGAAGAACTCAAACGAAATGTGGTTGTTCTGAGTTTGGTGCATATGTGACCGTGAATTCTGTGAAGTGCGGAGATCATCAGTCATACAATTTTTTGGTTTATGTTCTATATTTCAGAATCTCAATCTTCAAAAGTCTCAACTCATTTTTGTCATCAGAAAAAAAAAAATGTCAGAAGATCCTTACCCCTTCCCCCCTCGCCCCATACCTGTGAGTAATAAATACATTGACAGAGCTAATCAGGTTAAATCATTAAGGACAATAACTTTTTAAAAAATGAAAAATTGCATTGCTGTTACCCATTCAGATAATATTGAAAAAAAAAAAGTTTAAAATAGGGCCCAAGGAGGAAGGCCACATAAAAGAGGCTAGCACATGTATCTTTGTTACATAATGTTGTGAGACTTTGCTTTTTTGAACTTGCAAAACCTATAGTTTAATCATACAAAGTTGAAAGGCAGTCTTGGTCCCTCTATCTAGCCTCTTAGACTGTTGAATTAAGTAGCTAACATTTCAGCATTTTTGGATGAAGGCCTGTGAGGAATGTCAGTCTTCCCCTTTTCTTTAGATGATGTTTCTAAATGTGTTTATCGGATTCACCAGTTATTGGAATATTAATATGTAAGGAAGAAATTTCTTTTTTCCCAGAATATTGTAAATATGGCTTAAGAACAACGACTATGGAGGACTAAACTAATGCCATTTTGTAGGAATTTCAATGTCAGATGGAACGTCATGTTTAAATCTAATTTGGAATTAGTACAGTTTTGGCTCAGTCACATCTCTGAAGTGAAAGTGTCATTTACATATTAGTACTCATGAACATTTACTATTAATACTATGTAAAACATAGCGAAGCAGTGGCAAGGATTAACATTAAAAATTACATGCTAAAAAATACAGGGATTAAAGTGGTGCAAGAGCCCAAGCCAAAAAGGATACAATTTGAAGGGGTGGGGGAATCTTACTAGAGAACTAAAATAGTAGCAGTATTTTTAATTTCACAGAGAGTATGACCGCTGTTTAAAACAAGGACAGGCATGTTTACTTTTAAAACAATGAAATCTGAAGTCTTAACTGCCTGTGAATAGGTGATAAGAAATGACTGTCTCGTTATCATGCTTCTGACTGTCCTGTGAGATCTGTTAATGTGCCCTGGAATTCGAGGAATTTCTTTACTCTTCATTCGTTATGCTTGAATGTTTCTAACGTTTGGAATAACTGCTAAATTAAGATAATTCTTTTTTTCTTTCAGGGTTCTATCACCTTTTCATTGCAGCCCGTAGACATCCATGTTATCCACTCATATTGTTGTATAAAATGTTTCGTGTCGAGCAGGGATTTTTGGTACTAAAGACTTGATTAGATCTGGGTATTTAAATGTATGCATAGTTGTAGCCTATTAATCTAAGCCATAGTGGGATGCTAGGGTAGTAAATCTCTGTGCTGGTGTGGGGTAATGTGGGTGTCAGACCATTTAATGAGCTATAGTATTGGTTGTTTCTGTCATCTACTTTTTGAAACTGAGTGTATTTCTTTGTCAGGTTTTCATTAATTGGTGTAGAGACTGCCCTCTGCTGTGCTCTTCACCTAAAATAGAATTTAGGTCTTGTCAGCACTAGGAGTTGCTCATAAGTGTTCAAAAGGCATTAAACTATGTCAGAGCTTTATTGATGATACAGATGGCAAAATATAAACAAAAGTTAAATACTATATTATTGAATTTAAAAATATGCTTAAATGAGCTTGGTAAAAGTCTTCAATTTCTATCTAGATGTGATTTTTAGCAGTAAGCTTCTTGAAGCCTACTCTGATTTGTTTCTGTTGTCATTCCCTCTCCCCAGTACATTTGTAGTCACCCCTGCTGAAACTTTATGTCCATTTTTCATTTGGTCTAAAAAGTAGAAATTAAATAATGGTAATGTGTAAGTGGTAGTGTATATTTACAACAAAGGGAATTGTGGCATATAAGATGTTTATCCCTAGTGTTTTGAACAGTTGTTTTTAATCTCGGTCAACTATTGAAGCATTTTAATTATTTGTGTAACCAAGAAAAAAGCATTTATACTGCAGTGGAAATCAGATTTGTTAAGACTAAAGAAAGCTGCTTTTGCAGTGGTTCTGCTTTGACCTGTGCTATCACTTTTAACTAATTAAAGGAGCTCACTATTGAGATACTAATCAAGGAAGATTGCTGCTAATAGAGCATGCAACATGTGTTTTTCACAGAGAGATTGGTAAGAATTTAAATAAGATTTAAGTGTTCCTCCCTCTTCATATGACTGCTGTGTTATTTCTTTTGTAAAAATCAGCCTGTTCAATTTCTTAAAGCTTAGATTGTGCTTATTCTAAGGGGCATTACTTTCTTTAGATCTGAAAGAGCTAGAATATATTATCAGAAGTAATCTACTTGGTGTATCCTGTGTATCTCTTCAATTGATTTCACTCACCTGAATCACTGGGGCTATGTGCTTTCTAATGATGGCTGTAAATAGAACAGTTGAAGTTCACCACTGCTGCACGTGGAGAGGTTTTAACCATCTGCTGACTGAGCTTGATAGAACTTGCAAAAAGTGGTGGGTTTTTTTTTCCCTCTGTGTGTGAGTAATTGTCTCTATTTCTAACAAACAGGGTTGAAAGACGGGCTGCCACGGTCTCACAATCGAGGGAGCAGCAGCAGAGCGAGCCAAGGAGCTCATCGCATGGCTGGCCTGTGACGTAAGTCCCGTGGCTCGCGGCCTGAGTGCAGCGGGAACGGACAAAGCTGTGGCTGCCATGAGAACCGACAGTGCTTCTGTCCCGGGGGGAAGGCCGAGTCCGGCAAATGGGGGGCTGCAGCTGCTGCCCCGGGGAGTCCTGGTACCAGGGGAGCTGGAGCGGGAGGGGACATCACCTCCCTGGGCCAGATGAGTGACTGGCTACTATTTTGGACACTTGGCAATGAAGAGGAGTACTTTGATTAGTGATAGCAATTACAAATCTTGCATTTCTGCTTTTAATTTTGAGGCAGCAAGAATTGTTTATTCAAACTCCATTGTCTATCACACTGGGTAATTAAATTAAACATGGCCTCTTTTAGAAATATATCTAATAGTCTGATGTGACTAAAAGTTACAACAGTGACTGAAGGAAGAAGAGTGTTGTATTACATTGAGTATTTATACAAAACAATCTTTGGATGTACCTTAGAAAGCAATTTATGCTTCTGCAGTGAAACAGGTTAAAATCCAATCTTGTTTGTCACGAGCAAATACACAGTGAAATTGTGATATATACTCTGTCCTAATTTCATTTATTTTGTGCACAGAAATTGCAAAGGTATCTTGCATATATTTTACTGCAAAGGTACTTTTGCATATATTTTACTACAGAGAGGTGTGAGTGATGTGGCTGTTGATTGACATGACATACTCTCGCATTGGTCCATGTTTTTCACGGAAGTCACTTTGTTCTTATCTGTTCTGTAGGTAGTAGCCCTCTACATTTTGAAGTGGATAGTGTAGACTGGCCAGTTCTTGAGCTGTGACTGTTGTGATTGTTGCCACTGCACCAACAGATAAACAAGCCTAATAAAATTAAATGTGTATTAAATAGACCACAGTTCTTAAGTGTAATACCAATGTGATTCAAAAATGTGGTTACCATTTCCCATGTTTGCATGTTGAGTAATTTGTTTATACAGTTTATAAAATTGTAATCTAACCTTAGCATCTGAATTTTCAGTTTCATCAGTTTCTCTGTGCTTTAAGGTTGCAAGTTAACATTGTTGTTGCTCTTGTACAAATGTAACTTAGAAAGCACTACCAATGAAAACTACTTTTCTTTTGAGGGCTGAGCCCTTTTTGCTTTTGAACCACGTCTTGAACATTTAAGTGAGCATGGAATGTTAAAACCTCTTGGCATGTCTGAAAGCCCTTTGAAATACACATGTTGAACTGAGTTACTCTGCTTGACAGGTTTTATAATGAACTCTGGTCTGAAATTATTAAAAATAAGTCAACTGGATATTAAAAGGTTTTCTTTCAATATCAAGACTATGCTAGAGCATCTAATTAGAGGAAATAATGTAAAGTATTACAGACTTAAAAAACCCAAGCAAACCATACAAGAAGTTGCAGTCTTGAATGTATTACAAAGCTAGTGTAAAGAATTCTTTTTTCTATTACAGAATTTTTTAAATTTAGAAAAATAGGATCAAGTTGTCATACGTTTTGTAACTTGCTTTTGAAAAACATTAGGCTGTTCCAGTCTGTACTGGGTATTTCAGGTACTATTAAGCTCCATAGGAGATATCCATGAAGTATTATCTACCATAAACCTCAATCTTTAGCTCTCATCAAGTAGTGGTTAATTTTATACTGTGCAGCGTGGTTTGTGTTTTCTTTTACATAATTGGCTTCCAAGTCTCTTAATCTTGCAGGTTCACTGAAATACTGCTGAAGAAACAAATGATGCTTGGGAGATGATAAGGAAAAGCTGGGATTTTTTTTTCCTACACTGAACTTCCATTTGTGGAATTACTAAAGTGTTTCATTTTCCGATTTTTATGACTTAGGTTTTGCTTGCTTAGAAATCTGAAGTACTGAGTAAAAATATACCAGAAGACCCACCGTATGTGAGCCATTAATAATACGTGTTAGAGATCTCTAGCATAATTTTATGCTCATATTTTGTTAGTAATTCAGATATCAAGAAGCATCTTGTATGTGATTTTAATCTAACTTCTAATTCACTTCAGCAACCTAGAATTCATCTTCCAGTTGTTTTTAGTGAATATTTTAATATACTGTCATAGTATATGGCTTTTAGCTGATGATAAAACCTTTACACTGTGCCTGATGTTAAATATGCATTTCTTGTGTTTATAATAAAATCACAGATGTAGGTTGGACTTTTATACTCTCAGCTGTGCCAAAACTAATGAAATTCAGTTGGAGGTGAGCGCTGAACTCCCTTGCAGTCATTCAGAATTTGCAGTTGTAATGAATTTTAAAAAGGGAACTATCCAGTCTGATCATACTTCTAGCATTGAAAGAATTTTTAAACACCACCAAAATGTAACACAAAACCTCAGCCTCCAGAAAATGTCATTTTTGCTCTTTGGAAGTTGCTGAAGCAAAACAAATTTGATTTTAGTGTACAGAATTTAGTTGTTGAAGCAGTTAGGATTGCTATGCGCACCAGCCACAGTTCCCAGGAAGCAAGTGAAAACTTAAACCACCTTACAGCACTTCTGTTTCTGTCCCTGTCTATATGTATTTTATAATAGCATCTGTCTTACACACCAAGATGATTGCATTTATGTATGTTTATTACTTGACAGAGCTCTGGTGGTCTGTGCTTTGTTTAGTGTATTCAGGGTGGTTAAAGAGATGATAGAACCCTGACATTGTTAGGGGTCAGTATGAAGAATAATGTGTGGCTTGTAAAACGCAGTGTTTTTGAGAACAGTAAGTATAGTTAACAAGACAGTAGTTGTGTGTTTTTCTTTAATTTTGCTGTTTTGAACTTGCACCAGAAATATTTGTTTGCTGTTCATAATTACTTCAGACTGGAATTCTTGTCTGGTGCCTGATGGTGATTGGAGTGACTGAAATGCTCTTTCTTAATAGCTGTACTTTTGTTAGCCGTTTATACAAACCCTTCTCTGTAGGGCAAAAATTTGAACAGTAAAAGTAATCTGTGAAGAGGAGACTTTCACATGTGCTTTCCAGGACCATGTTGGTAAGACTTGTGATATGAAGTTGGACAGAAAACAGTCATAAATCTCTTTTATTTGGAAAGATCTATGTATCATGTGGAAGTGCTGAGGTTCCTCCGTTAGATACCAGCAGTTCAAAAGACAGTCAAAGCCACAATTTAACCCTATTATACTTTGAGTAACCAGACTCTGTGTAACATAGAGACTTTTACATATTTAAAAAGTATAAAAACTGCTAATACCAAGTTCTAAAGTGGAAAATAATTCTGTTAATTACAAATATTACTCTATTTTATATATGATGTAGTAAAAATCATTATTATTATGTTTGTAAATTTTCCTCCTTAGTGTAAGAATTAGTGTAACAAAATAAGCTCCTCTCAGGCTGAAAAGCTGGTTTATTGGATGATCCACAACTTGCAGAGAACAGACTTGATATAACAACCTTCCCTTATTGTTATTATCTTGGGATTTTTCAAATTGCAAAAGAGACCTTCAGAAAGAAGAGCCAAGAAAACTGTTTCTGAAATTATTCATCATAAGACTTTTGATGCCATACTTATTGGTTAGAATAAAATTTTCTGTTCCTGGTGCCTACCTCAAGCTGAATCTTATTTTAACCTCAGCTACACCACACCTTAATTTGAGGACCAAGTTAACATTTTATCGGTGTCATATTTTACATTTTAAATTCCTTAGGACCATTGTAGAGAGGGACTTCAGAGCTGATCTGACTTTTTCCTTATGTGCTTATTTCATTTGTTGCAATCGGGCAGTATCATTTTTCCAAAACTGTTGAAGATTTGTGATGTCTGAAGCAGGCTTGAGACAGCAGAAAGAACAGTGGGCTTAGGTTTGGAAGGAGTTACCCATTATCAGAAGTTCCTTGATTAAAGGAAGTTCTTTGAGCATTCCAGACTTGCAGCGTGCCTGTGCTTTTATGGATTACCAACGAGTTATATCTGGAGGGGATCAGGTTTTTATGGACTTGGTTTGATATTTCAGTAATGTAAAACTTTAGGCTGTCTGATAAGTGATATTTCATATTTTGTATTATCTGAGTTTGATTACTTTGCCTGTACTGTTTATTGCTTGCTTCAGAGACCTCTAACTTTCTGGGATATCAAAAATACTTTCTATTTAAAATGCTCCTAAAACTCTCTTTAAATTTTGATACCAGTTTTCTGAATATTGCTGTTAAAGTGTGACTGCAGGAGAACTACAGAATTTTCTTTAACTTTTCTTTGTTTCCTCTTAACTGACTTACCTCAGATCTTAAATACTGAAAGTGAGCAGCTGTTAGCACAGGTCACTTAAATGTCTTGGTTACTCTGCTCCAAGAATTTATGTCCTTTGCATCTTGCATGGACCTTATACTGAAAATGTAAGCAATGTTGCTAAAGGTTGCCTATTAGTAATATTTACCTCAGACTATATTTTTGTTTCTCTGGTCTTCAGTGCTTATTACTAAAGAGATTTAAAAACTTATTCTATATACAGATAACATGAGATTTTGTTGTGCCCTTTATCTGACTTAACCCTCAAAAGATATTCTTTGTTTTAGGTAGCTAGTACTTTCAAATTTGACGGAGGAAATGTAGGTAATTCCACCTTAAATATTTTTGATCAGTTATTAAATATTGGCCATCAACTTCATTTTCTGATGTGTAGATTCTTTATCTTTAGTGAGTGTGACATTATTTACCTTACACATGATTGAGTGTTATGATGGTATCTTTAAAGTTGCATTTTACTTCTTGGATATCCTCAGATAGTGGTTTTGACTTCTTTAGTGCTGAGTAAATGGATATTATTCATTCCCTCAAATTGTTTTGACACCTGTTAGTTGTACCATACGGACTGAGGAATGTGAGTTTTCTTTCAGCTTGTCAGAGGTGAAAAAAAAATGAATGTAACTTTTAAAAGGCTCAGTCTTTAGACAAGCTATGGCCAGTACAATGTGGATGAAAGAGAATTTGAATTACCGTCCACAGTTAAACTAGTGCTTCTTGCAATTTTATTGTACCCAATGAAACTTCCTTTTTTGGGACTGGTATTTCTGTACAGTGAAATTGCCTTTACAGAAGGGGAAATGGGGCTTTCTGAGGATCGTTTTGCTAAATTGTTATCTGCCTTTCTCTGAATTTCAGAGACATTTTTTTTGATATGGTGCTTTGTATAAATAACCCTGTCTGAATGCCAACTTTATTTGACTTTATTCTTCGAAAAGCTGCTCTTCTTAAGTTGGGCACTAACTGAAAGTTTTACAGGTGCCAAATAATTGTGTGGTACCTGCAGTGCTAGCCCCACTACTGTGCAGCTCTTGATGGGCTTTTTCTGTTGTCTGTATTTTTTCTGAATGTGGGAATGTTGAGCATTGAAATAATTTTTACATATCAGTGCAGTGCAATTAAGTATCTTTTAAAGGGAAAAAAATTTTACTATCATAGAAATGCTTTAATAGACTTTTTAGAAGATCTTAGTAATAACTGGTAGTAGTGGCTAGACAGGAAAAAAGTAAAGCGAATTGTTTTGGTATTGCTGTATGGTACTCCTTACGAAGATTAAAAGCTGTACTTATTTAGAATTGCAAGCTGGCAGAAACTTGTGTAGGAGTTCCTATTGCTGTTCCTCCAGAACAGTACTATTGATATTTAATTTTCCACTTAATTACAATACAAGCATCTTTCCCTTCCTCCTCCAAGCACAAACATTTGGTTTAAGTTGGTTAGTTTGAGATTTTTTTGGTCTTGGTGCTTCCAGTGTATAATAAAACTTTGAGATATTTTGTAGTATTTCCTTTCAGTGAATTTAAAAAAAAAAAAAAGGGAACTTGAAAAATTAAGTGTATTGGTAATACTGTACACAACTATTTATTAATTCTATGACACTTTAATTGGACATATTGAGGATAACATGTCCCTGGCGTTGTGATACAGCAAGGCAATGTCCTATAAAACACATTGTTATTTGTATTATATTTAAGAGCTGCATGGTTACATTTATCAGGACACTTAAGTTCTTTAGCCTGAATCATCAGGAATGAGAAACCAGATTAAGATGTAAAGAGTATAGTGGAATATCACTAGTTGACTGTGGAAATCTAATTATTGTTCTCTGTCAAATCTGTACTTCTATACACCTACACAAGGATTTTTACTCTTGTATTTAATCCTTTCTGCTTTAATGCATACCTATAGGAAGTGTTAAGAGTAGCTGCTAACCAGAACTGTCCAACCCTTATCCTAGGACTTTATGCCTACTTGGAATTGTGTAAGTGCAGCTCCAGACTGCTTTAAATAGTATCTTTTGGAAGAACTCTATGCCAGACCTGTCTTCTCTGAACCTGGGAGGCAACGTTTATGTAAGAATGCCTCAATTAATGAACAATAAATGTAAATATTGTTACTTGTATTTAACTTACTAAAATTCTTCTGAACATGTTGTTTATAACAAGTTATTCTTATTTAGTGTTTGTAGGATCATAAGCATGGTTTGTGTTGGAATTTTTAAGAATGAAGGGGTAAATTAAAACTTAGTGGGAATTTTCAGAAAACCACTGATTTGCAATTGTGTGTGTTAAGTGCAGAATCTCCACTGCTTTGACCAGGAAATGTAACAGACTTCAGCATTAATTTGAACAGTGCTCCTTTTCTAACATTGACATCTGAAGTTTACTAAAATAGTGAAACAGATTTGTGAGGGTTCTGTAGTTCTTAGTAGGAGAAGAAGCACTATGTAAATGTGGAGGAAAAGTTCCATTGTTCTGATGCCTGGAGAACTATCTTAGGTGTTTTCTTATTAATCCAGTTATTCACTAACTTCTTTTGAATATCTTTCATTAGGTTTTCTTCCTGGATGTTTCTTAAACTGTCTTGTGATGGAAGGGAAATATTTTTGAAGTTATAATGGATTTTATGCAACATCATAACGAAAACTGGCCTAATAGCAGCATTTCTGTTTGAAGAGAATAAGCATAATTACAAATAATCATGACAACTTCTCATATGAATGGGCATATCACAGAAGATTCTGACAGTGAAGCAAAAAATGTGGATCTTGCATCTCCTGAAGAATCTCAGAAGCACAGAGAAATGGCTGTTGATTGCCCTGGGGAATTGGGCTCCAGGATGATGCCCATGCGGCGGAGCGCTCAACTTGAGCGAATCCGGCAGCAGCAGGAGGACATAAGGCGCAGGCGGGAAGAAGAGGGAAAGAAACAAGAACTGGACCTTACTGCTTCCATGAGGCTAAAGAAACTAGCACAAATTCCTCCTAAAACTGGAATAGATAATCCAATATTTGACACAGAAGAAGGAATTGTTTTGGAGAGTCCTCATTGTACTGTGAAGACGCTAGGTAGGTAAAAAGCAATGAATGGGCTAGTGGAGAAAATATTTAGTTGATATTAATGTTCTTTTAGGCCTCTGAAAACCTGATTTAGCTAGTTCTTCCTATATAAAGTCCTCTGGTCCTTTGAATTTGTGGTTGTTTGGGTTTTATTTATTTAGTCAAGCATCAGGCTATGTGCCTCAGCAAGTGACTTTTCAAAACTGATCCATTTGGAGAACAGTTAAATATCCTGGAGATGACTAATGAGTTCAGTGGATGTCTCTATCCTCTTTAAGCTGAGGAAAACCATGCAAGTAATACCAAATTTTATATTAGGTTTGATGAAGCACAAACCAGAATAAGCAATGAATAAACACTTACTGTCATTCAAAATCAAAACACAAGAGTTTTTAAGATTTTTAAGGAGAAGCACACTTATGGTTGTCTCTTATTCTGGCTGTCTTGGCATTATCAATTGTTACCTAATGTAATTTACATTTTCTTTTAAAGTATTGGTGTTGATAGTGGAAAATCTACTTACCTTGGCACTTAGACATTGATGAAAATGTAGTGTTAGTAATTGCTGAAGAAAGAGATTCTGAAATTGTTCATTTCATAGCTGTCGTTGCTTTTTAACTATGCTTATGTAGAAAAAGTTTCTAACCTTTCTTCCTCAAATAAAAGTATCTATCTAAAATGTGGTGTGTCACTGGAGTGAAAAAGAAGCATTGGGAATTTGTAGGAGTCCAGTTCAGATTTCCAAAAATACATATATATTTTTTTGTTCTGTACCTGTTCTGAGGTCCAGACTGCTTTTAAAAGGTGCCTTTTTTTGGGGCACCACTGAAGATTCTTGCTATTCTTTCCTATTGGCTGGTAGTTGAGAACACACAGTGAAAGATAGCTATCAAATTGCTAATCGTTTTTTGCTTCATCTTTAGTATTTGTGTGCCTGAGCAACATTTCTGTAAAGACATGTCTCTATTCCATAACCTCTGGTTATCCTTATTGTACAAATCCCTCTTGAGGAAAATTTAGGTTGAAAGGGTCACCAGGAAGTCATCCTGTCCAACCTCCCGCTGAAAGCAGGGTCAGTTATGAACAAGGCCTTGTTTTAGTGTGGGGCTTGTCAGCTCCTGTCCCAGAGATCTCTTTGTAAGAAGCAGATTCTGTACTTATCTTTATGAAGTGTTAGATATTTGACTGTGAAATTCTCTTCTTAGAGGGAACACAAAGCAGAAGATGCAAAGATTGATGTCAAACAGTAGAAGTGACTTCTGTTGGGACTTGCTTAGCCACAGTGGCTAAAAGCTCTGAAGACTGACTACAGAAGGAATTGGAAATTGGAACCACAGAAGGGAGGAAGAGTATGACTTGAAATTAGAAGGATGAGGCTAGAAGGAAATTAGAAGGAAATTAGAAGGATGAGGCTAGAGAAGCTGAGAACTTGAAGGGAGGGCTAGGTGCAAACCAATGGGCAAAGAAGCTAGGCAAGGAAGCTGGTAGGAATGAGAAATGAGTAACAACAGGGTTGAGAACCAGTAAGGATCTGGGGTAGACTAAAGCTGTTTGAACAGGGGAAACAATGGTGGAGAAATTACTGTGATGATGAAAGGCTATTTTGAAAAAAATCTCAGTGTGGGGATAAAACAGGTACAGGCTGTGGCAGAAGCTGAGAGATTGTCAGAGAAAGACAGTATTTGTGAAAGGCTGGAAGGAGTGAAACTAGTTGTTCTCAGCAAGAAGAGACAGGGAAGTTGGTGTGAATGGAAGCTAGAATTATGTGAATGCTTGATGTAAGAAGAAAAACACTAAACATTGGAGACAAGAATATAGAGGTGTGTATGTGGAAAGAGGCAAATTAGGAAATAGCTATATATGGTACAAGATGCATCTTGAAGGAAAATGACTAGATTATTTTGTCCAGGAGGACAAACTCCTCTTTTGTAATGGGTGTTGTCATTGTTCTGCTGTCACATCAACATATTTCTGTAAAAACACAGTAGTAAATTGCATGATTTAACTAATGTTATTCCCCTCAGTATTTGGATATCATGAAAATCAGAAAACTAACAATGTCTGTCTCTACTTTGCATTGCAATAAATAAGGCTTAAAAGTATGTGCATGGAGCTGAAGTATTGACTAACTTGCAGAGTGAATGTGGTCTGTTCTATGAGCTAGAAAGGCAAGGAGCTTTAGGAGATACAATGAGACTAAATCATGATATATCCATATATGCAGCAGGGAGCTGAATTAGGGCTTCATAGGCATCTATTTCAATCAGAGAAGTCATGGCATAATACTGATAGTCATACAAACACACTACCATTACTTCCTTGCCAGACAGAATTATAGTAACAATTTGGATCAGGTAAACTTAAGATTTAAGAAGAGAGGATTTATAGTAGTTCAACATTCCTGTTAAGAGTGGTGCTTTCTATTATACTCAGCTGTGATGCTGAGTTGTTACAAACTTAAAAAGTTGTAAATTAAATACTGTGATCTCTTAAACTATATATATATCTCTTAAACCATAAAGAATCTCTGTTCAGTCGTTAGTGCTGTCAAAAACTAAGTCATAATTTTAAATATAACAAAGTCCTTCTAGAGTAACTTGGCCTCTTCCAGAATTTTCCTCCAGAATTAAACATGTCCTTTTTTCAGTTTCTGAATTAATCATTCTAACATCTGACATAATGCTGAATTTCAAAAGAAGACTATTTTTTTAATTCTAAAAAGTATTCTAAAAATTCTGTCTGTTACTGATTAGTGTCAGGGCTAGGGATGTTGCCTTATCAATGTATATATACACACACTCATGCTTACAAAATAATAGTTTCATAAGGAGGATTTGAGTCCATTATCATTAATACTTCTGCTTTTTCATTGAATATCTGAATTGGAGAGGTCAGATTTTTAAAAATTTATATATATACAACTTCTTGGTGTCTCAAGAAACTTGCCAGCCCATGACTTTGTCCAGAAAATAACTGCTAGTATGTGAGATTTTTCAGTTTGTCTGTTTGGTTATACTGAATTTCTGATCTACACTGACTCTTTCCATCTTTCCACTTTTGGTGTCCAGGTGAGAGTGCTTAGTCACTTTCACAAATATCTCAAGTTTTGTTCGGAGAAACCCCAAATAAACCAGGGCAGGTGCTAGTAAATTAGAGATGTTGAACTACCCTTATCCAGGGGTTTTTTTAAATACTGATTTTAGTTTTGCTTTTTTCTGGGTGGCTTTTTTTTGGTGTGCTAATACATAGAGGCTCCGCTAAAGATAAGTGTTTTAAATAAGAATATTGACCTTTTTTGAAAATGTTTCGTAAGTGCCAATGTCTAATTTGGCAGATCTTTGCCAAGTCTTTCATCTTTTCATCTTAAAAACAAAAAAAAGCAGACTACATTAAACAAATTGGATTTTATTTATAGAAATAAAACAGTACACAATCAAAACAATTTTAAAGGGCATGTTTGTTATCAAAACAGTATATGATTTAGACAGCTGTCTTAATGGAAATCACTGTCTGTGTACCTGGAACATGTGCATACAAGTATTTTACTGGCATTTTCACAGCAGTATACTTCTACAAAATGCAGAAAACTTTGCTACAGTTCGTTCAGCTAATTTAGTTAATGTAGTGAAATGAGTGACATTTCATGTAAGTAAACCTTTTGTGGTTTTTTGTTTAGGGAAAAAGCTGCCTATTTTTGTTTTTATACCTTGGGCAAACTTACCTATAAATAAACTTTCAGAAATTGTTTTGGATAAAACAATACTTTCCTTAGTTCTGTGATTCAAGTAATATATGGAGCATTTGAGTGCTGGTACCAGCACATAGAGTACTCTAGAGATCTGTAAAAAAGCTTGGGAATTAAGATACTGGTGCTGACATATAATAAAGCCAATATCTTCTTAAATTTGCTGTTCATAACTTTTTGAGGTGATACACAGAACTATTTTCTTTTCTTTTTCTAATCTAACATGTTAAGCTGTGACCACAGGTCCTCCCCTGCAGCTGCATACTTCTGCCTCAGCAGTCTTTTGATTAATGTGTATATCACACAGTGCTCAGTCACATTCCAGCCATTTCGTAGCCTAATGGAAAAAGGCTGCAACACTTCTTGTAAAAGAAGACTTTAAAAAAAGTAGTTGATTGCTAATCGATCTGCGATTAAAAAAATGGACTTGTTCTGCAAAAGAACCCTGATGTTTTTCTGTGAGTAAATTGAGATGTTAGTCTTTTACTGAACTTTTTTCCTCAAGTCAACCCTTTCAGTAGGAAACTTCTAGAGATGGAGTCTTTTGTTACCTAGAATTTTTTTTTTTAAAAAAAGGCCAAAACCAAACAAAAAAAAGACTGCACTGAAATGTAATCTGTGATTTAGAATTCAGAAACAGGAGTCTAGAGAGAGTTAGGAATGCATAAAGCCAGATTTGTATGTGATTTTATGTGTATGTGGTTTTTTATTAACAAGTGACTAGGAAATGGATTGCTAGCTTTTGGGGAATGTTTCATTTCACTCCTTTCAAGCATTATTTCTCTTTTAGAATTGTGATGAGGGGGGTATTTGTTTGTTGTTTCATGGTGGTGGGAAATCATTTAGTATAGGGCTTCTGCATCCAGCACACATGATTCAGTGGGAAGGGAATTATACAGGGAGGAGAGTACTGGGGTAGTTTGTAAGAAAGGGCAACACAGAAGGAACTAGCAAAGTGCTGAAGAGAGAATATGTAGAGGCATCTAAGAACAGGACATCTTTATTATAGATATGGAATAAGATGTCTATCTTTATGTATTTATATCTTATATGGAATATGTATTAGGAAGAAATGTGTACATATGTGTGTGTGTTTGAATTCTCAGATATATAAGGGGGGTAGACAATTCAGAAATAATGGAATAAAACAGTTTATACATAGGCAGAGTTAGAACTGAGTTTCTTCTCTAACGCCTCACTGGTCTTTGAATCCAGAAACAGTAATAAATGGCGGAGTTTTGGGTTGGTGTGTTTAACTGAGTAGGTACCAGTAGGAACTTTGCAATAACATCTGACTGGTTTACACAATTTTTTTTTTTTTAATGCTTGGAAATATTGCATGTCCTCAGACTTGGGAGAATCAGTTGCTGGATGCTTTGGTAGCCTGCATACCCCACTAGACAAGAATTTTGCCAGCTGACAGCATCCTCTTTAGCAAATATTCTTGCTTGTAGCGTTCTTACCCTTTTCTCCAAATGGCATTTCCCCCAGTGTGATAGGCAGTATACTGTGTATGCAGTTCCCTAGTGAGACATGGCTGCCTTAATTAGTGTTGTGAGCTGTACTGGATTTCACCTGTGGAATATCCTGCACAGCTGGTATCTGTGCAGCTTTTGTACTGCTGCCCTTTGTTTCCTTGGTGGTAACAGGAAGAAGCCCTTGACCTTTGGTGGGTAGGATGTTTTTAGCATGTGTGGAATGGTTTTGGAGGGGGGTTTTATTATTTTTTTTTATTGTCCTGCAGACAGTAAAGTACAAGAGTAGTAGCTCTGGATTGCTTGTTTCCAAAATTTTGTTATACAGAAGACTGACTTGCAAACTCAAAATTAAAAACATATATGTAGGTATGCTTTGTCCAAAATTAAAACCATTAAACTTGTTTGAAATGCATATTTTATTAGGCTTTATGGTTTTCATGTGCCCATTTATCAACCATTTTAATTTTGTGCTCAACAAGTTTGAGTCTAGCATTGTGTTCAGCATACTGGTGAATTTGAAGTTAAAAATAAGTAAAGGAAGCTTCTTGACAATATATCCTTGTTAATGATCAGTATCTACTGTGATTTTTCATGTAACATGCAACTTAGCTGATGTCTTGATAGCACTCCTATTTTAATGTTATTTAACTAGCTCATCATGAATAAATGAAGGTTGCTAAATATAAATAAATAAAAAATAAAAATAAGTCTCAAAGCTGATATTTTGATACCAGCAAGGGAGATTGACCTCAGTATCAACTGACAGTTTTAAAATTTGGGATTTTTTTGTTGTTCATTTTTAAAAAAAATACCAGGATTCAAAATTCTAGCTTACTTGAATTTCTTAAAATAAAGATAGCTGACCAGCCTCTTGTGGCTGAACAGATTTTTTTTCAGATAATGTGTGAGAACGTGTACATTATTTCAGGCTCAAAACATCCACTCTTTTTTTGGTCTGCTTGAGGATTTCTTACCTGGTTTTATACATATTATAGGTATGATTCATATTGCTTGGTTTGGGTAGTTTCTCAAGTACTTAAGCAGTGACATACTTTGCAGAAATTCAGATTGGTTTAAAAAATGTAAATTTGTTGACAGTCTTTAAAAAGCACCCGTTAAAGTATCAGATTAGTTCTTGGGGCTCAAGAATGTAGTACATATATAGTATTCTGCAGACATGTAGAAAACTGGTTATTAAAATATGTTAAAATATTTTATGGTCCAAGCAGAACTCGTAAACTTGTAGGTAAAAGATGTGGACTTTCTTCTGGTGCAGATGACTTTCAGAACTCCAATCATAGATACTATTCTTTTCATCCTTACATTTTTATTTTAATGTACTAAAACTGAGTGTAATTTTATGTTTAGAAATTGAGTGTTGTTTACTTACAAAACACTCATTCTGTAAGTAATATTTAGTTGAGATACATGGAGAGATGTATCAAAATAACAGTGAATACTCAGTGCATCAAGATTAGTTTAGCAAAGGAGTTACTTTCATATTGCAAAATAGTCCCTCTTTCACATACAGCTATACCTGAGCTGCAATTACTGGATCTTTTATGTATTGATGATTTATTTCAGAGGAGAACTGCTCCTGCAATAGGAATTTAAATTTAAACAGTGTATCAGCTTTTTTAGTCCTCCTTTTACTGACTTGGAGTACTTTTTTTTTTTCTTTTTTTAATTCGGATAGATACATTCTGCTAATAAAAGTCAGAAAGTAATGGATAACTATAAAGCTTGCATACATCATTGCTGATTAAAAACTGAACAGCAAAAAATGTTGGTAAAAATCTTAATATAAACATTACTTAATTATGTATCTTGTTAACTCATACTTTATTTGTATTTTGTTATTTCCTACCTAGAAGTGGAAGAACTGTTAACTTCTCTTAAGCATATCCAGCACGTTTTGGTAGACCCTCAGAGCCAAGAGGATATCTCTCTCATTTTACAGCTTGTTCAAAATACTGATTTTCAGAATGCATTTAAGATACACAATGCTGTTACAGTGCACATGAACAAAGCCAGCCCTCCATATCCGCTCATCTCCAATGCACAAGAACTAGCACAAGAGGTATGTACGGTATGCATCTGTGATATATATGAAACCTATAATCATAGTTGTTGTTGAAATACATACTTGTCAAGCTTGTCTGAGTTACTGAATGTTGTATATGAAAGGGACTATAATAGTCACTGATTACTGTATCCAGTTTTTCCAGATTTCCAAACAGTAACCAGAAAAATATTTTGGGGATAAGTCGTCCCTTTTTAGCATGGATAGATATGTAACAGCAAAGGTACTATGTTTAAACACAGGAAAAGGAAGCAGTTATGAAAATCTAACTCTTACCTTCAGTATTCTCTACTCCAAGCATTCAGGAATTGAAATACAGTTCTCTATTATTGTGACTTTCCTCTGAGTTGACCCATGGTTCTTAAATTGGGAGGCCTCACTGAAAATACAACCATACTGAAAACAAGCATTCTGCTTTAAAGTGAGCAGTAGATCCCTTAATACTTAATTTCAATGTTTTAACTACTGCTGTGATGGTCAGATTAAACTTAAGTTTTGTCTTGACAGATGACAGATCTTTTATAAGATCTGATATGTCTTTTAGAAATTATTAAAGTATACTTTTAGAAATGTCCTTGAGTGAGATATTTTTTTTTAAACTTTAATCTTTTCAGTCAGATCTTAACTGTTTGAAATACTTTAATGATTTCAGCCAGCTTAACTACTTTCTTTCAGGCTTATTCACTTGAATACAGATGGGCAATACCTGTCTACAATAGCTTTATAAGCATTAGTAGTAATTTACAGAAAACTGATCGGATACAAAGTTGCTGCGAACAGAATGAGTTTTCACACGTGGCTCCATACAGCTAAGACCTTCTGAGGGGTTGATCAATAACTTTATCTTAATTTTCCATGGCCTGGTGCATGTATACATTGTAGTGAAGTGTGACTACACCTTACATGAATATACACTTGTTAACTTTAGCTAGCTTGAATACCAGTATCAGTGCAGGCATAGCACTGTAGTGTTCAGCAAAGCCAGATCCAGAGGCTGGGCATATGCTCCAGCATTTAGCACCCAGTGAACCAAACTTATCTGTTCAAAACTGGCTCAGGTACACCAGTTGGAGTACCCAAGCCAGGATATAGCCATTCTCCAATTGCTCAAAGGCACATCACTCCAATTTCAGTATGGCAGCAAGCTGATGTTTCTTTATTTTTCTATTATCTGGTTTTCTTTCTGCCTGAAGCAATTTTTTTCAACAGCTCTTTCCACTCTCCTTCCTTTTTCTAGACTTTAATCTTGTAAGTCAAGGAAAACAGCATTGTAGCAAGCTTCAAGTTCTTTTGCAGAAGAAATTACTGATTCTTGAGGAACATCATTTAAATGTTATCTAAAGGTGCAGTGTGCCGATTAAACTGTAGCTCAGGATTTTCCTGTTTAGATTTGTCAGTAAGACTGTGCCAAAACCTGGTGGGAATATTTTACATATGAGCTTCCTTCTGGCTTATTCATCAGTCTGTAGGCTGCTATAGGATCCCCACTGGTCGTCTTCAATGTATGAGAGCCTGAAGGAACCTTTTCAGTTAACTCTGTTTGTAAACTGCTTCCCCAAACACCCACTTCACACAGGTCTAGTTTTGAATTTCATTCAGATACAAACCAGAGGTTTTGAATCTTCCTGTGTAATATAGGATATTACAGATTTAGCTCTAAGAAAGATGGTTTCCCCCTTCATGGATATGATGTCCTTTTATTTGCTGCTTAATAGAAGTTTCAGAGAAGAAAATATGCCTAGGAAAACTCTAGGTCTGTCTTCAAACTTTCATATTGCTCCCCATCTTCCCTACCCCTCACTTCCCAACACATTCCTCTCTTTTTTTTCAGGCGATTTGGTAAATCCTAAAATCAGAAGGTGGTGCAAAGCCAGTTTTGTGTGTCTTAGCAATCCATGAAGACGGTTAAGCATAAAGAAAATACTTCTTTAGTCTAAAATTTTTAAACCAACAGAGTTTTGTCATCACCCAGCAGACTATTACATTAAAACCAAACATCATTGCACTCGTTTTGATTCTTCACCTCCCATCTTTGTCTTGTCCAGCCTTGAAATTCCTGAAAAGTCAATATATTGCGTATGTCTGTTCCCATTTTAAGATGTAATCTACTTTCTCGGTGATTCAGCTTCTGGTGCATTTAAGTGACTTGTATTTTGCAATATGTTAAATAGCATCCTGAAATGATCGAGCCAGAAATTCAGGACATATATTTCTGTGACTGACAGAAGTGTCTCAAGAGGAACACCTTGAGGCCTTCATTCGCATAATTCTGTACTTCCTAGTCTTGCCTGAATAGAAGATAGTATGCTGGTTTTTAAGATCCTTTATTCTTTTTGGAAAGGCTTCTGTATTCGTTATGGTAGCAGCATGGGAGGCAATGATTTCTGCTTTAGGAAAAGTTGGTTTTGGTTTTGTTTGGTTTCTTTTTATCCTGATAAAGTGTCTATCTTGCACACCCAGGTTTTTTCTTGTTCTGATTTTTGGTTGTGTCTTGCTTTTTCCATCCCTAAACATAGGCATGGGAAGCTCCCCCAGAAAGCAGTTAGTTTACTTACTTCTGGGTTTTTGAAAAGACACTTGCAAAGCCTGGATTTAAGATGCTGATAACATCTTGATGATAAAAGCCACAAGACATTACAAGGAAGAAAAATAACAGATTACATGCATAACATTAATTTTAAATGTCAGGTAATGCTAATGTGCATATTTTAGTGCACAGGTCATCAGTGACAGTGTATAACTCAAACTGGTTTGGAGTGCATGTACTAATTTAAAGTGGCAGACATGTTTTCTTTGTTTCCACTTTGGTGTGGAAGCGAACCTGTTCAAGAGCTCATGCTTCTGTAGCTCTAACAGGAAAAGACAGTTTGCAACACAGTTTCATATTGCAACATGAAACATACTCCCTTAAAAAGTTAAAATTAATATGGAATTAATTAAACTACACTTTTTGGAAGTGTGTTGGGAATTTCCATTTTCAGAAATTTAAATCTGCTTTCACTCTTTAACTGATGGTTTGCTTTTATAAAACATAATGTGTATGAACAGTGTGTTGTGAAAACTTTTTTGATTTTGAATGTTTAACCATTAACAATACATAAGTGGAATGGTACATTTTTTATTTTCTAGTCCTCTTTAGGAAATTCTTAAAATTAGTAGTATACTTGTTCAGTTTTTTTCACTGATTCCAATAACCAGGCTCCAACAACTTAAGATTTTTCTTCTTTTCTAAAAAGAAACTTTAATTGAATTAAAAAGGTGAAATGAAGCACTTGAGCTTATTTTAGAGAACTAATCTTCATGTAATGTGATGTACTCTAAGTCTTAAATAAAAATAGCCAGTAAACATCAAGTGTAATTAGATTGATTTTAAATCCATTTAAACTTGACCAAGATGGGGGCAACGATTATGGGAACATGGTCTGAATCTTGACATTGTAAGAATATTTGTTGCAGCATTCAAGACAGCTTGTAATTTTTGTCCTATAACAGCACACATCAAATACCTTAAAGATGTTCTTGCTATTAAATATACTTAATAGGCTCAATATATAGGCTGTGTTTCTAAAGGTTTCAGACTTGCTACTGTTCACTTCAGCAAGTGCAGGCAGTTAAACTAGATCAGTACTTTTGAGAGGATGCACTGGAAGCTTGTAACTTCTGGTATAAATGCACTAGAATCTGTATGCATATTCCCTCTGACAGTCCTGCTTACCTGAGAGTAAACAAACAGAATTTTGCACATGTGGTTAAATTCTGAATGTTTAATATCACTCCAGCATGTGCCTCCACAGTACATGCCTCCAAATTGTGGTGCATATAATGAAACCAAATTGATAGCTTTTTTGAGGGCTGCTTGAACTAAAGTTAATGTAATTAACAGTAAAAACTAGGCTGAAGAATTAAGAAAATACTATTGCTCCATATTTAGTGTATACAGCAGTCTGAAGCTTTCCTAGTGCTTCATTAAATAAATAGTAAATGTATCTTTCTCTTAAAGGGGAGGGGGAAGCTACTAAAGTTTTGAATAATTAAATTTTTCAAAGCAGAAATTGAACTTGAATAAAGGATATTCACCACACAGAGAATGACTGGCTGGGTCTGGTTGGTTTCTTTTCCCCGGTGAAATCCCCAGCCTCTGACCTTGCATTCAAAAGGTTGTCTTGCTTGCAGGACTTCTAAATTGTTTTCTAAGTAGGCTTTAGTAGGTTATCCGTAAAGATTGGATAAAATAAGGCTTTAAAGCTTCTTCTAGCTTCTTCAAGAAAGGAATTGACAGTCCCTTGAAAGTTAGAGACCTTAAATAAACCTCTATGAGAAGGTCTTTTGTATAGAAGAATCTCTTCTTTCAACACAGAAGAAAATTTGTTGGTGAGTATATCCTTTACAGTGCCCTGTCTGCTATATAGCATCCCAAAATTCAGGCTGAGCTGGGAATATTATCTTCCTGGCTAATTCAGAGGTATGACTGAAGTCAGGCCTCTATGAAGCTGACTTCTTTCTGTTCTCTACAGTTTTAAAGAAACCAGTTTTTAAAATGATTTAAATCAAGCTTCTTGTTTGACTCTTAAACTATACTAGATCTGTTCGTCATGAGGCATGTTCTGGGGATGTCAGTAGGAGGGCTTTTGGAGGTTGTGTCAGGTTTATTGCTAAGCTCAGGAACTTGTTCCGTGTGACAGTGTTTGGTTGGCAGTGTAAGGATCTTGCTCCACGGGAACGGTTCGTTTAGTGGCTTCTCCTAGAATTTAAAATTATCTTTACTGTTTTCAGTACTGTCATCTGGTAGCATCCAAGAGAGTTGTTAGCGTTTCTGTAGATAATTGCTCCTAGGATAGAGGCTCTTCAGACCTTTAGATATTGTTAGATCACACAAAAAACGTAATTATTTTCACTTTGGAACTTGTGGTTTCTTGATTCCCTGATGTCATATCACCTCATCCTTAAGAGTAAAAAGCTCTTGAAAAAAAAAGTTTTGTATCCCATTGAAAGCTGCTGCTCTGATATCTGTAACGTACTCTTGATGTCTCTGGATTCGTTTGTGCTTTTGGACTTGTGTGCCTTTGGTCAGATTAGACCAGGGGATAATGGCTATGGGAAGTATCATCTTCAGCCTCGCCTTTAGGTAAGAGGGCCTTCCCTGCTCTTGTCTTTCTCATAAGCATGCCAGTATTTGCAAGAGATGATAGCAAGGCATGTTTGGCAACTCTGTGAGAAGGCAGACCTTTTTTGGCAACTGAAGCTGGCTGAGCAAAACCTGTCCTTGTGTTAATGTGGATTATTTTGGAAGCAGCCAAAGAAATCTGGTTTTCTGGGACCTCTTGAAGTTTTGATGCACACGCTTTCTGAGGCAGGTACTCCAGTATGTATTGGAAAACCTGTCATGGAATCTTTGTTCTTGCTGTTGGTGGAAATAATTTGGGTAAAAATAAAATACCTGCTTTAAGGAAAAGGGAGGCTAGTCACGTTAATGAGAAATTAGTCCATTTTAAAAGACCCAGCATATTCATATAATAGATTTCACTGTGACTGATTTCACTGTCATATTCCTTTCTAGAGTTTAATTTTTTTTGTGTGCGTCTCTGTGGTAGCTGAGCTCATTGCCTTGAGTCTCTGGTATTGACAGATCTGTGTGACACACTGGATACCAGGTTAGATCTGGTAGATAATTACTGAGGAAAGGTATGCTGGAGTAGTCCTGTGGTCTCATTGTATATTTGCCTAATGTGTACCATTGTGTTCAATCAGCCATTGTTAACAACTGTGTGGATATACTTTCAGTAAAAAGAATAATTGCAACTAGGAGTTTGTGCTTGAGTTGGGTAGGAGAGGAAGGATGGATAAATCATAGGGTAGATTAAGAGTTTTACTACTTTTTCTTTTTTTAGGTACAGAGTGTTTTGAAACCCAGTCACCATAAGGATGGGCAGGAGCTTAATGCTTTGCTGAATGCCCCTCACATGCAGGTAAACCAAAATGAAACTTCTAATCTAATGGATGTATTTCTTGATGCTATTTTCACTACAGCTTATTTTTTTCAAATGTCTTGGGCTGACTGAGCAAGGATGAATTTTATTCTTAACTTCATGCAGATCTGTTAATATTTTTCTAGAATGAGGAGTTTTCAATTTCCAGCAACTAATGGAAACTTCTAATCAAATGTAGTGCGTGATTGTATGGAGCCCTTGCTACGTTTTACATGTATTACAGGGCAATTTGCACATAAAGAATATAGCACTAGACCATAGGGTCAGGGCAACACATGAGCTGCTTTGTTTATCTTTTTTTTTTTCTTTGACAGCTGTTTCATGCTTACTATAGGGTGCATAAAGGGGATTTTGTCCCTTTGTGGTGATGTTGTAAATCCATGAGTAGTTTTTACCGCAGTAACTTCTTATGTCTGTATCCTCAGTCACATATATAGTAAACCAATGTCTGGTTTTTTTAGGAAGGAGAAGCTGCAAGTACATTCACAGTTGTGTGTTCAGAATTGCTTTTTTATTCTTTTTCCAATCTGAAAGGAAAGTTTTGAAAAGCAGTAGGTGCTACATAGCTGTGATTTTTTTTTTAATTGCTTGAGTCAGTTTGGAATATTCTGTAGGCTGCAAAGACTATTCAAATTGCAGAATTTCATTGAACTCTACTATTTTGTATACATACAAAGTGTGAAATTTTCTGTAAGTGAGCTGATTTTTTTTTTTTTAGGCACTTTTACTGGCTCATGATAAGGTTGCAGAACAAGAAATGCAACCAGAGCCTGTGACAGATGAAAAAATATACGAGAATGTTGGTGTGTACGGAGGGGAGACAGTTAAAATAGTTCGTATTGAGAAAGCTCGGGATATTCCATTGGTAAGTACTGGCACTCCCTCAGTTATATGTAAAGGAGGTAAGCTTTTTTGTCCTTTGCAGATTGCCATGAAAGTTTTGGAATGTGAATGTGGAGGTGATGTTTAAACTGTAAACACTCTCCCTCCCTCCAAAATGAGAAATAGTCATAGACAGTAAACTTGTGCTTATCTTCATATACCAGTAGCCGTACTACTATTTAAAATCTGTCCAGCTTCTGTCAATTTGGGTTTGGACAGGACTTCTTGACAGAAGTCACCCTTTGCTGCAGGGGAGCTTATAGCCTTGTGCCAATCATGTTTGGGTTTTTTTTTTTAGCAACTCTTTTATCTTCTATTTTGCATCTTTCAAATAAGTGTTTCCTTAGGAACACATTTTTTGAAAAGTTATTAATCTTACCATGTGGAGCATTTAAATTCTTCAATCTTTAGTGCAGTTTGAAGAAATGAAGCAAAGTTTTTTTTAAACTGGAGCATTGCATGTATGCATCTGAGCTGTTACTTGCATTCTCTTTCAACATAGTTACTCCACTGACTTGGAATGTATACGAAAGATGGATTTGAGTTTCATATGTATAATAAATTTGGAATGTTTTGCTACTACACAGGGTGCTACTGTTCGAAATGAAATGGATTCTGTTATTATTAGTCGAATAGTGAAAGGAGGCGCCGCAGAGAAGAGTGGGCTGTTACATGAAGGGGATGAAGTCCTGGAGATTAATGGCATTGAGATTCGTGGAAAAGATGTTAATGAAGTGTTTGACTTGTTGGTGAGTTGGACGCTGCTTGTATTCCCTGCAAAAAATATTCATTTCATAAGACTGAAGCCTGTTGGCTGTTCTTGTCATTTGTACTCATATTTAGCATTAGTTTAAAAGTATTTTCATTCTGATAGCTAGTGTTTATAGGTGGAGGGCCATTTCAAGTTCTCTTTCTGAGGCATAGTATGATATTAATAAGTATAATGGCAGTTATCTGCAAAAATGAAGCCTACGAATGTGGAAGGATCAAGCTATCAACCTGACTTGCTTTTAATGATTTCTAAGAAAAACTTTGTTTAGCTCTGAAAAGCCATGGTTTTTCATTTTTGTATCTTGAGTCTGCAATTAATAGGCTGTATGATTGTGGTAGTTCCTGGCTGGGGTGAAGGTAATTTTCTTCATAGCAGCTTATACGATGCTGTGTTTTAGACTGTAACAGTGTTGATAATGCACCAGTGTTTTAGCTATTGCTGAACAGTGCTTGAACAGTGACAAGGCCGCCTTGTGTTTGTTGCTCTGTCCCCTGCCTGCAAGTAGGCTGGGGATGAGGAAGAGGTTGGGAGGGGACACAGCTGGGACAGCTGACCTGGGTTGACCACAGGGGTATATCCTGCCATATAACATCGTGTTGAGCAATAAAAGCTGGGTGGTGAGTGAGTGCCTTTGCATCACTTGTTGGGTTTTTTCCCCTCCACTCATTAAACTGTCTTTACCTCAACTCAAGAGTTTTTCTTGCTTTTGGTCTTCCAATTCTCTCCCACATCCTGGTGGGGAAGGGAATTGACTGAGGAGCTGGTGGGTGCTTAGCTGCTGGCCAGACTTAACCCACCATAAATTGTGTCACATGGGACCTTTATATAACTAGACTTTTTACTCTTTCACTCCTGATACAAACTCTTTTGTCTAGCATTTATCAGCATAGACATTTTTCTCTTTATTACACTTTTACCATTCATGACAAAGTATACATCAGTTCAAAAGCAGCTAGTCAAAACATAAGGCAAGAAATCCATCAGGAACTAGTAAATGCAGAGGTACTTTCAGAGGCCCAGTGAGGTAGAATGTCAAAAGCTGGTAATTACCAGTATTTTCTGTTGCCCAGTATTGCTCTTTTCTCATGCTTTTTACTGGCACGTGCTGTTGATCAGTGTCCAAGATGGGACCCCTGGAACCTTTGGTCTGATTGTAACAGGCAAGACCATTCTGCCAAAGTGAAGAGAGATGAAACTGACAAATTTTTTTTTAGAAGTTAATTTATAACTTTGTTACAAAATATTGGAAGTATGTACTAGCACTTACTTAATAGGGGGGGTGGGGCGGGGGGAGATAAATATACTTAGTAAATCTTCAAATTACTTAGTAGATCTATGCTCTATAGACAAATCAGAATTGGGGCAAAGACCTGGGTTGTGCTGTAGGTTGCATTATTGTAGGAAGAATAGACAGTAATAGCCATAGATGAAGTTGTCTCATGCTACAGTAAGACTGTAGTTTTTAATGGACAATTTCTACCTTTAGTTGGATTTTTTTCTGAAATTTGCTGTTAAATTTTTTCAGCTAATGCATAGAATGAAGTCAAGTGAAGGGAAGTAGAGGCAGAAATCTGTGGGGTTTGGGGGTTTTTTTAAGCCACTTGAAGATTCTTATAGTTGTTTGAAAAGCCTTCAGTCACCATGTGTGCTTCAAGTCAGAGATATCTGAGATTCTTTATGCTCTGGAATTGTCTCAATTGCCATCTGTATTTTTTTTTTTTTTTAAAAAAAGGCTATATTTACTTATGTCCTGTACTCCTGAAAAGGGTGTTTGTTAGATGCTTGACAGATAATTCAACTCTGGCAGTTTAGTTCTCTGCAGAGAGCTTGTTCTGCTCTTGAGCAGCTCCTGCAACCTAGAGTTACAGAATAAAAGATTTAAAACTATAGTACATTAACATAAGAGCAAATTATTTGCTGAAAATTTTTTAAAAATCACATTTTTTCAAATATATTTTTAAGATCATTAATTTTAAATAATATTTTTAATTTCTTATGTGTTGTCTTTTGTATTTTGTAATGTGGAAATGAAGTTTTAAAATGCTTCAGTCCCCAAAAAATACTTAAGCGCAGGAGAAGGAAATTACTTTCATTCTTAGTTTTGCCTCGGCACTTGCTACCCACATGATAATAAACTGCACGTGATTTTAGACAAGACTATTCACACGATCACTGTGAAATTCCATGGATTCCTCGTGGAACTATGCATGCTGACTGAAAATGGTGGATTTTCCTTTCCTGCAGCCTAATCATGTTATGCTCAGTTATGTTTACTTTATTTAAGCCTTAGGTCTGAATTTTTTGAGATATATGCATTTGCTTTGATTTTTATAAAACATGAATTGTGTTATGTTTCATGGAATGATGTATAGGATGTGAGATACACGTAGACCTTATCATGGGTTGGCACTTGCATTTTATCTAGATATTCTTTATGTGTGCAAACACACTCTGCATACAAAAGTATGCAAACAAATAAGAATTCTTTAAAGCCAGGACATTTATCGTGTTCTACTTAGTAGGGGTGATTGCAATATTGATATTAAGTACTTTATAGATGCAGGATTTGAGGTTTTAAATTATGGTTTTTATACTTTAATAATGTTAACAGCATAAAATCATAGTAAAAATGTTTAGGTTTGAAAACACTATTCCACTTAAGCAATTCTATAAAAATAATAATCTCTTGTATATTTTTTCTTCTCAGCATACATCCACTTCTTGGCAGTTTTGAACAGAACAAGAGAATAGTATTCTTAATTTCTCCTAAGTCGTTGCTTGAGAGAATGGCAGCTGCTCCATTTCAAATAGAAATAGCTTGTGTATAATCAAGAATGGTAGGCTTTTTAGTGTGTCACTGAATCACTGCATCTGTATCTGTACTATATCTTTTAAACCAGTTAAGTGGTAGATGATGTGCTGTTAGAAACTGCTTTTTATGGGAGTTTTTGAAGCAGTTTCTAAAATAAGTTATTAAAATTCTTAACTGTAAGCCATATTTCAATACTGTGTATGAAGAGTCTATTTTTCATCTCAGGCTGACATGCATGGTACTCTGACCTTTGTATTGATTCCCAGTCAGCAGAGCAAGCCACCTCCTGCGAAGGAGACAGTTGTAAGTAGCTCTACATAAGTTCTTGACTTCAGTGATATATACTTGGTTTTACCAGTAATGCATAGAAAGTTCTTCTGTAGGTCATTTACATCATGGAACAAACCCAAAATTTAATTGTTTAAATTGTTTTAATTGTTACCTGACTAACACCTGAGTTAACTGTTGAAAACATTGACGGTGTTAAGCTGAACTCTTGGTATGATTTTAACTCAGTTTCTAGAATAGTATGAAATTTTAAAATAGAACCGCCAGTGCTTCTGAAATTCTATTTTAAAATTTCCAATTTCTCTATCGTTTTATATATATACATATAAAAATAGATTGATAGAATTTGCAAATATGCTTTGGGAGGAAAAGTTTGTATACTGGAAACTTTGCTCATTATCTTTTTAAATAACATTTCTTGAGACCGCTTTAACAGTTTGAAGAAAGAGTGCACCGATTTGTATCACAGCCAAAAAAAAATTAATGGTTGGTGATGAAGTAAAATATTTTACAAGTGAAACTTCACCTAAAGCCCAGCAAATGGGTTTCAATCTATATATTTATTAGATGTTTTAAACAAATCAGAATATCTCTGATACTTTTTGAATGCAGAGAACTTAAATCAGTAGCTCAGGGGGTTTTGTTTCCTAAAATGGTGAGGAAATTGCATAGACTTTAGAATTTACAAGTTAAATTTGAGCCTTCACCTCCAACCTAGCACAACTGTGTCTTTTCCATTGCTAACCTAGTTAATGATTCCATTCCAGTATCTCCTGTATGCCCCAGGTAAAGTTTCCATTTTATAGAATCTTGGAGTTTTTATATATCAGAGCTCCACTGCAATCACAGGAAGATGGGGTGTCATTCTTAAGAAGTCATGGGGTTTTTTTCTTCTGTTTTTACATTTGATCTCCCACAGATACACGTGAAAGCTCATTTTGACTATGATCCCTCTGATGACCCTTACGTCCCCTGCCGAGAGTTAGGCCTATCTTTTCAAAAAGGAGATATACTCCATGTGATCAGCCAAGAAGACCCAAACTGGTGGCAGGCTTACAGAGATGGAGATGAAGATAATCAGCCATTGGCCGGCCTTATCCCTGGTAAATAAAGCTCTAGAGAAAGCTTGGCAGCCAGTTGTTACTATAGCCACAGGAGCAATATTCTGGTTTTCAAAGACTCACATACCCTTAAATATCAATTGCCTTAAATATCTGTGGCTTTGAACCTTTTGCAACAGAGCTCACTGTTGGTTATGTAATTCGCTTAAAAGGCTGACCTTCTAGAGGCATCTCCATGTATAGATGTTATATGCAGAGTAAATCTGCTGCTTCCACTGCAGTTCACCTTTCAAGATGTACTCTCCTCTTCCTTTACTTCCCCACCTTGGGGATTCTGGGTTCAGAGTTCCCTCTGCTGGCAATGGCAGAAACGTGGGACTTCAGCCTGCTTGTTCTCTGGAGGGGAAAGCAGCTGTTAGGTTTCTAACTGTATCAAATAGTCAATTTGAAAAATGTACTTTTTCGTGGTAACTTTTCTGCGTGTTTTCACTTGGCAAAGAGCTTCAGTTACTTGTGATAGTCATGCTTCCTTTCTAACTGTTGGGAGTCTTTGAGTAATAGGGTTTTCAGACATTGAAGTCAGTATATAATTTTTACATTGAAATACATACTGCACTCCATCCATTAAAGATCTGATCTGTTAAATACAGTGAACAGAAGACTGCAAATTCCATAGAACATCACAGTGTTACTTTATGACGTTTGAGTAAATTGAGAGGAGCACTGATGTAAATATAGGCTAATCTGTTTCAGGCTGAAGTTCAAAAGATTTAGTAGAAATAGAGCACACTTAACGTACAAAAATAATTAGAAAACCATATTATCATAGTGGGGAAATGTAGTCTTTCCAGTAGTGTACATTTTTCAGGCAAAACTGTCCAGAATAGTACAAATGCTTTGCAAGTCTTTTGTGATGAATAAATTTTCAAAGTAATAAACAGGCTTCGCAGCAATTTTAATTTCTCTTTTTAAATTTTAATTTCCCTTTTTAAATTTCTCTTAGATGTTATATTCTACTATTTTACGTCTTCAGAGATGTAAAAGCTTAGGAAAAAGTAAAATAAGTCATTACAAAAAAAGCATAGAAATGGTTTCTAAATGTTAACTGCTTTTGTACCCTTTTTTTAAAATGCATTAAGGAAAAAGTTTTCAGCAACAAAGAGAAGCAATGAAGCAAACCATAGAAGAAGACAAGGAGCCAGAAAAATCAGGTTGGATATATGCTTTCCAATGAAAAAAAAAAAAACCCTAACTCTTATAGAGGTGCTAATTAGTGATATCTGGAATCTTGTCATTGTGGAGCTGCAGAAAATTCTTCGATGTTTTGTAATCCAAGTGGGATGATTCTTTGAAATTAATTCTTCATGTAAATACAGGTCTGAATTTAGCACTTTGTTGTATAAATAGGAATTTGGGGAATGTAGGGGAATTTGGAAAGCCCCTTTTTTCTTAAAGAAGTTTATCTGTCAGACTCGGTTGAAGTCCTTGGCATGCAGCATTTGCTTAATACACCAAACTGTTGTAACGAACGGAAGAATATTATGCCTTTTCAAAACTGCAGAAAAAATTCTCCACTTTAAAGATCCAGATAGTGAGTGGGATAGAAAGCTTTTTACTGTATGGGTGTTTGATTGTGATAATTTTTATTTTGGTTAGGAAAACTCTGGTGCGCGAAGAAAAACAAAAAGAAACGGAAAAAGGTTTTATACAATGCAAATAAAAATGATGGTAAGCAACATCTTTTGCACAGTGTGTGCATTTATAAGCAACTACAAAAGATTCTACACATAGCCTTGTGAAAATAATGCTGAAATTCAGAATGTGATGTTAGAAATACCATCTGATGGTGTTCTGTGTGGGAGCGGTAGTATGGTTTGTAATAGCAGTTAGTGAAAGATGTAAAAGAGGTGGCAGGACTTGTAGGGTCATTTAGTGTCTTTAATAAAGACCAGATGATGGGGTAAAAAAACAGATAGCTTTTTAGACATGGAAACACTCATAATTTTGCAATGATGAACCAATTTATTATGGTTTTGTAATATTATCTCTGCACAATTAGGTTTAGTAAATGGAAGCTTTCTCCACAGAGTTTAATAAAGGCTATTTATACTATATTCTTACAAAAGTACTTTGGGATTGGGATGATGATTTTTGTTGTTGTTGGGTATAAAGTGTTATTCTTGTACTAGAAACTTGTTCCTTGGCAAGAAAGTTGTTTCCCGAGTTTATGCTACTACTTATATCGTTAGTAAGTGGAAACACATTTTCTTTCTCCAGAAAGGGGGAAAAAAGGCCTCATCTTACTGGGCAAGTGATGATCTTTGGGGTCCTGTTGCTTTGGTGACTCACAGTTAGATGCTGGGCAGAGAGTCAGGAGCTGCCTGAAACATGATACTGCATGGCAGGCAATGCATGCAACTAGTGCTGAAGTGTGTTGTGACTTTTATTGTTTCTCTCTCAAGATTATGACAGTGAGGAAATTTTGACCTATGAGGAAATGTCATTGTATCATCAACCAGCAAATAGGAAACGGCCTATTGTTCTGATCGGCCCACAGAACTGCGGCCAAAATGAATTGCGGCAGAGACTTATGAATAACGAAGTGGATCGCTTTGCCTCTGCAGTTCCCCGTAAGCTTGATGGGTGGATACGATTGCTTATTCTAAATGTTGTCTGCAGACAAATCCTCTTGTGTTGAAAATAGTAATTAGGAGTTCGGGGGTTTTGAGCAGGATGTAGTCAGCTCTTGGATAAAGGACAAAGTTACATCTTGTGTGGCAAAAAGTAGCTTTAGTAAGTCAATGCAAATCCAGTGTCCCAACACAGTGTTATAGAAGCATTATAAGATATGCATATATTTCAGTTTGAATAAAATTGGAGTGAGTTACAGAAGTTTCTTTTTTAAACTGGTACATTGGTTAAAGAAATTTTTAACTTGCATATCCTACATAAATTGAAATTCAGGTGGCTTTAGTGCCTTCCCAAACCACTTACATTTCAGTGAATTTTATATTTTTAATGTCTAATGTACCCTAAATTAGGTTTACAGACAGCTTAGCAATATAATTTGTTGTAAACAACTAATAGCTGCTTTCACATTCAGAATGCAGCTGTGTAGGTGAAACTATTGCTTTCCTAGTTAAATATTTTTAACTAGATAATGTAAACAAAACCTCTAAACGTAGCTTTAGCTTTTGGCAACTTAATCTGTCCAGGGATATTTATTGTAGAAAATAAAGTACTTGCATTTCTTGAATATTTCATATGCCTCTTTTTTTTGCTTGGTTAGCAATATGTGTCCTAAGAAAAATTTCTCTTCTTCAGTTCTACAGATGTATCACGGTCTCAATTACTTTTTTGTGGCTCTTGTTTGTAGATACTACTCGGAGCAGGCGAGAGACTGAAGTAGCTGGCAGGGATTACCATTTCATTTCCCGACAGGCATTTGAGAGTGACATAGCTGCAGGGAAGTTCATTGAATATGGAGAGTTTGAGAAGAACCTCTATGGCACTAGCATAGACTCTGTGCGGCAAGTAATCAACTCTGGCAAGATATGCCTTTTAAATCTTCATACCCAGGTATGGCAAAGCTGCTGCCTGTTGCAGCTGCCTGTTGTTGGGTGCTTTAGTTGTAGAAGCTACTGTGAAAATCTGAAGAGCTGTATTTGGTTTATATAGAATGAGTGTATTTTCAAGGTCCATTTTCATGTTTATTCCAAGTTTTCTTTCAGTGGTGTTCAGTTGACTCTAGTGTGTTATGAATACAACCTTCTTGTTCCTTGTTTGAAAATATATGCATCTTCTTTATCAGTGCTAAAGGTAATAGGGACCTTGGTTACCAGATACTTAAAGCTGGTGAGAACCATCTGAATTGAAAAATTAAGATTTGTGTCTCTGTCTTCCAATTACTCTGTGAGTTCTGAGGTTTTTGAAGATGGAGAGGAAGTTGTGATTATACTTGGAAACTGCATTTTGGGTATGTTTATCCAGTTCCATAACAGACAGGATTGAAGTACATCACATCAACAATATTGAAAAGCTCTTTAGCTATGACCTTTTGGTTATGGAGGAAGAAGAGACAAACTATGCATACAGACCTCAACTTGGAAATTTAGTCAAACATGGGAAGAGGCAGTCTTGGAGCACAGCCCATTTTCTAATACATACGATACGTAGGAGGTCTACTGCTGTTGTAGATGCTGCAGAAGAAGCCCTAAAACTTAGACACATCAGTAAAGTCTGGTAGTACTGAAGCTATAGTTAGTTATCACCAGTTGGGACAATGTGATACTTCACTAGAATAGCTCATGGGTATTGTAAAGCATGTAATGAGATGAAAATTCATAACACTTTGAAAATTGATCTAATTTGGTAGTTATACAAATCTGTCTCAGAGCCAAGTTGTTTGTCCCGAGACACATAGAGCAACCTTTTGGAAAACTCAAGCTACAGTTTGGTTCTTTTTGTTTCCTGTGTCTTAATATAAAAGTAACCTGACAAAAAAAGATATGCTAAGTATACAGTGGTAGTGTGTTTGATACCCTGTATTTTAATCTTCAAAACAGAAAAGATTGAACTGTAGTATTTAAAGACTCTTCTCTCTGTTCAAACTGATACCATTCCTTAGCATTGTAAGGAAACTTACTTCAATGTAGGTGACTTTTGCTTTTGGATACCAAAAGATACATTCCTTCAGTTTAGTTATGAAGAATATCCTTGGAAAAAAAAATAAATGTTTGGGTTCTGTGAAGCTGAAAAATGTTGGAATATCAATTTTGTAGGACATGGTGACTTAAGAGTGGTGATGATAATGCTGTTGTGGTTGATTATACTGCTGTTCATATATTGTACAATTGTCATTGTGTTTGAAGAGTATATTATCAATTATAGCATGTGACTAATGCATCATTAAATGCCCTTTACATGGGTGGAACTGTTAAACATTTAATAAATCCTGTTTCTGCAGTCACTGAAGACACTACGTAATTCTGACTTGAAGCCATATATTATATTTGTTGCACCACCTTCACAAGAGAGGTTACGTGCTTTGTTGGCCAAAGAAGGGAAAAACCCAAAGGTAATGCATCTAACACTTCTGAAACCATGCTGCTTTTTACTTATGGGTGCTTTTGGTGAATAAATCTGAGTACTCTTTCTTTGGATTTGGGAGATGATAATGGTACTGACGATATATGGGAAGCAGTGTAGTTGAGATCTGTGTGCTCCAGGTTAGTAGGCAGACCATACTAAGGGAAGGGCTCAGGAGGGCTTTGCCTCATGCAGTGAGAAGAGTATGAGGCAAGGGAATCCACTGCTAATTCAGTAATTCTGAGGCACAGTGTATCAGTTGGGGTCCCTGCACTTGGGTACAAAAATATGACCCTTTATTTCAAAACTGTGGAAAACCCAACTGTGTCTTCAAGTAAACCTGAGAATAATTCTAGGGAGCAAATGATTATTTTTTCCTTTTGAGAACTTATCTGCCCTTGAAAAAGCATTTACTTGAAAATGTACTCCAAAACTCTTCAGATAAAGTTATTTTAGTGCTTGATCCTATAGAAACACTTTTCAACCAGAGTCATGTCAAGATCTCAGCTTACCCAGTTCAGATCATTTAGTTAATGAGTAGTTCTGAAGATTGGAACTGAAAGCTATAGATTAAACCAGGATGTCTGAATGCTCAGAAAAGGTCCTTATTAGCTTATGAGGTACAAGGTGTTTATTCCTAGGGTAATGAAACATGTTCATCTTCAGCTTTTTAACTGAGATGTACCCTACAGTGGTGAGTGGGAGCACTTTTCCACCATAGTATCTTCATAGTACTAATTGAACATCATGCAGTTCAGACTGAGGGAGAGCAGTCTTCCCAGTATAACTCAGGGACTCCTGCTATGGCTGTTGGTCAGGAATAGTATCTCACTGTGTTCTGCGGCTGTGGTGTTTTGCTCTTCTTGTTTGATGCAAGGGCGGTGTATTGCCTGGATGCAGGATCTAAAGTCCATTAAAGTCCAGGTCTTAAAACAGACATATTTTTCTTTTTTTTCTTCCTGAGTCAAATATAATCATGTCTTTAAATGGGCATGTTTCCTTCTTCGTTGTTACACAATAAATGAAACTTTATATAAATACTTCATCTTATGTATGTCCTGGGTTTTTTTATTGCAGTACTCAAGGAATCTATTTGCAATAAAAATTAATACACTGTTAAACTATGTCTGTTTTCTGATTAATTGTATTAGAGTTGTATTTCTTTCAGTTGAGCAAACGCTACTGTGTTAAACCCCTTCCCTGATAAAGGGTATTTCTTGCATGTATGCCTGTATGTGACTTTGATTTTTCTTATGTGTATATAAAGCCTAGAAAAAAAAATAATCTGAAGGCCTGAAGTCCCTTCTGAAAATACCCTCTTTAGAAAATTATCTCAAAAATTATACCTGAATATTCCTTTACATAATACAAAAATAAGCTGAAGAGAAAAACAAACACACTTTTAGAATCCAAGTTTAATAAAATTCTGAAGTAAAACGAACTGTTTCTACTTCTCCCTTTACATCATTTATCTACATCTGCAATATTCTTGCTTTTGACATATTCCCTTCCAGCTCCCAAATAGGGTTTTCCATTTTTCTCCAATGTCATTTACCTGATGCTGTGGTGATTCAATCAGCTTAAATGTATAGTACTCACTGTGGTTCTCATTGCTGTTTATTGAAATATTTTCACCAATGGTAGCTGTTGCCTTTGGCTGTTTGGTGTTTGTGGTGCTACATCTTCAGAGGAATGTTGTCTTGTTTTACACCATTCAAACTTATTCTCACACTATCTCTGCCATCTCCAGTCTTTTTCAGAAGGATAATGGGCTTAGCAATCTAACTTATTTTTCAGAAACATGATTTAAAAGCCTCAGTAAGAACGTCATAAAATGAGCAGTGCTAGATCTTCTTTGTTTACTTCAGTCTAGGACAGTTATTTACTGTTTTCCACTTACGGCCAGTCAGAAAGGATTGTCTTGAGTGCCCTTAGCTTTCAAACATATATCATGGTTCAATGTTATTGTGAACTTTTCAACAGCTGATAGCAATACCATGACAGTTTGTGTAAAAGACTTTTCTGAGTCATTACCCTTCCCTATTTTGTTGTTTGGGGGGAGAGGCTTACACAGGTACACTAATTCTCTGGTTTTGATTGCAGCCAGAAGAGTTGAGAGAAATCATAGAGAAGACAAGAGAGATGGAGCAGAACAATGGCCACTACTTTGATACAGCAATTGTGAATTCTGATCTTGATAAGGCGTATCAAGAGTTACTTCGGTTAATAAACAAACTTGACACAGAACCCCAGTGGGTGCCCTCTACCTGGCTACGATGAGAGAGCAATTCCAAGGCACAAATGGACTTCAGTCTAGTAATCTTTCCGAGGAGATCGTGTGTAGGTCTGCCCAATTTTAGTATAAATGCGTGTGAGCTCTAGACCTCAGTGGCTGCATCCTTTGCCGGTGAAATTGCATATTATTGAAAAAAAAACACTAATCAGCTTGTGAGCCAATTTAACTGATCTAAAGATTGTTCGGGTTTTCTTTCTCTGTGGTCTAGAAATGGAGACTTTTTCAGTACTAAATTCTAGTTTTAGATGGATTTTTTCTAGCAACTACTTTTATACATAAATCCACCTTTTTTACTTAGAATCACCCTTATTAAATCAAAAGATTTGAAGTATATGTGTGTGTGTATATACAGTCCATGCTGTCACATAGTTATAAATATGAATGTTATTTAACACTTAACTTAATGACTTTGTGGGACGTGATGGTAGTTCAGGAGCATAACTCTACAGATCACTGGGCAGAGAAATAATCTACACGTGAAGAACATTAATATTGATGAGAAATCTCTCCTGTTCAAAAAATACACAGAATGAAGATGCTGCTCTGGTCTGGAGCTGCCCTGTGAGGCTTGAGTTAATATTTTAATTCTCAAACATTCCACTTCCTAATAGCACTGTAATTGGAAAATGTGTATAATGTAAATATTTCAATCCTTGTGTCTTTTTAGTCAGACTTTTTAAATCAGATTTGACTGCACATTAATTTTAGATCCAATCAAAGATGAATATTATATTGATCTTTTAGATGTGATATTTTTATGGAATTTTCTTTAAAACATATTGACTGATTGGAGCTGCGGTTTTCCACAGATCTGTAGAGATATTTAGAAAAGCAGAGGTTATATTTTTGTGAAAAATATATAGTTATAAGACATGCTGCTTAAAAGTCAACTTAAGTTCTCATGTTTTATAACAGAATACTGACTAAAATAGACTCATGTGCTGAACATTGGAAGATAGTGGGGTTCTTTAATCTCTGCAAATGGTGCATCTTGTGGCTGTTGGTCTAACGGATAACTAACTGGAATTAAAATAGCTGAATGTAGCTACTGTGTTTTAAATTATTGTAATTCACTAGCCATTTGGACAATGCATTGTCCTGCATTTGCTCAGTACTGCAGTGAAAGTATGTGTAAAACACTGGTAACTGACTGAGAAGTCACAAGAAAGGGGAATATTTGTAATGATTAAAACAAAAAACTTGAAACAGGTGAACAGAAGGCAAGGTCTGTCTTTATCCTAGTGTGTTCTGCAAAGCAGATGGGAACATCTCTGCATCCTCAAATGACTCTGAGCTGTGAAGGTTTAACTACTAAGGCTGTGCATCTGCAGTAGGGCTGCTCTGTCGCTGAAGCCAACTGAACAGTAGTGTCTTGGCTGGTTTGGGTTTGGGTAGCACAAAGAACCTTGACTGTGAATATGTCTTAATTTTAGCCGTAGTGTTTCTTTGTTCCTACAGGTAAAACACTGGAGTTACATCGTTGTGTAGTTCACTCCTGTCTAATGTTGAAGGATGAAAAAGTAGATTTTTTTTTTCCATTCTCTCTTGCATATATTCTTTCTTCCAATGTTAATGGAACAAATTGACACCCATAGTTAGAGAGCTGAAAGTATACAGCAGATGTAAAGAAATTGTCAGATAACTATCCTGGTTACTGAACTAACATTCAGTACATTTTTGTATTGAAAAATGGAAGTATAGAGTGCATTCCTGTCTTGTTAGAAAGCAAAATTATTTGCTGGTTTAATTAGTATTTGGGGCTGAAAAGCAATTAAGCAATTGGTGGGGATAAGTAATGACCCTTCAGAAAGAAAAGGTGTTGGAAATTTTAGTATCTTTAGTTCAATTCAGTGTTAGAAATAGTAATGTGCTAGCTGTTGGCCTAAGGGCTGGATAATTCAAAACAATGGCTTTTTGCCTCACATTGCAGGCACGTTCTCGGTTTAATCCATAGTTTGACAACTACAATGTTCAGGTATATTGGATAGTCAGTGTTTCATAGATGACAAAATATGGTATTGAGTCTACCCTTTTTTAAGAAAGATGATTGTAGATATATTAGGCTTCTTGGTATTGACTGTTTCAGGGCTGGACAAGAAGGTGGAAAGCAGTTAAGTTGTATCAGTTAATGGTCACTGAGCTCAGCTACATAGGTACTGTCCAAATTCTTGCAGTCGCAATCAGCTCATGATGGTTGCTGAACCCCCGTAGGCATTCAGTGTTCCTAGGCAGTGTCAGTCACAGTAAATCATGCCGTTAATGTCTTTGACTAATGTCTGTCTCCCTGGTTTTTCTGAAATGGTGTAGAGAAGCTGTTTTTATACAAATAAGCTTCTGAATGTAGACTTAAAGAATGTTGCTTGAAGTTCAGCTCTACTCTCGTAATTCCCGAGGCACACAGTACTTGCTGACATGCGTGCCGAGGTGCTATGGTAGTTTATAACCAATGTTAGCTTTGTCTCCTGCTGAAAGGAAAGGCTTGAACAGCACTGAGAAGTGTACCTGCCTGTCCTGCTGCTGCCAGCTCGGACCTGGAACTACTTGTGTAAGAAACTATTCTGCCTTCTTTAATGAAGAATGTATGTTAATTCCCTTGAGAGTAAAAGAGAACATGCAAACTTCACTGGTGAAACTCTTCAACCTTAACACAGGCTTTGTAGTGAGCTGTATCAGACTGAAATGAGGGAATCTGCATTTTTACCAGTCCAGATTTAATTAAAAAATGTATGTTAGCTGAATTGCATAAAATAATTTTTGAATGTAATTATATGTGACTTTTTAAAATATAAGATGGGGGGTTTAATGCCTTAAATAATTAAGGTAACTTTACTGAGACCTGTGGTTAGCCCCACATTGTACTTTTTTACATGTATCTGCACTCTGTATTTTGAGACATCATGAACTGCACACTAATGTAAAAATGTAAAATATTTCTAGATTTAAAATAAATCACTGTACAATTTCACTTCTTGTAGTGGATCTTGGGAGTCTTCTTTCTGCCATTTTGCTGAATGTGTGAAAGATGCTGTGACCCATCAGTGCCCTAGAGGAGGTTCTCTGTTCCTTCTGACACCGCACATCCGGCGGGAGAGGTAACAACGTGTTCTCGGACCTACAGTTTCTCTCCTTCAAGCTGGACCTGTATCTTACAACAGAGTATGGACTTATTATTCAGCTGTGCTGCCTTCAGCTTCAAAAGAGACAAGAAATGGCCTTGTGTTTCATACATTTATAAAATGACTTTTTAAAGATGTTCATTGGATTTTTTCCCTTGCACTTAGCCTGTACTTGCATTTAAGTGCTGGATCACGTTTAAAACAAGAGGTTTACCTTGAAGAGACTCACGGTACTAGAGACAGTGTACTAGTATTACTGCGATGGCACGATTGCAAACCAGTGCCTTTAGGAAAACAGCCCTTCAAACTGAGCAGCGTTCAGTAACAGCCAGCTTCTCCTGCTCATCAGCCCCTCTCATAGACTCCCCTCGTCAGCTGAGGACATGGACAACCACGGACTACCCTGCCTTCAACCCTGCTTTGCCTGCCAGCTGCCTGGTTGCAATGAAGATTGGGAGCAACATGTGACAGGATAGTTGAGAAGAGTTTTGATGTGTCTGTGGCAGGAGGGAGCCGCTCCTTGGTTACTGTGCCCAGTGCGGATTCTAAGTTGGGGGTAGGAGATGAAGTGAAGGTTTTATTTTGCAGTCAGCATGGCAAGCTTTTATGACCACCATCTTCTAGCAACTTGAGCCAGACACCAGACATCTAACATTTAAAATTTTTACTTATTTCTAGCACAGACAGTACACAAGTTGGCAGAACCTCTAATTAAAACCATAGATGTTTAGGCCAATGGTAACAATAATCGTGCAACAAAATAAATCACAGAAGACAGTGGATTTCATCAACAGGTTAGAAAACTAGAATTGCTTTTACTGACATTTGACTTCAGCTGTGCCAATACCTGCTTTAAGCAACTTGAACATTAATAGTTCAGCAGTAAAGAACACTACATGCATCTCCCTCCCGCAATAACATTTTCCTCTGCTTGCACTAGGAAGGGGAGCAATTAAAGAGGCATCTGATTAGGCAAATCCAGAGCCATCCTGCAAAAACCACAGCTATGGAACAGTCATTCCTACCAAGTGAAGAAACAGGCTGAACAGGCAATAAAAGGCTTTCCTGATAGTAAAGCACCTGACTCATCTCTCCTTTTCCTCCTATGCTGCAGTCAAGTTCCCAGATTTCTAATCTCCCAGGAGAAATCCACAATCCATTCAACTTGAGACTTTTACACCAACTGAGAAGCCACATAAGTATCATGGAGGCAACATGTCCTGAATTATATTGCGATTGGACATTCTGTATTCTGGGTCACCTGCTCCATGTCCAACAGCTGTGCTGGGTTACTCAAAGAGAAGGTCTTCATCCTTCTCTTCTGCTAAGAGATTGGCTGGTTCATGTTCCCCGCCAGCAGCCCTCCGCAGCTCCCGTTCTTTCTCAGATTTTTCTTTCAATACTTTTTTCTTTTCCTGTATCTTTTTTAACCTGTGAAGAGAAATGTGGTTTATCTGTCAAACAAATATGTTTTCATAAAAGAGGCTAGCAGCAAAGATGCCATACAACTTAGATATGATAAAGCTGCCTGGAGAAGTTCCCCAGGAAATGAAAATCCTGTAACGAATGGCAAAAGGCTTTTGTTGCTAGCTGTGACCATCTGAAAAACTTCATCTCTGCAGATTAACTCCTTTCTTCATCTGAACTACAAATTATATTCTTGTTCTTAAACACTGTATTATAATATTCTCCTTGTCTTTAATGAAGTTTAATTCTCCTTTAATTCATTTCAGGTTTGACATTTTTGCTTCAGGTAGCCCAGAACACTGACCTCTGTCACAGGTGTCCTTAAAGCAGAATACCTCTGTGTACTGTGTCACATCATTCCCTCTGGAAGAATGATAATGACAGCTATGTACAACCTCATGGTAGGGATTCATTTGTAACTTTCAGACAAGTAATTGCAGATCTTCCAAATGCCCAGCTCTGGAAACTCAGTGTGCAGTAAGAATCAGGTCATGTTCAAGTGTTCACAGCCAGATGTGGTGAATAGTTCTCGTAAGTCCCTTCTGAGGAATGGTCTATTTCGGAAGAAGAGACCAGTCTAGTATTGTTTTAGATATTTACCTGTAGAATTCCTCTCGTTCTCGTTCATCCAGTTCTGTGATGATATAAGAAAGAGTACGCTCGATCCTGGGAATAATCACTAAAAAATACAAATCAGGAAGTTGTTGGATTGCAGTTATATTAGCCAGGTTATTTAATGCAGTGAACAGATGGTTGTTTGAAGTCAGTCTAGTCATTCTTTTGGCTAGGGGAAATTTCCATCTCTTTCATGGAAGATCCCATTATTTCATTATGCATGAGTACACAAACTTGTTTTCTAAATTAGGACTCTGAACATCACAGAATCTCTCATAGCACTTTCTTTTGAAAGATGCAATAGAATCAGTAAGCACTATCCCTGATTGTTTGTAAGCTCATTTTTTTTCCCTGTGGAAGTGGTTAAAAAAAAAATCCTGCAAAAATTCTGCAAGATTTGAATTAAAACCATGTTCTTCCATTACATTCTTTCAGAAACTTCTGTTCAGTATAGCCTTTTTACTCACAGAATTACGCCCTTTGTTTGAAAAAGCCATCACAAAAATAAATATTCAAATATAACACCATCACAAGGGAAGAGTAAAGACATTAAACAAAGATTTAACACCCAACTGGTCAAGCTGTGTGTCAATCACTTTTTGAAAGGAGAAAGCTGTTATCAGCACTACCAAAGTTAATTTGGAAGACTGCAGAGGAAATGTTTTCTACAATCAAATTTGCAGAGTGATAAGCTGCAGATAAGGCCTGCACGTTCAAAGGAACAGGTCTATGAAAAACAGTACTGAAAAGGACGGTTTAGAATCATGTACTGAAATAAGTTATTGCATACATCCAAAGAAGATTAAATCCAAGCTATCAGCAACTCAGGAACCAGAAATAATCAAAGCACCCTGAATACTGTAGCAAAAGGAATTACAGCAATATTGTTCATAGGTAGTACTTAAAAAATGGCAAGAAACAAATTTACAAACAAAACCATGAAGGATAAGGAATTCAGATGAAAGAAAAATACCAGAGTATTGACATTGGGACTGTTAGGTTTCCTGTACCACAAGCCTGATTAAGTTACCAAGATTCCTCTCTGGATGCCTACACTCTGATCCCATCCAAAAACAACAAAAAGTCACCGGCTCTTCACTGGACACCACTCTTAGTTTTAAAAACTACTATGCTAGGTAACACATAGAAACATCCTGTCTTTTGTTTCTTTTCTTTGACCAAGTAAGTCAAAGTCACTAGCAGAGACTCCAGAATGTGTTTGTGAAATCTCTGTTCTATAGGTTCTCAATACAACTTCCTGGCTACTTTCTTGTGCTTGCATTTTCATTTATCACTGTGTACTTCAGCCCGTTCCACTGGGCTTTTAATTTTTGTTCTTACTTGCAGTATGCTTTACTGTAATGCTTTCTGAAGAGTTCTTGAACTGGTTAGAAATTCCACTAACAAGAAATCAGTCAAAAGAAGAGTGGCTTCCATGACCCTGCTCCTCATCTTTCATGGAGACAGAAGAATATTATGCATCCCAAATGGAAAAATACTCACCGTGTTCAATTGCGTTCACACGTCTGTTTGTTATTTTAATGGCTTCATCCAAAGTAATAAAGGATGTCTGATGGAATGGGATTAAATAATTAATACATAACAAGGCAAATTCAGCATTTCCATCAACTCTATACAAAAAAAACCCAAATAGCACTTGAAAGCTAAAGCCAAGTCTGTAATGCAGCTTTACAGACTATATTCTTTATAGGAGCACAATTTTTTCTACCAAAAAGCAGCACACGACACTGCACAACAGCAGTTACAAATACCAGCTCCCCAAAGAAAGTTTCGTCTTAGCATTGAGGAATAAGGACTTCTCTGAAGCAGTAATATAATGTTTCATGGTTGGAATAGGTTTGCAACTTTAGTCCCAGTGCTGTACAAAGCAGTATAGTACAGCTCAAAGTATTAAGCTGCAATCACTGGGACTACATTACTTTCATTTCAGAACAATTCAAACCAATGATCCCTTCTTTTTTGCCTCCCACCAACCTGTAAGGAGGCCAATTCCACAAGTAGCTCCACAGCTTTGGCGTAGTTCCTCTTCAGCTTAGCCAGCTGTTCCCCACCTCTGGCCAACCCAGTGAGCTCATAGCCTGGAAAAAAAAAAAAAAAAACAACTTGTTGCTATTGCTATTATGGTGTTATCTGACTAGATAAAAATTAGTACTTTACCAACTACAGGGATACAGACAGCTCAGCAAGTGACAAGCTAAAGCCTTTCCCCATTAACAAATTGTCTTTATAGTGGTTGATATTACTACAGATGATTGTGTGCATGTCCACGGTAAGACCTACCAGTCTCAAAACATGGTAATTCAAGACAAGCCTTCTCCTCATCTGAAAAACTCACTGATTCAGGAAATTAAAATCCACTATAGTCCCCAATAATCCCTCCATGTCACAGGAACAGGACAGAGTATCATAGAGGAAGTCGAGTACACCTATGCCTATGATGTAAACTGACTTATCAGCAAGACGTGACAAATGTTTTAGTGTTAGCATAGAATAACCGTAAGTACATGCAAGATAAAAAATACTTGTTTTGTACTTACTGTCCCCTCCTTCCTGGTAATGCTCAAAAACTGGCAATGTTACACCTGATGAAAGTGAACAAGAACGTATGTAAGAGACATAAAGGGTTATAGATTTATTAAGTACAACTCACTTTTACCCCATTTACTTCTAATAAATTACGTAAGCTCAGAAGCTTTGTTTCCAAAATCTTCCTATATAGCTTGGAACAATTAGGTCATGCTGGTTCTGACATGTTAATGTGGAACTTCAGAACTGATTGAGATCACAGAGCTCTAGACACATGAAAAATTCAGGGAAATACTTTAGTTTAGTCAGTGTTTAGTTTTACTATGTTTCTATATGTTCTATTATGTTTCTGTTTATATTCCCTGTGCCTAAGGAATATTTTAAGCATTCAATCCTGATTTATCTTTCTTGTTTTCTTCATAGGCAATTACTGATAGTTAATTTCCTGAAACATTTAATTTGTGATACTTAATTTCCTGATCTATTTTTCAGTAAAGCCCTATGGAAGTTATGCTTTGTCCAGAGATCTAGAAATTAGACTGCACTTTATGCACTCATTTAATTTTATGAGAGGTAAATAACTAAATATAAAAATTATATGCTGTATGTGAAAAAAACCAGCAAATTACAAGTGTTCCTACTGTTACATGAGTAAGAGAAATAAAGAAGGATACATTCCTGCATATTTCAGAGTCTCCTCCCACAATTCCCTTAAGAATTGAAATACTTATAGTCTGGAAGACAGTCACCTGCTACATTGTCTTTTTTAGCTCTGATCTTGACTTGAGCTTTGTTCACATTTTGGATCACAGTGGTACTGTAAGGAAGAAAATGTACATCTTAATCAGGAAAGCTGAAGTGGTTCATTAAGTCATTATATACAAGATGAAGTAGTTATCAAATAGCTGTAAAGATTTGGAAATTGTCTTCAGGTCAGTTCTCTATGCAATTCATTGCACAGTCTTCAAAGGTAATGCAGCAGCTTTGAAAGAAACAGGTTTCCACCAACGTTTGGAAATGTAAGAGACACAGAGTCTGTGAAATGTACCTTTAGAAATGTCTTAGACGGAGTACACAAAGCGAAGCTAAAGACTAGTCAGTCATCTGGCAAATTACTTTCAAATATTTAAATAACATTGAGTCTAATCAACCTGTGATACTTTTTTCTCAGTAAAAGTAAAGGAATTTCAAGGCTTTAATGCAGACCATTTTGTTCAATTGAGTTTGTACGTGTTTGTTCTTTCAGAACGTTTATGAGTTTTTTTACCCAGTAACTCTATCAAATTAACAAACTTTCTGCTTTGTTTAGCTTCCAATGGAGTATACATTTTCATCACGCATATTATCTCACTCCTGCAGTGATGTCTCCCACCTTTACCTAATGGAATTCAGTTCATCCTATCCTACTTTGTCCTCTTTTTTTTTTTTTCTTTTTAAAGTGCATTTAAGAATTTTACTTTTTTTCCAAAAGAGACATCAACAATTTATCGATCACTCTTTCTCATGGGTAGGACATCCGACAAGATCAGCCCTCCTCACCTGAAATCTCCTGCTGTAAACTTTGCCTCAGCAAGTGAAAAGGCAGCTTCTCTCATCACCTCACCCATCAGCATTTTAGTCTGTTTAAAAACCAAAAAGAGGCAGCAAATACAAGGCACATCATTACTACTTTTCCAGGATAAATAACAGCATAAAGAGAAGAATGAGATTTAAGAGAGTGAGAAAGTCCTGTATGTGTAGCTTACTCTTAAACTGCAAATCGTAGTTCCCAGGTGACTGGCAAAAAAAAGAAACATTTCAGCTGTTTGACTGACCCAGTGTAGAACTCACAGAAACGGCAAAAACACTGTCTGTCTTAATAATCACAAACTTCTCCTACATGGGGGTTAAATCACAACCATAAAATGGCTCAGTAGGAAAACACTCTTACTTCATATTGTACTGAATACTATGAGACAGATGAAGTTGTTTTTCAACATATGCGGCTTTGTGAAGCTGCACTCTCCTACTCCCATTTTTTTCCCAATGTTTACACATTTGAAGCCCTTGTAGGTAAAAAACATGCTACTGAGAAGCAAGAGCCTTTGTGTATTAGACAGTCTATAGGAAACAAGATCCAGAGTGCCAAGAGCTTGTCTACAGCATGGCAACAAAGCCCTACTGCTAACCATGGACTGCAGCAGTCGCAGCCGAAACAGTACAACTAAAAACCATCTAGTATGGTAGAACAGAACAAGCCCTATTAGGCTCTATGGAGTATCTTCCATTTGTCATTTCATATTGCAAAGGAAGAAGCAGGACTCAGTGTTTCTTCATAAAGGAAGAAGTTCCATCTGGACAAAACTGCTTTCCAGTATACCTAGGAGTGGTAAACATCATAATGGAAACATCATAGATCTGCAGTATTCTCTCAAGCCAGATAAAGCAACAAAAATGGGGCTACAGAACATGTTAAATCCACTCCTAAAGTATCTGGCAGCATCAGAGCAATTTCCCTGTAATGTAGTAGAGATGATGGGGAACTTCAGACACAAAAGAAAGCAGAGCCTAGGACTGGTTGGAAAGAGGTGAAGAATATTAACTCTTAGAAAATTTCTGTATCCCTGCAGTCAGAAAAACATAATTCTGCTCATCTGTCCTCAGTAGCCTCATATACAAAAACAGGTTATCCACAAAGTTGTCCTACATTCCAGCCTACTTAATGAAGTTAGCAGAACAGGAATGCACAACTGACAGAACAGACAGATTTCAAATAAAGTGAGTCAAACAGAGGAAAATTCTAATTTACCTACCTCAATAATTTTCTTAAGGATCTGCCTAAATCGGAGTGTCAAAGCATCAGATTTTTTCTTTAAGAGATTACGACCTGTTTGGGCTCCTTTCAAACGAGCCTTCATGATGGTCTGAGCCCTGATAAAGAGAAAGGAATAAATAAAAATGTCCTGCATCATCTGAAAGGATTAGGAAAAAACTTAATGCAAAGTTTTCTGACATGGACATGACTGAAATTGTGAAGCAATCAAGAAACGTCAGTGCAGTAAAACAGGATGGCCACTTCAGGGTAGAATTTTATATTCCCATTTAAAATCAAGGGAATTTATTATATTTATCTCCATCATCACTGAGGATTACAAGGTTATTATCTGCAAAGTCAAAGATCATGGAAAATTGACAAGTCATTTTTCAGTGCTTTCATAATAGGAAATAAAAGAGTTTTCATTCTTCTTGATGACTTAAAAGTACCAGAAATTAACCTAGCTCAAAAGCCCACTGTTAGTGTGACACTGGTATTGCTTTTAAGCTCTTTTACTGCTATGTCATCTTCTCAAAATCAGACAACACAGCAAATTCCTCATGTGATCATAACTGTTGATGCTGTGTTCTGATTTTACAGAGCAGTAAGATACAGCAGTTGTACATTCTGGTTTAAAGAAAGTCAGAAAGTACAGTGATTCCGTATCTTCATATGCTGCACAGGAGATGTACAGGCTATTTAAGACAATCAGTTTAAAAGGGATATTAGTAAGCTAGCTGTAGCATTATATACTCTTTACTTCCAGTAGCACACATACAGGTTTCTTGTACGGCATTAGGAACTGAAGAAGGATCCAAACTTTGCTTCTCTCTCTGCTGTGAAGTATATTTGAAGAATCTTTTTTATTTAAGTTAACTAGAATAGCAGGAGCTATACTACAAAACCCACAAGCTGTGCTGACTTAAGCTACCACTTTGTACATGCAGCCACTACACACAAAGGACAATACTCAAGTCAACTCCATGCGAACAGAAGCCTAATACACTTCCCTTCTGACCTTGGAAGAAGGAAGTATAATTAAGATTCTACCTACACAGTGGACTCCATTACTTTCCACATCTACTGACACGTGATGAGAATAGCTCCATTAATATCTACCAAATACCTAAAACTGAAAAGCGCAAATACTTTCTGAATGTTTATGATAAAAAAACCCCGCAAAGTCAAAGAGTAAAAAGGTAGCTTTACTTTCACAACAAGCAGGTCTCTGTCACCACCTTGAACTAACTTGTTCAGGCTGTTCACCACCTGCCAGAGACTGGCTGACCTTCTAGTCCAAGCAAGATTTCACAGGCTCTGAGAGTGCATTAAACAAAGTCTTGTTTACTGTCAAGGAGACTGAGCAGCTTCTGTAATTAATGATATTCAGCACAGGAAAGGCTCATACCAGCAAGCCACTTCCTAAAGATAAAAAACCAAACCAAACAAATCCTGTAAAATTCTGTTCTGTCAGTTAACAAAAATAATTGTTGCAGAGGCAGACCATCTTTATCATCCTAACTTACATTCCTATCAAAACATCAGCTACATCGGTCTGTTACCTCATTTGAAATAGGGCTTGTAAATACTAAGCCTTTGTACATCACCACTTTCTTGCCACAATGACATTTAAGCCCACAAAACCAGATACCTCTTAAAAGTGACTGAAGTGCCTCCTCCTTGGACATGTAAACTGAATGAAAAGAGCACTGTCGAAGAGCACGGGTGAGACCAGATGACTAAATATATGCAATAATTTATTTCTGAACTAAGTTTCAAAACAGGACCTCTACCAGGTAATGTATTAATCTTTCCATATAAACTTATTTCATATGACCTGACCTCAAACATGGGGGAATAACTGTTTTACATTTGAGGTTTTCTGACCAGCAAGGCGCCTTTTTATAAAGACTACCTGCAGGCATCAACCCAATTTTATGCAAGAAGATTTGAAACAGTCTTTCGCCTTAAGGCAAACTCTTTCTGTCCTGGAGGGTTCTGAAGAGACACTGAACAGCATTATTAAAGCAGCAATTTTATTAGCAGCTCAACTGTTTGTGTTCATTCCAATGTTGGCAGCTTTCTAAGCCTTGTCAGGAGACATCTGATTTCATGACAAATAGTTTGCTGTCAGGATCTGGAAAATTACTTAACTGTCCACTGCACTGTATGCATTTTACTTCCTCCTTTTTTAACACTTTATGGACAACCTCTTGTACAGCAGTACTATTAAAAACTTAAGGGAAGCTATAGTCCGATTTATGCATTTTTTCTTATACATATATTCTACAAATTGTTCTTTTTAAAATAAAGGTTTGCATAATTGCATGATTTTAAATAGCCTCCCCCACTGGAAACTGCTTGCGTCTTGGTACTGGACCCTGCAATGGCCCTCTGATGGCTGACAGAGCTTATTTTGAGCCTGAAACGAGAAATTGAAGAGAAGATGTAACTGCGGCCTTCAACTGTTTATCTACGTGTTTCACACCAAACCCAGAGGCAGACCCTGCCCGGCGGCGCACCGCGCCGGGGCGGCAGCAGCAGACACACACCAACAAAACGACTTCCAGCGCCGGAGCCCAGATGGGAAGAGGAGCCCCGCGAGCTCCCGTCTCGGCGCCGCCGCGGGCAGGGCCCGAGCCCCCGCCGCCCCCGCCGCCCCCACCTCGGTGCTAACCCGCCCCCGCGGCTGGGCTCGGGGCACCCCCGGGCCCGGCCGCCGCACCCAGACCGCTCACCCCGCCGGGGCCGCGCGCGGGGCGGCCCGGGAGCCGCTCGCCCCTCAGGGGGCGCGGCGGGGTCGGGGCGGCGGCCGGCCCGCCGCGCCCCCTCAGCCCGCCCTCACGAGCGGCGCGGCGCGGCCCGGCGGACACTCACATCCGCGAGGGGAAGATCTCGATGCGGTCCTTGCCCGACATGGTGGCGGCGGGGCCCGCTCCGGCTGTCGCCGCGGTCACCGCCGTCACGTGACACCGCCCCGCGGTCCCCGCCCCCGCGCGAGGCGGCACCCGGCGGAGGGAGCACCCGGATGGCGGCGCAGCCCCTCCCCCCCTCCGCGAGTTGCTTGTGGTCACGTGTCCCCGGGACGGGAAGGAAGCGCCGTGATTGGCTCCCGGCGCTGTTTGTGCCACCCGGAGGTCTCCGAGTCTGTCCGCCTGCGCTGCTCTCCGCGCCCGCTCTCGGGGGCGCTCTAGCAAGGGGCGGCCCTCTGGCCTCGACGCTGAGACTCTATGGTTGTGGGGCGCCGTGCCGGCCTCTCGCGTGCGGAGGAGCGGGAGCGGGAGCGGGGCGGGCAGGCGCCTGCGCGGTGGGGCGGCGGCGGCGCACGCTGAGGTAGGAGCAGGACTAGCGCGAGACTCCGGACTGTCGGCGCAGAGCGGGACCCCTCGGCCGTTGCCAGGTAGTGGCTGCGCCCCCGCCGCCGCTCGCCCCCCGCCGCGGCTCCTCCCGGCTGGGACAGCGCTGTGGGATCGCGGTGTCGAGAGGGGAGCTGACGCGGCGGGGGGCTGGGCCCGGGCGCTTGGGCCCGGCCCGGGCGGAGCGGGAGGGACCGGCGCTGCAGCTGCGAGCTCTCCAGCCCTCGGGGCCGTGCTCCCCGGGGAGCCGGCCGGCCTCTCGCCCTCACTGTGCTAGAGGTGGGCTTTTCCCAGCCCGGCAGCGGCTGTCGGTCCCCCTGCGTCCCGCCTCCCTTCTCTGGTGCCGTAGCCGTTGTTGGGCATCGCCCGTGTCGGCGGCGCTCCAACGGCCGGAGGAGTCGCTGGTCAGAAGGGACTCCACTTTCGCCAGCTTCCGCAGACTTGTGCAGCCGTGGGGACTTAAACCTTTGCTGAGACGTTTCTAGCGTCTTGGAAAGATTATTTCCAGCATTGGCGCTATGGGCACTGTGTTGCTCCTGCGAGTCTTCCACGGAAGGCCAAAATAAAAAGCTTGTGCCTACGGAGAGAGGAGTACGATGCTCTGCGTGCAAAGCGGTGTTTATCTATTCTTGCTTGCTGTGGTTGGGGTTTGTTGCTTGGCAATATGTCTTTATTTCTTAAGTAGACATGTAGGATTGATCTGAACTACATTAAGTGGAACTGTAAAGTTTCTAATCTTGAAGATCTTTGTTCAGCTTCAAATTATATGAAATTACAGGAAACCTTTAGAGGAGTGCTTTTGTAATCCTTTACTAGTCTGTATTTCCCCTTTCTGAAAGTGAAAAACGGAGATAAGGGTGGACTCAGAGTTCTGAATGGTATGGCCATGTTTATGTAGCATTTGGCGTTGCCATTTTACTCAGTTTTTAAATTCTGATATAGCTAGACAGCATTAGCACTGCTGTAAAGATCGAGAGTAAAACCAAAATGGTAAGTACAACAAACCTCCTGAAGGAGTGATACATTTGACTTGTCATCTTAGGCTCCTATTTCTGTAGGAATCTTTCTGTGTGAAACTTCTAGGCATAGACAAAAGGAATTGAACAAACCTGGTTAGCAGTGATGAGTGTGTGGGTTCATCATCGGGAAAATGAAGCAGTTTAAGCATTCCTTCTTATTACTACATGATTATGAAGTTTTTTTTTTTTTAATATATAATGAAAGGATGCTGTTTTGTTTTTCAGGGGTTTTTTTTTCCTCCTGACTAGCAGTATGTTGGGGAGTGCTTTTTTCCTTTAGTGCTTCATTCATGTCAGGCTAGTTCTGTCCTCCGTTCTGATTCTTGCCTTTGTTTTCTTTGCTGACAGCTGTCCTCTGGAGCAGGTCTTACAGGATTATTCCAAATATCTTGTGCCAAGTTTAGAAAGTGATCTTCTGGAGTGTAGAGTCTGCTCCTCCTCAGTACTACAGAAGCTTCACTCTACCTCTTGTTTTCTCAGCCTCTCACAGGCTATCTTATATCACAGATACCTTTGTGAGCAATGCAGGCTGCTTCTCTCCCACGTCCTCCTGTTAAAATCAGATTTAAAATTTTACACGGCCTCATGAATTCAGATGAATGCAGGGTGTGCAGTGCCACCTTTTCACCACTTGAAGTCTCCTCGCTACAGTGTGCTATGTCTAGGCAGTACAACAGAGTGGATAATAAAGTCTGGGTGGCAAGCTTTTTCTACTTTAATGCAGAAAATTAGCATCTTAGCAAATGGTTGTGGTAATACTAAAATATTAGTTAATTTACTGTTTAATGTCTTTTTAAAGTATGAATTGCAGAAGTCTGATCCTAATTTGCAATTTTTTTGTGCCAGTGTTCCCCTCTCTCCTCACCAGTCCTTGCTGATTTTTTACCATTTTGTAGAAGTGAAATATTTCACAGTGTACTGTGAAATAAAATCTTTGTTTCTTTCTGCTCAAATTCAAGAATGCCGGGACTAAGCTGTAGATTCTACCAGCATAAATTTCCAGAAGTGGAAGATGTAGTGATGGTCAATGTTCGGTCAATTGCTGAAATGGGAGCCTATGTCAGCCTGCTGGAGTACAACAACATTGAAGGCATGATCCTTCTCAGTGAGCTGTCCAGAAGACGTATTCGTTCCATAAACAAACTGATCCGCATCGGGAGGAATGAATGCGTCGTGGTCATAAGAGTTGACAAAGAGAAAGGTATTTGGGGATATTGTATGCTGTGTCAAGATTGAATTCATAGAGAGAAATGCAGATAAACTAGGTGGCTTAGGTATTCATTGGTTTTGCCAGGGGTTCTTTTTTTAAAGCGCTTAAGCAAAATAGACCATCATTGTGCCACCTGATACTTATGGTCATTCTTCCAGTTCCTCAGTGTTCTTTGGGAATTGGGTTAATGCAGGTCAATCACATCAGTAAAGATCTGCTTCAGTGGCTCCTCACCAGCTCAGTGTTTGGTCAACAAAGCATAGTGAAGTGGAATTTTCTTTTGATATCTATGTAGATTTTCTGAGTCTTAACTGAAGAGGAGAATCATCTGATGTAGAGATAAAAATCTAAATGTTGCACACTTAATGCTCAAAGTCCGTCCTGTTCCTTAACAAGTCTTGAACCTTGGCTATAAAATAGATGACATGTATGTAATTATTGTACCACATGAATTCTGTAGGTTACAAGTTGAGATGGTACAGGCAACTTCTGTCTTTTTCCTGACTTCTGAACATTTTAATCTTTAAAGGGTTTTTTTAATATATTTTCTATTTAGAACATGCTAGATTTAGATAATACTGTTCCATGCGATCTTTAAAATCTGTATCTAGGTATAAAGAAGTAATAAAAATAAGCACTGAGCACATCTCCTAGAAACGTAACTGTTAGTATGATGTTCCTCAAGTAATATGCTTCTCTAGAATACTTCTGAAATTGCAGTTAGCTCTGAGATTAAGTAATGAATGACAGGATAATAACAAACAGAGAGGAAAGAAAGACAAGAAGAAACTTATTTCAGATAGATCTGAAGTGAAATAAGTTTCCCAACATCTCTAATGAAAGAATACTTCCTCTTACGAATTAATTTTGTTCTCATATTAACAGACACACATCTGAAATTCATGTAGTGGTCTTTATTGAATCTTCTGGAGAACCTATAGTTCATGAGAAGTAGGTGGAGGCCTTCTCAAATTTGCTAAGAAATGGTTCAAAAGAAGTTTTTTCACAGGCAGTTCTCTCAAAAGGGGTATCCAAGAACTTAAGAGTCAGAATTTGAGGCCAGGCCTACTTTTTTTAGGAAACCAGAGCTAAACTGATAGAGTGCCAGCCTTGAATCATGAGTTGAAAGCTACAAAAATATGCATCAAACTTGCTTCTTTGCATGCTGGTATGATTTTTGCCAAAACTGCGTACAGCGACATAAAAACGGATCACTGATTGCTGAAATATTATGAAAACTCCTTCCAAGTTTGCAGAGAAAACATTAAGGCAGTAATTTTAAAGAATGCTGTACAAAAGATTTGCTATTGTAAGTATTTACAATTGAAAGAATAATATCCTGATTTGGGTCATAATTTGATCACATTCATTAAAGTTTGGTTTTGTTACTTTCTGGAGCAACATCTAGGGATAGTGTTGGCAAGGGGCAAATCCTGAGCCAGAGCGTGTGTTCTTTATGCGTTTCTCTTGAAGCAGTTAGACTTAGTTTGCACAATGCCTGACGCTTTCAAAATGGTTTTCCCTAATAGGTTATATTGACTTGTCAAAAAGAAGAGTTTCTCCAGAGGAGGCAATCAAATGTGAAGACAAATTCACAAAATCAAAGACTGTAAGTTGCTTTGGTGTATTCAGGGACCGTGTATTTCCAGCTTCTTTCCTGAGCAACCAAAACACACAGACATAAGATAATATGAAAATGAAGTATTGTTCTCATTTATTAGGCATAGTCTATTTCTCATTTACCCATGCAAATGTATGTAACCAGTTCATCTGTCCATGAGTGCTCTGGTAAGCAGCTTCATAATTAATGAATAGATCAGGGAAGAAGTCAGTTGAAGATTTGTGATGTAAAGGGGTATATTTAAATGATCAGAAATCCAAAAGTATGTGTTGGTTTAGCACACTGTGGACAACTTTTATTGAAAAGGCAAGTAGGTAGTTTAAGGCATTGGCTCCCACCCTTACTACTGTGTGGTCTTAGGTGTCTGAATAGAAGGCTTACCATTAAATATTACTCTTGATTCTAGATTTTTGTCTGGTTTTGGTATTTGTTTTGGGGTTTTCTTAACAACTCCTTTTGTGTTGCAGGTTTACAGCATCCTTCGCCATGTTGCTGAAGTCTTGGAGTACACTAAGGATGAGCAGCTTGAGAGTCTGTTCCAGAGAACTGCCTGGGTATTTGACGACAAGTACAAAAGACCAGGATATGGCGCTTATGATGCGTTCAAGCATGCAGTCTCGTAAGGACATCTTTTCTACTTCTGGGGGCTTATTTCAAATTGCAAAGAAGTATTTCCTGCAGTAAATCCATCATAACATTCTTTTGGTTTTGGTTCCCTGCCCCCCACAGAGTCAATATGTAGAATGTACTGGTCAAGTAAACCTAGTAAATTTTGACATCAGTCTTGCCTATTGTGGGTTTTCTGTCTTACTGCTCTCTTCAAGTTCCCAATGCTCTTGAGAAAGAAGGTTCAGAGTTGACTTGTTTTTATCCATCTTTGAGTCTGCCAATCTGTGTACATCGGGTTTTTAAAAGCAGTAATTGAGTTTGATGTGGAGAAATACTGAGGCATTGGTGACTAATATGGTTTAAGTGTAAAAGAAACAGGATTACAAACACTGGGGAGTTTTCTCTAGCTACACATGATCCTGTGACATTTCAAACAGAAGAAGCACTGATCTTGGTTTGTCTGTCAGAATTTGCCAGTTCTTAGTCCCAAGCAGACTTATCAAAAATACCTAGTTCTGTGTCTGAAAATATTTCTGCTCCCAGCTGTCACTCTTCCACTGCACTGACAGAGTTTTTCTTTCTTAAATGCAACAAGCTGGCTTGTTACTTCTCTACACTTTCAAGCTTAAAGAATGGGAATGGGATCATGAACTTAGAAATGGCATTATGAACAGAAAGAGATGGAAGTTGTGATGCTAAGGGAATATGCACTGAGATTACTCTTAATTTCTTATGGAGTCTGATATTTTATTTTCTTTCAGAATTAACCTAGTTGGTCTCCTAAAAATTCTATTGTAAAACTCTCAATCCAAAAACATGTCTCAATAAACACTTCCAATTTTACACTTTTATAGCACATAAACCTATGAGTGATGAACTTGAGTTGAACGCTAGATGGCAGTAATAAAATTTTAAAAATTGTGTTGACTTTACGAGGCAGGGCACTTTATAGCCTTTTGATTAGCTTAAAACCATCTCTGGTTTTGGGGAAGAGGCAACTTGTATCCTTGTTTAGACTGAATGTGTTCTGTTTCAGAGAATAATAATTATTTTCTAATGGTAGCGGACTTACTAGTAAAGGGCAAATCTGGATTCATTGCTGCAGAAGGAATTTCAGATCATTCTGTAACTGTAAATACTTAGTTAAACACCTGTATAATAGAAGAACAAAAAACTGTAGTTACACTGGCTGTTTAAGCTTCTCTTAAACTCAGAAAAATTCCTGAACACACATGCCATTTGTTGTTCATCTGCTATTCAGTTTGGACCCGTGTCCATCAGTAATGCCTTAAGATTTCTGACAATGGACTGCAAGTTTTATTTGTTCCCATTGTGCTCCTACATAAAGCTGTAGCTGTTGAGCAGAGAAATGTGGATATTGCTATCTTACTGTGCTTGCTGAAGCGCTTGCAGGAGGCTTAGCTTGCCCTCTAAGAATTTGACTTGTTATTCCTTTGGTACTACTGAGGATTAGTGTTTTGGTGTTTCACGCAGCATGATACCTGTGGCAGAATTTTAAAGTATATCTGCCCCAGTAAAAATTAATCACTGAGGACCTGTTTGTTGAATGTCTACCAAATGCTCATGAAAGTAACTCGGAGATTTAACAGGATGGATTGTAAATGAAGAAACAGAATTTGCATGTCAAATAAATCACTTGTGCCATACAGGTTCATATTCTGATGTGTAAAACCTGCCATGTTTCTGGATTCTGTTTGCTTATGTTTGGCCCTTCTACTGCCTATACTCAGTATATAAAATCATGAAAGATGATGTTTTATTAGCAGCAGAGACCAATCTCCAATATTGCCTCTGGTTTTCTGGCCATTTTAGTTCATGTTTGCCTGCTAGTAATATTGTAGGTGATCTGGTATTGTGTTTCACAGAATTGCAACTCTTGTCTCTGAAGAACAGGAACAGTTTTTGAGTAGTGTTTTGGTTTTATTCTCCATTTGAGATATATTTTGGATAAAATTAGTATAGCAATAGAGAATTGACACCATTCTTCAAATAAGAGCTGCTAATTTATATTGATAAACAGCAGAGTTTGCCTCTGTGATCCCTGGATTTTAAACTGTTAGTTTGTGATTTAAAAAACCTTTATGCTTTCTTTAGCCAAGAGTGTAGCCGGCAGATAATATCTATATGTGATCCGGTTACTGTTGAAAAGGAGTACAGAATAACGTGGAGTGAGTATAGGTTACTTTGTAGAATGACAAAAATCTTGCATTTTGAGTGAAATGCTAAAATAACTCAAAAACCTCAGATTCATTATGGATTCTCTTTCGTGCGATATGGGTTTATCTTCACATTGGAGGGAACATAAATACCAAGCAACTGGGTATTTGTCTCATTCTGTGTATCACATACAAATGGAGCTGGACAGAAGTCATTCCTTTGCTTAAAAAAAGAAAAAAAAAATCATTCAAATCTTTCCTTTCAGGAACAGATTGAGTAAACTATTTATCTGCTTTGTTGTGAAATGCTTCCAATAGAAAATACTTTGGAAATAGATGTGTTTATTTTCTTTTGGTGTTTCAGTGGACTCTTGAGAAATTTCCCTGTTTTCTTTGCCTAGTAGATCTCTAGAATTATGCATAAGAATATGAAATAGCACCAGCAGTTAATGTTGTGTTATATTCCACTTCAGTGTAACTTCTGTAATGTTGCTTTGCTTGGCTCAGAGACCCTGCAATCCTGGATAGCCTGGATCTGACAGAGGAAGAGAGGCGTGTATTGATTGACAATATTAACAGACGTCTGACGCCGCAAGCAGTCAAGATCCGAGCTGGTGAGTTCTTTCCAGATGTTCATTGAACATTTCTTGACACTTAAGTCAAGTTAGTGTATCTTGTTCCAAACTATAAATTCAGTTAAAACTAGTGGTTTGTAGTGCTGATAGTTGAGTGGAACTGTTCAGAATTAAGTTGCCTTAATCAAGGATTGCTTGCAAAATGTCTCTGTGGGTTCTATCCCGAAGTGCAAGGTGGTCTGGCTTTTATCTTTTACCCCAAACTGCAGATTCCTTGGGTCACAAAGTAGTTGTCCTGATACACAATACAGTCTATCATATTTCATTGGCACACAATGAATTGAAATATTTTATAGTTATTACTGCATCCGCAATATTATTTTTCATTATTCGAAGTGTTAAATTTATTGATTCCCTAACAGGATGATTGATCTCTGTCAGCATGGCTACAGCACCTGTCTTAGCCTCTTGCTCATGAACATGTGAAAATAGTTCTGACTTAGCTCTGGGTGTATTTCTAACTGGTTGGTTGCAAACCATTTGGCAGGATATATTAGCTCAAGCGTAGCACATCTCTCATGTATTCATAAAGCATATGAGCTAGTTTGTCTCTTACTAATTCAGTGCGGGCAGAAGAGGCACATGACTGCACTACTGAAGAAGGCCTACTTAAAACTGTAAATCTGGTTGTACAGCTAACCGAATAGCCTAAAAGCACGCTTGCCATTAAACAGACAGTGTGGCAGAGTCATGTTTTTAACTAGATTGAGAAATTGCCTCTGCTCTGCAAGGATATATTGAAGAGCATTAGCACTTGTTGATTACTGTGGAGAGAAGAAAATACAAGTCATATCCACATGACAGTGAAGTCAAGAAGAGTGCAAAAAGTAAAGTAATGAAAAATTCCTTTACCTATTACTTTAGATCACCATGAGTTAACATAACTTCAAAAATGTTAAGTAGGATTTGATTGCAATGAAGAATGAAATTGCTAACATGAATAGCACTTCATTAGTTTTGAAACTAAAGTTACTTGATGAGCATGTTCTCTTACTTCCTTTGTCTTGCCTGTCTTGTTCTGATGGTCTAAGTTGGTTTTAATTTTGTCTTCAAAGCAAGCGTAGAAACTTTTCACTGACTTGTGGTCTCATCCTGAAGCTGACTGGGATGCTCTTCTTTAAATTTGTTTCTGATAGCTGAGAATTAGCAGGTTGTTGTTAGTCACCTGGAAGTGAGACTAACTTCTCTGTGTAGCTTAGTCTTGCACCATTGCTATGTAGGTAAAGGAATCTTTGTAATACCCTGATTAGTCTAAAGACAGATACGACCAGCATTAGTCTGTGCCTTAATTTCCAAGCATCTACAAAAAAGTTATAGCTAACTGTCATTTTAACTGAATGTTATATTATAACTTACCTTAAAAGCAATTCCAGTGCTCCTCAAGTGATGCCTCCATGCCTCTGTTGTAATTGCTGACAGAATTCCATGAATTTGTGGATGTGTTCTTTATCAAGTTTCATTTCTCCTAATAGATCTTTAATTTTCTCTGGTATTTATTGCTTTTATATCTTAATTTCTCCATGTGAAATACAGAATTATTCCTGTTGAATTTATTGGGTGAGAGATGAGTCAGTGTGGGTGTATAATTCATATCTTGGCTTTTCAAAGCACAGTATAAAATGTTGTATGTCTGAAGAATTTATGAAGAATTTTACCTCAGCTTGCAAGTCAAGAAAGTCAAATACCTTCCTCAGCTTTGGGAGCTACTGAGGCTCTCATTGTGGATAAACATTGGATGCTAAAAAGCTTTATTAAAGCTTAAGTTAAAAGCTTTAAAGATTCTACAGCTTTTGGTAACTTTAAAGTTTTGTTATTTATATTCCTCTGTCCTAGATATTGAGGTGGCCTGCTATGGTTATGAAGGCATAGACGCAGTAAAAGAAGCTTTGAGAGCAGGCTTGAACTGTTCCACGGAGAACATGCCCATTAAAGTAAGCGTCTGTTGTAACAGTGAAATCAAAAGCAAAGTTTTCTGATGCCCTTCGGGTGTCAGTAGCACACAGCTGCAATTGTCACAATCATGCAGCTGAGGCTGGGAAGCCATGTACTTCCCTTCTGATTCCTCTCTGACAGGTCTGTAGCACAGTTCCTTTCAGCTGTGTGCCAACTGTGCTCTGGCTTCCCAAGTTCCAGAAGCTGTATTTATTCTGTTCAATTTATTGAAGTCTAATATTGGCACACTGCATACCTGCTGTTCCTTTACGCAGCCTTAGGTAGGGAGCAATAAATTTTATCTTCATGTATAAGATTGTGTAAGAAAAGGAATGTTTGCTCCACGTGTGTTTGAGTGTTGGTAGAATGGCTGCTGTACCCAGGCCTGGTTTTTCTTCCCCAACAATTTTAGGATATTGAGTGTATTGCTGAGTAAGTGTTTTCAAAAAACTTGAAAGTACTTCCTTCTTTTGAAATTATTTCTTATAATGGTTTCTTGTAACAAAAGGAAAAGTTTACTTCCTCAGTCACCTTAAAAAAAAAAAAAGTACTGGTTGTAACACTTTTAATTGTAGAAATAACTGAGGCTGATACTAGAAATCAGACAGGCTGTGCACCTTCTTGTCTGCTATTTCAGTCCAAGTTGTTTATGCTTCAGGAAACGGTTTTTCTAATGTGAAAATGTTTCTTCTCTGAATGGTAGTCAGAACAGTGTTGTCCACTTTGCTTTCAATGTTTTTCTTTCTTTGTTAGTGAGTTTGCTTTTTTATTTCCCTCCCCTCCGTCCCCAATCCCTACAATGTGATAGATTAATCTCATAGCCCCTCCTCGTTATGTGATGACTACTACAACACTGGAGAGAACTGAAGGACTGTCTGTTCTGAATCAAGCCATGGCTGTAATTAAAGAAAAAATTGAGGAGAAGAGAGGAGTCTTTAATGTGCAGATGGAGGTAAGAACTTAGTACATTCTAAAATGTGATTTCTTATTTTCCGTGAAAGAGCAAGATCAGTAGTGCTAGGAGAAATTTTAGCAAAAAGGTATTAAAAACTAAAAAAATCCCAGAATTTCTGTGTTCCTTAAATGAACAAATGACCAAAAATTCTAATTTTCCTGGTTTTTATTGTGCGACTTCAGGATGTATCTTATGTCTTTATGTAGAATCAGAGTCTACAAATATATATGGTGTTCCTTTATGACAAGTTTACCGTGTGTTCTGCTTTGTTTCTGTTTTTCAGCCTAAGGTGGTTACTGACACAGATGAGACCGAGCTTGCAAGGCAGTTGGAAAGACTGGAGAGGGAAAATGCTGAAGTGGATGGGGATGATGATGCTGAGGAAATGGAAGCCAAAACTGAAGACTAAATGTTCTGGGATATTTAGAAGAGAGACCATATGAAAAATTAGAGACCCCCTTGCAAACACTCTGGACTAAATGTTTCCAGTATTGAAAACTTCAAATGCAAATACTTGAAGTGTTTTACTGTTCTAAAAAGACCAAAATATAACAGGCTCTTCTAAATAACGTGTAATGCAGCAACTTACACAAATTGAATCCTTTGAAAGGAAGGGGCCTAGTCAAATTCAAGACACAGATCTGTCCAGAAGGAGGTTGCAGCCCCATGCTTAACATTTTCATATATAACAATTCTTAATTGGTGATTACAGCTCAGAGCACCTGTTAATGATCTTTCCTGGGAGCACCAAATCCAGGCAAGCTGAACAGTTCTATACAGAATGTATTTGAGCAAATATTCAATAAATTTCTGGGCTATGTAACTCCCAAGATTTTTTTTTTTTCCTGTTTTGTCACATGGCCTAGAGTGGTGTGAATATAAAACCTGGAAGGGTGTGATCAGTGGGTGACTCCCCTTTAACTTTGAAAGGGCTTTCTTTTGTTTGCTTTAAATCAAGCCAAGAAGGAGTGGAACAAAATGTTTGCAAGTTTGTTGATGCAGACTTGTTTAAAAGAGCATTTCCTTTATCATCTGATATTTAGGGACTGAGAACTTGAAAAATTTGAAAATAGCTTGTTACCATTCCAATAACATAGTTGATAAATGAAAAATTCCATACAGTTGCACTTTGCTCCTATAGGTAACTAGAGCAGAAGCTTCAATGAACTTACTCATACTTCAGAATAGGCAGTACTGTCTTGCGAGCTGACTGCTGCGTGACCTTCAGTTCTGCCCACCCTTAATCTGGTTTATGCTGGACTGAGCTCTTCACTCTAGAAACAACCTGTTTATCTTCTCTGAAGAAGAGAAACAAGATGTACTTTCTATGTTGGGAGTATAAAAAAAAAAAAAATTAAAAATCCTGTTTTTCTTGTGTCTGTGAACTGGGAGGAGGAGTTTTGGTTTAAGTAACCTTTCCAAATTGCTAAGTTTTTTAATATATTTACATCTTTTCTTTATTGCCATGTCCCATATTGCCCATCTCCTTTTTTTCCTCAATATTTTGTGCTGGTAGAGGCAAAATGCATGAAAAATGAGCCTTTGAGCCTTACCTAGGAATTCTTAATACTAGTTACAAGAATTCTTAATACTAGTTTGTAGTGCCACAGTGCAAACAATATCATTGCTACGTGGTGTTGCCACAAAAGGCATTCACAAAGGAATACATACTGCAATCCATGCTTGGTTATAAGAGAAGTTCACATGTGCCCAACTCTTAATAGTAATGCAAAGCCAAAAAAGTTAAGTAACTTCCAGTCTCCACAGAACATTGGAAAATGCCTGAATGTGTCATCACAAAATCAAGAAACAGACTTTTTTTATGGTTATCTTCTCAAATTTGTCTCTTCAGAAGTTGAGTCTGGCAGCCTTGTCAGGGCTTGAAGTTGTGATAATGTCAGTTTCCTCTTTGAACAGCTCTTCCAACTTCGCCTGTTTACTAAAGTAGTGGTTTGACTTCCATTAAACGCAGTATGTGGGTACTCAGACCAGAGAACCAAGTGTTTAGAAATGTAGTCACCGTGTGATCTGTGCGCCAAAATGACGCTCTAAAAGAAAGCACTGAAAAATGAGCCACGGGTGCTCTCCTTGGAGTGCTATCAAGGGGTTACAATTAGTATTATTTCTAAGAGCTGTTTTGGTGTGAGTATCATTTCTGTCAGTAACTTAGGCAAAAGTTTGATAAACTTGTTCAGTAGGTACAAGAGCTTTTCTAATTAGAGCCTCAACATGCTGGTGTACACAATTCTGTGTCAGTTTTGAGTGTGCAAAGGGTGTGTAAGGGAGTGCTGAACCTGTGAAGGCCGTGCTGGGCCTCGGCTGTGCTGCATCAGTTGCCGTAGCCAGTGACTTGAGGATCTTCAGAAGTTGCTGAGATGATACCTTCTATCTCAGCCAGTCTATTTTGTATGCACAGAACTGCATTTGTTTACCAAGTGCTTAAAATAAGGGTCGTGTGTTTTGTGGGAATGTCTCGCTAAAGCAAGGTAGTGTATTCCTGCTGTTCATTAGCAACTCTGCTGTTTGCTCAATTGTAATTGCAAGGCCAAAATCTCCCCTTGCACTCATGTAGCCAGCTGAAGGGGAAGGTACAGCCATACCTGTGGACAGGGCTTGGCCTGATGTGTTAATTATAAGGATCTCAGCTTGACTTTCACATCCCAAATCAATTTTGTAAGATTGGCACCTTGGAAACAGTTTTACTTATAACATCTGATCAGGACTCATTAATACCAAAAAACCCCCCAAACAGGGGTACCAGCTCAGTTCAGGCACACAGTCCAGTAACACACAGCCCAGTGTTCTGGTTTTGATGAGGGGAAATAGTGGCTGCTAAAGAAGGGGTGCCCTGCTTTCTTGGGGCTGTTGTGCTTTGTCTGGTTTTTAATGCAGTGACAATTCCTTGCTGTTTTCTTTCTGATTCTGGCCCTTGAGGTTTTTTTAGATGCAGTGGAGCTGGCAGATTGTTCTTCATAGTGGAATCTGCACTTTGGTATTTAATTTCTGATATTTTTTTGTTCCAGTCTAGACTATTAACTGTTTTTAAACACTGCCACCTTTCTACAGTTAATTTTAAAAATGCCATCATGTCGGAATACTTTTGAACACTTGTCATCTTTCACTTTTATCTGGAAATGTTTCATCATTCTTTATTTTGATGTGGTTTGTTTTCATCTCATTTCATCCCTAATCCACTAAAGGAACTAAATATTTAATGATGTCCTGCACTGGAGGGCAAAGTCCTAGCATCTTAAGAGGCTGCTTTGAAAAAGCTGGGTATATGTAATCCGCCGTGTGACAGGATGATACGCGATGGGTGTTGCAGAGCATGTGACAGGGGTTGCTCTTTGGGCAGGTTTCTTAATCAGCTGTTCGTGGCTTCTTGAGGGACTGACCTGGAGGTACCAGCAGCGTCTGTCAGGTCAGCCAGCTGAAATAGCACAGTCTGCACTCAGGGCTGGCTACTCCTGCCCTTCCCTCTAACCCTGAGTAGCGTCCTGTGGTCCTGGAGCCTGCAGCTGGCTCTTCCGGGCCATCCCAATGCAAATTCTATGGCATATAAAGTATTTGGGGTCACTTTGAATGGAAAAAAATGTAAAGCACTCAACTGTGCTTTGCTGTTAAAATACTGCACTGACATGTGGAAAACACTCTAAAATAGATCTGAGGAAACCGATAGTCTTCCCGTCAGAGAGTTTCAAGTCCTATAGAAGACTTGATATAGAGCTTCCTGGATTTATACAGATCGAAGCATGTCCTTTTCCAACAGGAGACCTCAGTGCCAGAACTTGCCTGCCCAGCACATACATGACTATGGCAGCCCAGACCTACTGACTCATTTTACACTGTATGACCCTGAAAGATCTGTTTACTCAGCCTCAGGGAGCAATATAGGGGCAGTTTGTTAGCCTTGATTAACTACAGAATGAGACGGGAAAGGGTGTGTGTGTATTATAAATATCCAAAGTACTGAAGAAATACTTTGAAGTATTGAAGAAAGTGAAGGCTCTAGATTAGAAAAAGTAGTTGATACAGACCTGTTGTTTAATGATCAGCTACAGCAATGTTTGCTTCACCATTCACCAGCAGTTTGACAATAAAGTTCATTGTTGCTAATGGTAATTTTGCCAGGATCCTTCTGCAGGGTTGTGGGTGGTCTGCACGCTGGAGAAAAAGAGCTTGCTCCTACCTTCAGCGAGGACTGGTTACGGTGCAATTCTGAGATCGCTGTCTGAGCGAGAACCCCCTGCAAGCTTCTACCTGTCCTCACTAGCATGAAATTATCTCACCCACCTTGTTATAAACTGCCTGCAGTAACAAGCTGAACAATGTGAAGTCAAACCTCAAATACCAAACAGTGGAATGGTCTATTCCTGGTTATATAAAGAGTGCATGTCCAGGAAATGCATACAGCAGTAATGTCTCTTGTGTGCCCAGACTTAAGTTTTCTTCTTTTTTCTCAAGTTTAATTCTGACGTACAGAACATTGTGACCTGAAATTTATTTTCTTTTTTCTGCTGACTGCATCAGTTCTTTTCCCAAGATTCTGCTTCTGAGTACAACTTTTATTTATACATATATTTATGCATATGCACAGAGACAGAGATTATTTTTTAAATTAAAAGAAATATATTCAGTTCATTTCTGCTTTATTTTAAGGCCACAATAATATAAAAAAAATACAAAAAATTCCATTGAGATCTTTGAAAATACTGCATACCTACAGCAAAAAATACTCTTCTAGGTGTTCTGTTAAACTTACTGTACTTACTTTAGGTGGACTGAAGAACATACGTAACTGGGATATGACTTATGCAGCCGGTTGCCTCGTGGCTGCCTGCCTTTTCTGAAGTGGCAAAGGGAGTACAGTAGGAGCTACATAGGTAACTTCCATGCAGGCCGGCTGCTTTTGAAATCTCAGCCAGCACGCTTTCTCTTTACACAGCAATCGATTTTTCTAACTTCAAGTAGTGTTCAGTCGCCTATTGTATTTCTCATGGTCTCTGCAGGACTGTGCTCTGGGTTGTCTCCAGTACATTGTCAGGTTTGAATTTTTGTTTTCTTACTCTTCCTTGCTAAAAGTTATAAAAAATTGTATAAAGATAAAGAAATAATTTTTTTGTTCCTTTTCCTCGGTACATGAAAGTATGACCAGTAATCTGATCTGGTGTGCAAAGATACTTGAGGCACTTTGTCTTACTGAACTCAGGACTCTCTTTTTACATAGCAAGGAATGCTTTTGTTTATTTGTTATACTCTACGTCGCATTTCTTATCACAGCCCCTAGTTCTGCCCACATGTATCACCTTAATTTTGTACAAGTCAGGGAATGCTAACAGTACAGCAAAGACTATTACTTCTGAACAGCAGCTCTGCCTGAAATACTCATACTGGTTTATTTCATCAGGACAAGATTTGATAAATCTATCAAACAGACTTATCATGGCCAAAGTCTTCAGAAATGCGATAAACATCTAAGGCAACAATTGTACTCTGTTTCAGAGGTGCTCAGGAGTTACAAGAGGTCACTGCGCAGTGTTCATTGATCAGACTGCTTTACTAAAAGCTTGAATAGTTGCTTACGTAGGGATTTAGGATATTAAGTTGAGAATTTTGGTTTATATGCCCAGAGGTCACTGAAAGTAGAGTGGGCTTTTAGGTGCTTTGGGGCTTCTTCGGTAAAATAAATCTCTTAAAAGAAGAAATTCTTTTAAGGTTTGTAAAATTCTCCTTGTGGTCATAATATTTTATGCCGTTCTGATCTGTAGAACCCCTATAAGATGTGTTTAATAGATGAGAAATTTTAAGTGGTAGTCTGAAGTTTTGAGGGATGTGATTTTATAATTCTGCTTCTCCCTCCCATACAATACCTGATTTGTCATCATGTGGCTGCTTATGTTGGCCAACTCACTTGGTGGTGTTTTTTTTGCTATAGTAACTTCTGTGACATTCTTTTGAGATCTTTTTCCCTTTGTTTTACTTCCCAGAGGGCAGGTAATGTATCAGAGCCAGGTCACTGTTTAACTAATGTCTCATAGGTAGGAAGAGAGGGAGAAAAAAACAGGGGAGAGTGCGTCACGTTGGAGGAGGAGGGTAGCAAAGAAAAATGAGCTTTCTTAAATCGCGTGCAGAGGGACAGGCTGCCAGGGCTTGGGCGCTTCTCGGCGGGGCTCTGCTCTCTTCCCTGCTGGCCACGATGCAAGAAGCAGCTGGAGTCCTGAAGGAGGGCTTCCTCGTCAAACGGGTAAGTGTAAGTGCTCCGGGCCCCCTTCGTGCAGCTCTGCTCAGGCGGGGAAGGAGCCCCTGAGCAGGGATTGGATCGAGCCAGGGCTCTTGACACGGCAGCCCCTTGGGCGCTGGGTTTGAGGGGCTCCTGCCTGCTCCTGGGAAAGGAGCTCCTCCACGTTTGTGCAGATGCCTGCCGGGGGAGCTGCATGAACTGCAGATGTTCACTACCCTCCCTCGATTTTCCCCGATTGGCATTTACCCAGAGGAAAGTGAATCAGCTATCAGGATTACTCACGTATCAAAGACGGTATGTCTGCACCTAGGGTGCACCTCTGCAAAGAGCACATAAAAAACTACCTGGCAAATGGCAATGTGGCAGCAGTGGAAGCAGCCATGGGAGGATGGAGAAATGAAATATGTTTTGACAGTTTTTTAAGATAGTTTGTGCCTTCTTTAGTGACCCAGCTGAGCAGGGTTTCCCATTTCATATGAGAGCATGGAGGACAGAGTATCCCTTTTGAAGGGGATCAGAGCAATTCAATTGTAGAAATGTGTTTGAAATAACTTCTTTCTTCCACATTCATTAAGCTGCACTGGAAGAAAATGTTAGCCAAAATGTGGAGAAAAGAGCTGAAAGATGGTGTCACAGATTTCAGCCTTTCCAATACTTCTCCATATAGGACCAAGTTAGTCAAGGACAGTCTTTGGACAGCCTGGGACATAAGAGGGCAATTTAGCAAGGGGCATAAGCTGCTTTTAGTACCAAGACCCTGTCTCAATGATTAATATGGCCCTTGATTGCACATGAAATATGTGATTCAAAGGTTTGTTCAGAGGTTTGCCACGCCTTGGGAAATGCTTTTCTACAGTACGTGGCAGTGCTTCTGGTGCTAACATGAAGGTAATCATGGTCAGGAGCTCTCCTTGCAGGGCTCCTGGCAGGCCAGCCAGCCACTGGCCACGTGAAGCCGTGCTCTGCACGGAGAAGGGCTGCACGGTCCGAGCTGTTCCTCATCCTCCCTTCTGCAGCGAGGGCAGAGCAAGCCCAGCTCCTGCTCTCCTCTCTGGGCTTTATTTTGTGGCTCTGAAGTAGCTACTGAATTCAAGATGGGAAGCCAAGGCACCGAGTGTGTGAGAGGAATAGGGTATCAGCAGCACACTGAGCTGTAGCTGCCAGCAGTCTGAACAACATCACAGAGATACACAGTTGGATAGGAAGGAGACCTCAAAGAAGGTGACTAAAGAAAACTGAGGGAGAAGGGAACAAGGGATCCAGAGGAAAAAGTGAGGAAGGAGTGGGATCAGGTAAAGAAAACAGCTTTCTTAAGAAGGGAGCAGAAGCAAGGTGATGATATAAATGCATTATAAATGATTGAATTACATATTGTAACATATTATAAATATAAAGTAAATGTGTGGAAGTCAGGTAATGACAAAGAAAAAAAGGTAAGGCAACCTCCTGACAAAAGAAGAGATCTCCAAGACTGAAAGAAAAGAACCATAGCAAAGAACATAACTCTCAGGAAAAATGCCCAAGGGACTTTACAACAGATGGAAAAAAACACTGAAGAAGGCAAAGGAAAGGAGCAAACAATCCCAAGTTAGATGAATTGTGTTTAGTATAGAGTAGAAGACATTAGATCTAAGAGCCCTGGACTCATTACCCCACCTTTTCTTGGAAATTGCTGGTTTTCCCCTTTACTCATAGAGAATTAATGAGCTTTGATTCCTGCCACAACCGGACATTGCATGTTCCTTTGTTCTAGCTTTGCCCACCCTCTCCCAGGTATCAGAGCTTCCTCTAGCCAGAGCTTTGCCTGCCAGCTGTAAGGCTCCATCACCTGTAGACATGCAAGTCAGCTCCTCACACCGAAGCTGGACCTGACACTGTCAGACAGGACCGAGTCTGCCAGTACCAGCCCTCACTGGGTTTGCTCTCCTGTACAGCTGAACTAAAGAGAGCTGGGGGCTGTTTACAGAAGGGAAAGAAGAGGTTTTGTCTGTATTCTGGTATAACCCAGGAGGCATTCAACAGCAGCCTTTGTCTGGTCTTTTGACATTAAAAAATGTATTTCCTTTACGGTAAACCATAGCACAGGGAATGTTTTAGCCCAGGAGATTAGAGGCAGGTAGGATAGAAACAAACCACTCATTAGTAGTAAGAGGGGATGTAAGGAAAAGCCAATTCACCCAGCAAAGAGGTCTCAAGACCACTTGACACCTACAGCCACATCAAAATGACAAAGAACAAAACACATCGAACACCACCCGGGGTCACCAGAGAGGAGGAGTTTGTCTCCAAGAGCCCTCACACATTTCAGATTTAGCCCTGTTCCTGCCCGGTGCTGTCAGTGGGTAGGTGTGCACCCAAATGACAGCTCTTTGAGATAATTCATGTGAGCTTTTGCAAGAAACAATTCTTGCCAGCAAAGATGTCCTTGCTGGAGAAAGAGCAAAGCACCTTTTATTGCTCCGTGATTTTATAGTGATGGAGCTGTGCTATTTTGTTACTGAAAATATGTATTTCAGGGAGAACAGGACTCATCATTACTACTTGTGTTTCTTTTCATACAGTGCCCTATTAGTTTATGGTATTTTTACCCCCCAAAAAAAGAAAAAAAAAAAAGAAAATACAGTAATTTCTTAATGCTTGTGTTAAAGTTATCTGTGTGGATTTCTTCCCCTCTAGGGACATATTGTTCGTAACTGGAAAGTGAGATGGTTCGTTCTGCTTCAAGATAAGCTGCTGTATTACAAAATTGAAGGAGGCAAGAAGGAGCCTTCTCCAAAGGGCAGGATCCTTTTGGATGGCTGCACTATTACTTGTCCATGCCTGGAATATGAGAACAGACCGGTACGACTGGAAAAATGTATCCCTTCTCAATGACACTCACTTTCTAACTCCTCCCCTAGCCTTTTCCTCTTCTCCTGACTTCTTTGATTACTGCAACCCTATCACTGGGGCGTTTCCAGAATTAGGCCCAGCCAAAAGCAAGCTGCCAATAGCAACGTAACCAGGACAAGCAATGAACCCCCTCATTGTGTTTTTGCTCTTCCCTGTACCCAAATCTGAGTTACAGCCATTAACAACCACCCCGACCCCCCACAGACACACACACAGAGTGGGAAGAATAAATGCAAATGCATCAGCCCAACAATGCGTGGAGAGATGACATGGACAGCTCAATAAAATCTGAGGAGGATGGGAAAAAAGGAAAACTTATATATGAAATTTAAACCCTGGCTGTATCCATGGGATGCCAGGTCAGAATCCCTTTTCCTTCACCAGTGGGACATTGCTGCTGTGGAAAGGTTCCAGCAGGAGGGGTCTGGAAGGGAAAGTGCCTCCTGTGCTTCTCTGCTCACCCATGGGCAGACTTCCTCTGAGTAGGGCCAGAAGGGAAATGACTCTGGAAGTTGCTGACTATTTCAGTGCTTCTCATGGCAGAAAGAGCCTAGTGAGAGTTTGTAGTTGTTGAGAAACTAGAGATCTGGATGTGAAAAGCTTCATAGTCAGCAGCACACTCCTATGTAATCCAGTATCTGGGTGGTCTGCTCCCTTCTAAGTACCATAAGCTCCATGTGTGCAAACCATGGTTGCAACTAAAAACCCATGGATTTGAGGTGGGGGGAGAAGAAAAAAAAAAAACAGAGTTGTGCCCACCATCCTTCTGGCCAAGAATTGCTTAGTTCTGCTCAGGTGAGGTGCCATATCAGACTTATTTGTGTCATTCGGGCCAGTGCTAAAAGAAGCAAAACGCAAGTGGAGGACAATAGCTAAATGATGTTATTGCTTTGCACTTCTTTCTCCACAGCTACTTATCAAACTAAAGACAAAAACCAATACAGACTATTTCCTTGAATGTTGCTCCAGGGAGGAGCGAGACTCTTGGGCTTTGGACATCACTGGAGCTATTCATGCTGGTCACCCGGTACAGGTACAAGAGCTTCACAGAATGAAGAACTCTTTCAAACTGCTAGAGAATATCAGCCTCCAGTAAGTGCACATGGTTTCTCCTTCTGCTATTGCTGTAGTTTGCAAAGAACCTGAGCTGATAAATGGGAAGGGTCAAGGGAAGCTCCTCTGCACAGATCTGGTCCTGTGTGGCCAGGGGCCACTAAGCTGGTTGCTCTGCCCTAGATTTGCACATACTTTTGCCAGGGCACAGGAATGCACTTTTTCCTGACCATCATTTTTTGGGAGTATGTGGGTTCTGCACAGGCACCTCACTGCTGTCTTGAAGACCTCCCTAGTCAGCTGCAAAGGTTCTCACTGGGGAGGTGTATTACCTTGGAAGATGTAATGTCATGGAAAGGCTGAGCTATGACATTGTTCATGCTATGTTGGTGAGTTTTCAAAGCTGGTAGCTAGAATCCAGACTAGGATTTTTAGGGTGCATCATGTTAAAAAAGAGGAAACAGAGAACCGATTAAGAAATAGAAAAATTACTGATTTGATTTGTGTTGAGAAGGTAAATGGAGGCTGACTATAGCTCAGTTTGAAGTGCTTTAAATTGCAAGATACTTTGTAAGGTATCTTGTTTAGTGCTGCTATCGGGAGAATAAAGTTTTCCTATACCGTACTCTAGGACAAAACTTCTGGGGGAGTATCTAGGCTGTTTCCCATGTTTATGTTGGTAATCATGAGGACATCCCAGGCACTGACAGAAGTATGTGGGAATTTCTGCCTGTCTTTCTATTCTACTAACGTTGTCCTGTGCTCTTTTACAGCCACATAGTGGAGAGAATGTGTGACAGCAGTACTGGAATCAAGCGGACCCGCAACTTGGAGCAAGGCAACAGATACAAAGAGACCTTCACAGGTACACCTACTGCAAGCAAAGAGCTTCCTCACATCTGTCACGCCACACCGCAGAGACAAGGGAGCTACTGTACTGCCTTCATGGTGGGATCACTTGTAGCCCAGTGAAAAGTAGTGGGGCAGCCAAGCTCTCCAACACCTTTCTCTCTAGCTCTTTGAATATACGGAAGCACATGCAGGCCCCACACTTTTGGTCAACGTTGCACTTCATTAACACTCTTTGTGATGGTGCCAAAATGTTTCAGCAAATGAAGACCTGTGTGGCAGGAGACCACTTGTCTCACATTGGAAGAGCTCATTATCTTGGTATGAGAGCTGCCTTTCTCCCTGCAGGTTCTGCCCTGGTGGACTGGCTCATCTCCAATAGCTTTGCTGTGTCACGGTTCGAGGCCGTCACCTTGGCATCCATGCTGATGGAGGAGAACTTCATCAAGCCTGTGGGAGCCCGCAGCACTGAGGCCACACGCTACAGTGACCTCTCTGAGCAGTTCCTTGACGACTCCACCGCGCTGTACATGTTTGTAAGCGATGCAGCTGCTAACAGGCACCTCCTCTGCCCCTCGTGACACGCTTGATTTGGGGCAGTGGTAACCAGGACACACACAGCATGCAACCAAAGGCAAAATATGCAGGCTATAAAAGCAAACACAGAAGGAGCAGCTCTAGGCTTTTAGTAGCATTAACGCTTGCACTTCTGCTGGAGACAAATAACTACATGGATATGGAGGGATCTACAAATTACATAATTAGGCATTAAAAGGGGTGTGTCCCTCGAGTGCAGTGCTGTGTCTGCATTTAACGGAGGCCGTGCTGTAGTTATGCTAAAACTCAAGGCCACAGTGCGTGTATAGGCTTTACAGCTGCAATCTGTTGCTTATAAATCTGGGGCCTACAAAGCTGAGCAGCAGGGCTACGGAGTACAATTTACTTGGGCAATATGAGGTAAAAACAGCTCAAGGAAAATAAAATGCAGAACTTTGTACTTAAAAGTGTGTTTAGATTAAAAAGAAAAGTGGAACCATCTTTTCCCTATTTGCAGGCTGAGAGCAGTAAGAAAAATACCAGTTCCAAGGAAGAGCTACAATTTAACATCTCTGAATTAAGAGGCACAATTGTGAAGCAAGGGTTCTTAGTCAAACAGGTAAATACAGTTTTTGAACCTTCACTGTGAAGCAAGAAAAATGACAGCTCTTAGGGCTTCCTAGAGAATAAATGTGGTTTATACAAGCATGGCTGGAGAGCTGTGGCCAGCAGAGCTAACTTGCCTGTTAGTACTACTTACAGAGATCATGTGGTGAAGAGTATCTAGTAATAAAGAAGTGAGCTATGGAACTTGTTGCTTAGGCAGGATTAATTGGATATTCTGTATATATTGAGTGTATACAGAAAGGTATAAAATAGTATCAAAACCGAAAGTCCCACATAAACTCCAAATCCCACCAGAGGTGCTACGTTCACTTCCAAGCAGATCCACTGTTCCTCTGGTTTAACCTATCCCATTGGGTCGTGTGAGCAGCTATGGCATTCTGCTGGCCACAGACAAATGTCAAAGCTGAGTAGATTGACTTTTGCATGAAGTGGACATTTACCTGTGGACAGTCACTCATGTCCACATGGATGCTCTGGTAGTGTTGAGGCCTGTTTTCTTTGGGCACAATTACCTGCCAGCGGTAATTATTTACAGGATCCCACCCTAAGTCTGCAAGACTTAGCTTCTGACCCTTGCTACAAACAAAATGAGGATTAATCATGCTGTTTCAAAGCATATCTCAGGCACCTGCAGAAGGAACCCTACCTGCACCACATGGCCACATTTCTACTCTGGAGCTTTCTACCCTCAGCTGCAATTTTAGTGTTGTGCAAACTGGGTCATCAGATGCTCCCCAACCTTCCCTCCTCCAGCTGCCAGGGTGCAGTGTGAGTTGGTGGGGCACTGGCTGCTGGGAGCTGCTGGGGATCCCCATGGGGCTGGCAGGGCAGCCCCCATCACCACAGGGCACTCGAGCTGCCCAGGAGCCTCTCCCCATGGTCAGCAGCAGTAAGGGGCAGCCCCCAGCGGCCCCAGGCCAAGGCTGGCCCTGAGCCCCAGCACCAAACCTCCAGGAGGGGGGAAGCTCTCAGGGCCCAGCACGGGCTTGCAGTGCTGTCCTACACTGTCAGCAGCTGAGAAGGCTGGGGGCAAAAGAGTGAAGAGCTGAAAAAGGACTTGACATAATCCCTTCAGAGCATGCACAGCATGGGTTTTTAATCCAAGACACGTATTTAATCTAAAATTAAGAGCAGGAATCAGGGGTATAATCACTTAGTCCTGTCATTCTGCTTTCTTAGTTCTCAGCACAAGGAAGGGAGAGAAGAAGGAAACATCAATGTATGAAGAAGGATGTTAAGAAGAAAATCATGGGAGTTACTAAGATGTCAGAAAAGATTTTTCTGTTGGCTCCAGAACCTCTTTTTTCAGTACCTGCTTAGGTCTCCCCTACAGCCTGCAGGAAAATGGCCATTTCAGGAGGTATTTACTGGTGGTACCTTTAATTCTTCTGTTTTGCAGGGGCACAAGAGAAAAAACTGGAAGGTGAGGAGATTTGTTTTGAGAGCTGATCCTGCTTTTTTGCACTACTATGACCCCACTAAGGTACGTGAGTGGGGAGTTACTACCCTGGTCAGACAGTGGAATAGGCTGCCCAGGGAGGTGGTGGAGTCACCATCCCTGGATGTGTTTAAGGGTCGTTTGGATGTGGTGTTGGGGGATATGGTGTAGGGAGAACTTTGTAGAGTAGGGCTGATCGTTGGACTCGATGATCCCAAGGGTCTTTTCCAACCTGAATGATTCTGTGATTCTGTGATACCTGCAGAAATCCTCTTACAGACCTAAACATTATAATGAAAATACAACTATGCTGTAAATATTTCTCTCACCCAAATCTCCTTCTGGGTTCCTCTGTCCATTTCCTGGGGAATAAGACCTCTCTGGCCTTACCCTGGGAGGTTGTCCTTGTAGTATTTTCTATCCCTGCATCTTCCCTCCTGTCTTTTCCCCAGTGAGATTACTTTTCCTTAGCTAAGGGGCAGCAGTCTTCTTGGGACTGCTCTTTTGCTGTACCCACACAGTATGGGGCCATGCTCCTGCAGGGATTCTTCCTGGGCTGTGATCATTCTGAACCAACATCCCACCAAGTGAGGGTCATACTGCTACTGAGATTTTTTTATGTTCTTAATCCAACATTGAATAGGTCTCCTTGATGCCAAAGTATTTATAGGAATTTCTGCTACTCGGTTTTAAACTTGCTCAGGGAATAGTAGAATTTATCTTCATGGATACAATAATCAATGTGAGCAACCCAGAAGGGCATGTGGATCCATCAGATGCATATGGTATCACAAAGCCCAACAGGTTGTTAAAAGAACACGTATAGAAATGCTTTATGTGACTGTTAAAGAAAACACAAACAACACAACAGTGAAAAGAGCTTATGAAGCTGGTTCATTTTTTGTTGCCTATTTCTTTTTGCACTGCAACTTGCCCTTGTGATGCTATAAACAAAAACTGCAGAACCTGAAAATCAGACAAGAAAGCCAGCCTACTAGTGAAAACAGTCAAATTTTTCCCATACAGTCTCAGTGAAAAGCAGCAAGCTGAAAACTTGCAGAAATATATATATTTTATTTAATATGGGTGTTATTGATAAGACTATACATAAATTTGAAATGTGATTGTTAGTCTACCCTTGTGCTTTTAATTGATTTCCACCATTCCCAGCTACATCAGAGAAATATCTGAGACTGAAACAACATAGTAATGTGTTTAATTACATGTCCTAATTGACTTCTCTTGTGACATGGATGTTTTATATCTGGAAAGACTGCATTACATCTCCACCTTCATAAAAATAATTGATGTGCTCTGAGAATTATTCCAATGATGGTATTTTCCAGATAAGCCTCATTTCCTTTCTCTTTGCAGGAAGAAAACAGGCCAGTAGGTGGATTTTCTCTCCGTGGCTGTCTTGTCTCAGCTCTGGAGGACAACGGAGTCCCAGCAGGTAAGCGTGAGCCTCTAAACTTTCATACATACATATTTATGCCATAACAATACAGTCTTTGGGTGTGGGTTTGTGTGTATGGCTGTCTATATGCACAAGTGGGCTGGCTTTTCCTCTCCCCCTGCAAGCAAGGGAAGAGGCATATCATAAAAAATCCCCGTACTGCTGGGTTGTCCATATCAGAAGGGATTTTTTTAGAGTTATTTCCACTTATCTTGGGTGTTCCCTTTTTTATGCACTTTTCTCAGTCAGATGACCTCTGAGACAGTCCTAAAACACTGATTAATATTCAAGAGTTAACAGACAAAGAGGAAACACCTTCTTTTTGGATATTGTTTAACGCAAAATCTTGAGGCATCCCCTAATGCTGTCCCTTTTCTGTGTGTCCTCTCTACTTATGCTATGACCTTTTCCTTTTTATCTGCTAGAACCCAAATGTAGGGGAGACATAAAGACAGCAATACAAACAACAGTTCTGCTAGTCAATATGCTTAGCTTAGGCATTTGTCTAGAATATCAGCCTCACAGATAAGTGTTTCTGCTGTTAAAGCAATCTATTTTATGCCAGTAAGCACAGTGTGTGGATCTCGAATAGGGAGCATCTTTCTAAAGACAAAAGACAGGGTCTGAAAAAGATACTGTCTAGGATTGGGGGGGCATGATGAACAATAGAACTCCTTGCTAAGAGGAACCTGAAGGTGGGCAGGAGCCAATCTAGTCTACTGCACAAGGTGGTAGGGAGTTCATCTTTCCATTGTATAACTCAAGTAAGATTCCCCATTCAAAAGGCAGGTATTTTATATATGATGGATAGTACACAGTAGTTCATACAGTCTATGTGAGGGGTGCTGTACTACATCTTTATTTTGCAGAAGGGAAATCAAAGACACAAGAGCTTTAGATGTCTTATCCATAATGAAATGGAAAGGTCTGATACCCTAATTCACTAAATTAATATTCTTCCCTATGAAGCTTCATATCTGCCACAAAGCATTTCCCTGTGCACCTTCCTGATCTGTCATATCTTTTTTCTCTGCAGGAGTGAAGGGCAATGTGCAAGGAAACCTCTTCAAAATCATCACCAAAAAAGACATTCATTATTACATCCAGGCCAGCTCCAAGGCAGAGCGAGCACAGTGGATTGAGGCAATCAAACCACTGACATGAGTAAGATGGACTCCATGCCAAATGACAAGTCACATTTGTGACCAAGTTTCCTGCTCTCATTGTCTGGGAGTGTTGTTTTTCCCTTAGGTAGTCTATTTTTTTATTCGTATCGCCATAGTGCCTAGCAATTCCTGGCAGACCAGCATCCTAGGTGCCTAGAAGTCATATAGGTCCAGAATAATTCCCCACCAAGAAATTACCACCTAACCAGGAGACAAAAGCCAACATGTTGATACAGAGAAACGGGGCTTTACAAAGAAACAATGAGATGTAATATTCCAAGATGGAAGAAATGAATTCTTTTGTACAAGTATTCTATCTACATCTGACAGATCCAGGTTGTGCTTTATCCTAAAGCAGAAGTGTCTTGCTCCTTTTCCCTTTATAAAGGGTCTCATAAAACTTAGTTAAGACTGACTGAATCAAAGTCATGAAAGGTCCTGGTGTTTGAGACTGCCATTCTTGGTATACCACAAGGGTCTTGTGCTAAGCCACAACCCAGCTGCCAGGATAATCACTATTGCGAAACAAACCAGGGGTCTGTCTGTCCATCCATCTGCTCTACCATTTGGTTCTCTGTTAGGCTGGAAAGGACCAGAGGATCCTCCTCTCTAGCATATAGATTATTCTTGTGCTGGTAATGGCCCATAGCAGTACAGGATCCTGCGCATCAAATCAGAACAGTGGCAGTTATTCCAGATAATTGCTGGTGCTGAATATATTGGAAGAAATCACTCAGCCATAAAAGCAAGACTTTTCCTCCTGATTATCACCATAAGTCTGTTTATGTGGAGCACCATTGGGACTGAGAACTCTAATAGCAGTTCTGACTATTGCTTTTTCTACTTTAAGCCATTAAGTTTTCCATTATTTGTCTAGTAAACTTGACTTTGATATCATTAAATATAAAAAAAAGTTCAGTGCATTTGAATCTCCTGTGCTTTTTAGACATGACTTTTTAATCAGAGTTTGAGGATATGAAAATAATGGTTTCATACACTGTAAATTTTAATTTATATAGAAACTGAGACATTCTCCACAACACCAGAGGGTTGAATGGCATGTATGAAATGACTAAAACACCCGACCAGCCTGCTGATATACTATTTTCATAAAATTTCTCATGTTATCTGAGTACCTTTATCTGCCAGCCAGACTCTGCAGAGCCTCCAAAAGCCCTCTGAAGACAGCATTCTATATATCTTCACTGAAGTCACAGAGGAATTTGACAGCTCTCTATCCAATGAACCACTTCTTTGCAGATTTTTTGTTCTCCAAGGTATGTACTGAAAAAAAAAGTATCTTCATCTAGAGATTTTCCCCTTCATCCTGTCTTAAAACCAACCAATCATAACAGAGCCAAAGGCAGCAGCTGTGATATATGCTCATATATGTATTAGAATAGCCATGTACTTAGGACTTTTTTCTAAATCTACAGCAATGAAATAACATCACAACACTCACATGCATTCAAATATTTAACAGAGCTGGTAAAGAATTTTACCAGCAAAGATGCAGTTTTAATTAGATACAAGAATGGGCATTGCAGTTTCAGCTACAGATACCATTTCCTAGGGCTGGTCCAGAGAAGACTGTGAAATCCACACCTGTTGAAACCTTTCAATTCACGAGAACACTACCTGCAAGAGACAAGGGATGCTGGTAAGGCATTTATTACTCTGTACTGGGAAACGCAGATGGCTTTGTGCTGACTGAGCAGAGCTTCCAGGAAAAGCAATTCCCTCCTGATAACGTGAGCCTTGCTGGGGCCCACCGGACTCCTTTATTCACTTATAAGAAAATCTGCTTCTCTTTTCTTAGTCCCACCACCTGCATACTGCCCAGTTCTAGTCACAAGGGTCACAGCCACCCCACCGCAGAGGACTGAGCTCTGCCAGCTGTCATGCCTGGGGGGTTAGGGGACCATGAGATACTGCATAGCATCATAAATCTTGCAGTATGGGAGGCCAAAAGAGTATCACAGCAAAGGCTCTCTGATTTACCTGGACCACTCATAGCTCTGCAATTGCTGAGTGTATATAAGAAAAAAAGGGTATATTTCAAACACATCAGCAAATTAAAAAGATACAGTTTCCACTCTCCAGAACCAGCCAGGGGAAAAGATAAAACATTTGTCAGACAGGAGAAAGTACATTTGCCTCTGTCCCCTGGTGTTATTGTGGACACCTTTTTTTCAAGCCACTTTGGTAAGCTTGATGTCCCCTGAGATCTGCAAAGCTTTCACCAAGTTCAGGGGCTGAATGCGGTGAGTGAAGTCACAGAGCTGCCGTCCATCAAGCAAGACTCGTATTTGCTGGTGTTCACATAAAAGCTCCATCTGCAATGGAAAAGGACAGGGGAGGGTGTTAGAGAACACCAGCAGAGTTGATTTTACCAGTATGGACTTAGAACCCCATGTGATGGGGATAGCGAAGCACAAAGTCTACCGGTTCTTCTGAAATGCCCGTAATAAATAACCTACCCTCTGCTGAGATGATAATGTAAAGCTCCTTATAGCGAGTTCTTTCACTAAGACTAGAGAAAGGAATGGATCTCTCCCATTAGGGCTTGAGCTGTTGCTCTCTGTGCCATACTAGTCTAGTTAACTAGCAGTGTCAATAGTTAGCTATTTGTGGTCATATATGTAGCCTTCAGCCTTTCTCCCCTCCTTTTCTCCACCCTAGCCATAGTACCCCAAAAATTACCTTAAACGTGTCGCCTGCTGTAAATGGGAAGTAGGGAATGGTCTTCTCTTCTCTTCCCCATTTCCCAGCAATTCGTGCATTTCGGGTGATGGATTTGTCACTAAAGTTAACTGTAAATAACAGCCCAACATCTCGGTTTGCATCCACTGGATCACAGAGCAGAGTCACTGAAAAGCTGGAAAAACAATTAAATGACTGGGACTTTCATAAATGTGAAAGGACATGGTGAACACGGCAGATGCGTATAAAGACTTGAGACAGACGTTGATTTCTTGTCAGACTGAAACACAAGACTTCTACAGGCTTAGAACCTGCAGAAAGGGATGAGAACAGGCTGGTCTTTGTTTCTCCTCCAGTTTCCAGTAGGATGCTAGTGACTTTTGATGTTGCTTCCCCTCTCTTGTGACTGAAATCAAACCTACATTTGTGCATGAGCCAATGCTAATTTGGGTCCTAAAAGAGGTTATGGCAAACTCTTCACCAGTGGAAGCACTGGAGTTGATCGCTGTAGATGCAGAAAAGTGTAATGATAAGTATAGTTGCTGTCATCCAGATTAAACACAGCAATGAACCTGCACCTCCTGTGCCAGAACCATTGGTTTTTAAATGGTGTTGCTTCCAGCCCCCAGCAGCCAGCCATGATGCAGGTTCAGAATTGCACCTCTTCCTGGAGGAGAAATGCCACCTGTGTGCCCCCTCCGGTTCACATTAGATAAGGACAAGGAGTAGAAAATCCTGACAGGGCCGTCAGAAAGGTTGAACAGTGGATTTTTTCTTTGTCTTTTAATCTTAATCTAAGAGCAGGAAAATTAAATAAAGCCATAAATGATAAATCTGTTTGACTTTCTTCCTCCAAAGAGCACAGACCCTCAAGAAATCTTTTCAATTTAGAAGACAGGTAGGAGCATGTATGACAAGATGACACCCCCACTAGCCTTTTCACCTACCTCTTGGGGTTGGAGTGCACCATTCCTATGACTGTGAGTTTCATGGCTGGTCTCAGGCCACCTTTAATTTCACCAACATACTGCTCCACCTGCAGGGAACAGTGAAAATGTGCTGCAGTAGGTCATGCTGCGGGTAAACCAGCTTTAACAGCTGCCTTGGTCACCTCATATAACTTGATTTTATTTTTACATGTACAAAAAAAAAAAGAACTTAAAAATATTTCCAGCCTAAAGTACTTCTTGCACTTTTGGTACAAATTCTGTCAGTTCTGGTATCTGAGGTGAGCGAGAGGGCCGCCATAACCAAATGACCAGTAACGAGGTGCTGGCTGCCCAACAGGACTGCCAGCTCCGGTGGGCAGTTTCTGACCAAAACTGCATCAGTGAGATGAGCGGCTGCTGTCGGTGCTTTGTCTGACAGATGTGGTGACCGAAGACCCTGATGGCATGCCTCAGGTGGCTTTGGCAACAGCCACCACTGACCTCGGGTGACTGATGCCACTCCCCAAGACCAGAGCAGGTGCTGCAAGCGCTACAGTGACCCACATACCTCACGAGTGACAGAACCCAGCGAGCTGACACACCTGGGACGAGCCGGTGACAGCTGCTATCGTCTGACGACACAATAAATCTGGTTGCAGCGTTCCATGCAGCAGATCAAAAGCTTTGTGGCAGCATGATGCAGAGCACAGACTCTGTGTGAACTTACTCTGCCAGCTCAAATCCGTTAACAGATTTCGGTAGGCTAACTTGACACCAGCAGGCGTTACACTGCGCCAGGTCCTCTGCCATAAGAGCACAAAGCCAGCATAGATGCTGCCCTGCCACTGCATGTTGACAGAAACGCAACCATGTTCTCACAGCTGATCCCAGTCACGCCTGTCTCCATCATCTTTTCAAAGTCAGAAAATGGCTTCTCGGTGGATCTACTTTTGTCCCATTCACAAAGACCTGTAGTTGCAATCTCCACCCAAAGATCAGAGCTACATTTACTGCTCCAAGTAATCCCCCAACATCTTCAGTAGTCAGTGGAGAAACTAATACAGGCAATGGCTGACACAGAAAAATAAAAGAGAGAGGTTGGAAACAAGGGATAGGGATGTGTTGAGACTTCAGTTTCAGAAACTGCTTTAAAATGTAAATGCCAGAGTACTACAATGTAGCATGTAATCATTCCCTATGCAGATTCACTTACAAAGAAGCTGCTATAAAACACTAAGTGTTATTAGCAATTTGTGTAACACTGATAATATTCCAAGGCAGTGCACAGCAGACCCTATTTTAGATAAAAAGTGCTTTATCATTCCAGTGTTCCAAGGTAAAAATTCAGACATTTTTTGCTAGAAGACCTGCTCAATATTTGTGTGGTTTAGTATTTTGACTACAAGAAGCACTACATCAGCATGGAAACCCATAGACTTCTGTTCACAGCAAATGGGCTTCCATTCAAGTGTAAGTTGCTACAGGTATTTCATATGTATTTTTCAATTTTGGAAAATGTAAGCAATGTTAGATTTTTAAATTATTGAATGCCAGCTTTTTTAATGGAAACACAAATTCAAGATGAAAAATGTTTTGCCTATACTCCATTTCCTAATTTAAGTTTATTAGTTATATCTTCTGCTAAGATGACCTTAAACAATTTATTTTCCCACCTTGATATTTATATTGAGCCACCTTTACAGCCTCACAGATATATTAATAAACCTCTAATTCCTAACAAGGCCAGTATTGGAAGAAATGAATTAAAAAGTACCTTCAAAAATGACAGCACTACTGCTGATTGTTAATAATGTACATTTACCCTTGCAGAAGTGGGGAGGTGACTCTAACGGATATGTTTTGAACTTTGTAACAAAAGAAAAGCATCAGTCACCTGAGATGTCTTACATGAGGAAGTAGCTCCAAGAAAGGAGTCTGACTGTAAGGAGATACTTTACACTGGATAAAGCAATTAGAGAGTGGGTAACAAGCATAAAAGATCCCAGGCTAAATGAACTTCATCCTCATACAGGTCCTGTGTCCAACTAAAGCTCCTTCTTTGCCTACACAAGAAACAAGATACAAAATAATACCCCAAGTTGAAAGTGCACCTTGAGAAACTGTTTGTGCAGAGCAGCACCGCAGTAAGCACCATCATTAAAGGCACAGGGAAATAGAACTGAATAGATCAACAACAACCACATGGTTTCAACACTTACACCTGGTCCAGGATGGCTGAAGTAAGCTCAGAGGCATGACTACCCACACGCCATTTCTCTGCCAACATTGAGTTGACAGTACAGGTGAAAAATACTCAAGATGCCATCGGAAGTAATGGTACAAATTCCTGCAGCATCTTACGTGGTTTATTGGTGGGTCCCAGCACGCGCACATGGATATAGCCCCCTTCCCATATTTTCTGTTCAGGAGCCCTGGGGGCTCACTCGGTCACTTACTTTGGGACACCTCTCCTCTGTCATCACTGCTGTGTCTCTTACACTTGCCTCCGTTGCAGCAGTCCCCGGAGTAGTTTTTATTTTGTGCGTCAGGACAAAAACAAACAAAAAGCCCGGAATAAAGGGAGGATGGGGGGGGGCTTATCTCTGCCAAACAGCGGCTGGACACCACCCAGCCAAGCAGCTGAGTCACGGCCCTCCGCGCCTCTTCCCACCCGGGGAAGCTCACAAATAATACGGCCCAGGGAGGGTGCGAGGGCAGGGGAACTGCAAGGGTGGGCAGGCCCCTGCCGCACAGCAGTGCCTGGCGAGCCAGTGTCTGTATCTGCATCTATACCTACACATTTTGATAGAGGGGTTTCAAATTATGCATGTATGTGCATAACATACTGTATTTTACGTATAAATAACACATCATTTCTTTATGTTGATACCGTTTCTGTCCTTTCTTAAAGGGGTAAATATATATATAATTTGAATCCCTACATAAACCTATGGATTGAGGTACACATATAGGATTACACACATATACAAGGGGTAAATATACACACACGTATATACCCCTATACGAACACCGCTATGTATGTGTGTCTATCGGTGTCTACAACACACGTACACATAGCCTCCCCGTGAGAGGCGGCTCTCAGGCCGGCGGCCAGCGGTGACCCCCGCCGCCTCCCAGCCCCGCCGGTTCCGGGGCCAGCGGCACGCCGAGGGGCGGTCCCACTGCGCGCCAGGGGGCGGTGCTTCGGGCGGAAGCCAATCAGAACCACGAGAGGCCCTAGCAGGGGGCGGAGCTGGCGTGTGGTAGGAGAAGGCCTCGGGGCGTGGCGGTGGGCGGAGCAGGAACGGGCGTGGTTAGCGGGGAGGGCGGGGCTTGCACTGCCCGGGTTCTTGCTGCGGCGTCAGGCGCCCCAAAGAAAAATGGCGGTTTATTTACATTCGGCCCCAGCTCGGCCAATGGGCGGGCGCGTGCCCGCCCGGCGGCGCGGTCGGCTGAGGCGGCGCCCAAGATGGCGGCGGCGGCGGGAGGTGGTGCCGGGGCGGTGCAGTAGAGCCCAGTCGCCGGGGTGGCCGCGTCCTGCCCCGCCAGGTAATGCGGGCTGCGCCAGGTCAGGCCCCGGGGGCCGCCGAGTCGAGCCGGGCCGCACCTTGCGGAGGAGGGCGAGGCCGCGGGCGGGTGCTCGGCAGAACGCGCGGCCCGGGGAGAGTGGCCGCCGCCGCCTCCAGAGACCCCCTCTCCGCGGGGACGGGCGGCCCAAGGGCTCCGGCGGCGGTGGGCAGCGGCGGGAGCATCCCGCGGGGCTGGGCTCCCCCGCGCCACGCACCCGCGGCGGGGCGGTCGTGGCCGAGCGGCACCCGCGCTGTCAGCCCGCGGTGCTTGTTGGCGCCCTACCCCCCTGCCCCTGTGGGAGGAAACCCCCGAGGCCTGGCCTTGGCCCTCCCCTGTCCGTGCCCGGGCCGCGCTGTCAGTGCGAAGAAGAAATCCGGGATGGTGCCCCGGAGCGCCCTTACGGCATCTGCCTTCACGTGTGTCACCCTGCCCCAGGTCACCTGCTCGTCCCGGGAAGATGCAGTGTGTTGGAAATGAAGAAGCGGTCTCTCTAGAGCAGCTCTTCGGGTTTTTCTGCGAGTGCGTACGGCATGGAGACTGGGAGCTTGCGCAGGCCTGTGTGCCCCAGCTGAGCCAGTGGCACGGGGATGGCACTGAGAAGGTGGAAGCGATTCTCCAGGCTCTGGTAGCTTGTCCCATGGCAGTAAGGTAAGTAAGGTACTGGTTTGGTTCAGCAGGCTTGAGTGTGAAATGAGGAGGAGCAATCGGTTTACTGGTGACTGTGGGAGACCGGCAGAATCTGGCAAATAGCACTTACTTCGGTGCATCTTGGATGTGTCTAGATGTGCTATACCTGAACGTTGACATCTTATCACTGCCCAAGCACTAATCAGGCTGCCCAGCCCCCTATAATGAGCTGTGTTCATTTATGCAGTTAACATGGTGATTGATACAAGTTTAAAACTATTTGGAAGCATTTCAGAACTGATTTTGCTAGATTTTACTGGAGGAGAAGGAGTATCTCCTGAAATTACATTCCTTTTACAGTGAGCTTTGGTTAATTTAGAAATGTGTTCTGGTTTTGTCACGGATAGAGTTAATTTTCTTCCTAGTAGCTGGTACAGTGCTGTGTTCTGGATTCAGTGTGAGAATAATGTTGATAACACACTGATGCTTTAGTTGTGCTAAGTAGCAGTTACCGTAAGTTAAGGATTTTTTCAGTTTCCTGTGCTCTGCCAGCGAGCAGGTGCACAAGAAGCTGGGAGGGAGCATGGCCAGGAGAGCTGACCCAAACTAACCAAAGGGATATTCCATACCATAGAATGTCACACCCAGTATAGAAACTGGGGGGGGTTGGCCAGGAGGGGCCGATGGCTGCTCAGGGACTGGCTGGGCATCGGTCAGCAGGTGGTGAGCAATTGCATTGGGCATCACTTGTCTTTCTTGGGTTTTATTTCTCTCAATTATGTTCCTTTTCATTACTATTATTATTATTATTATATTTTAGTTTAGTTATTAAATCATTCTTATCTCAAACCAAGAGTTTTACTTTTTTTTTGATTTTCTTCCCCATCCTGCTGGGAGCAGGGGGAGGAGTGAGTGAGCGGCTGACTCGTTCTTAGCTGCTGGCTGGGGTTAAACCACGACAAAATAGAACCACCAAGATCAGCACTGTAATTATTTAAAATGGTCTCTTGTTTCCAGCTCTTGAAAGACCTTCCAATTTCTAAAAATTTCAAATAATGCTATTTATTTCTTATTTCTCTCACACTGGATTCTAAAAGAGTATTGATTTTACTCAATCCTAGTTAGTTTTGGTCCCTTGCTTTTCAGGTAGGTGCATATGAAGGGTGACTTTTTAGCACTTCAGGGAACATTAGTATTCCCCCTCTCCAAGCAGATGATCATACTTCACATTAAAATCTGTGTAACGTTTTGGTAAAGGTTCTAAGAAACAGTTTACACTGACAGTAGTTAAAGGAGTCTGGAAGATGTGCATGTGGTTAGATGAATATTGCTAATGGCTATGTGAGACACAGCATTTTTGATCTTTTTATCTTTGATAGTTGAGCTATCGCATCTAAAGGCTTTAGTTAACAGTGCTGAGGTTTTTAAAGGCCAATAAACTATCTTGGGCTTTTTCCTAGTCCATTTGACAGTACTGAATATGTTCCCTAACTGTGTAGGTTTTGGAATGGGTGTATAAGGACTGGAGCACATGAAAAGCTAATGGAAATTAAAAGTATTCTGTGTTTAATTAGTACGTTACTTCACTTGTAGTTTGGACATAGAGCTGCACTTGTGCTGCTGTGACCTAAAACTTATTTTAATTTTTTGGGTAGAACTAGATAGAACAGGAAATAGCAGTGTTTGGCAAGTGGTCAGATTTCAAAGAAATCTGCTGAAGTACTCAAAGAGGGCTATACAGACTGAACTTTAGACCAGAAATGGAACTTTTGTTTTTGAAGCAAAGAACTATGGCAGTAGTGTTAGTATTTGGCAGATCTAAAAGCAGTTACTTGCACAGCAGAAATCATTGAGTTAATGTGTAAGTAGTACCAATATTCTGTTTTTTCTGCATTCTCTTCCCATCTGACTTGTCTTCAGCTATTTAGTCATCTTTGTTTTTATCTTACACAAAGAAATATAAAAATCAAAATGCCCTCTGACAGTGTTTTCCTGGATCTTAGAGATGGAAATGACCTTGTATAATCCAGTGTATGTGCTTGTTGCTTTTGTAGATGGGGACAGAATTCTAGCCCATGGAGAACTGCGTGGCTTTGGCTTCTTGTGCTGGAAAAATGGCTTGCCAGGAATCAGGTACAGAAACATCTAGCTGACTTCCAAGTGCAACTTAGAGCTCTGACTTTTAGGTGACTTCCAAGTGCAAAATGTCTGCCTAGTTGCTTATGTAAATGATAGACTTTCCCATGTTTCAGGGAATTAAGTTCTCAAGGTAGCTGGAAAGGTGCACTGGTTTTGCTTTTAACAAACTTGTCAAAAAACAACTGTTAATCTCCACACTGGAGAGAAAAATAAATTGGGAACAGAAGTTGGCTTTTTATCATTAAGCATTTCTGTAAATGGAAAACATGAGAGTATCAACCTATGCATTTGTGTAGCACCTTTCTTACATTAAAGAAGAAATAGCTCAGGCATCACACAATTCACACAATTCTTTATAAGCTTTAGATGGTGAGGGATGTGCTTGCTGTATTGCTGTTTCCAGACAGACAGGTGCAGTATGTTTCATGAGTAAAGGAGGAACTAGTCTTTTTCCTCTTTTTTTTAATTGGTACACTGGGATGTGTGATCATACTTTTTTTTTTTTTAATTCATTTGTCCTTGTCACTACTTAGACTTGCATTTTTTCTTTATATTCTGAGGCAAGATGTCTCTAATTGATGGGATCGTAATTCCTGACACAAAGACACTCTGTTTCCAAATGTATAGATAAATGGAATCCAGTGGTGTGGGAGCAGAACGTAATTGTGGAATAGCCTTTAATTGAGAATTGAGTATCTTCAGAGAGATATTTCAGTCTGTCTCAAAATGTTGAGGAAATAGCTAAGATGAGGTTTATAAGGTAATGTAAATAAATAAAAGCTTTATTGGCTAATGTCTTTCCCATTCTCTGATATTGTTTCAGAAAACTGTTCCAGTTGTTCTTCAGAGAGAAACTGAATTTTTATTGTTCTTGGAAGAACTACAGAAAGATGTCCCTGAGGAAGTCCTAAAGGTGAGCTACTTAGTATGCCCTACTTCTTCTTGTTATGCAGAATGTCCAACTTTATCAGGTTTTGGGATCAAAGTTAATGCTTTCTGCTAACTGGACTGCCTGAGATGCTAATGTGTTACTAATCTTCTAGGCAACTGAAAGAGACTGTAATTCAGATTCCTTTCTGAAGTTAATCCAATGTGCCTGCAAGTGATTTCTCTGGCTAGAGAGGAGGCTGTAGACAGGCAGGGAACAAGCTTTTCTACATGGTCTTTCTAACACACTTCAGTCCTGACTGCAACTAGTTGCCACAGTCTTGTATCTATAGACACCTTTAGTAATCATAAAGCTAAAACCCACCTTGAGACACAATAAACCACAGTCAGCAGAAAATTTTAAAAGTATGTCTATTTTCTTTTTCTTCCTGGTAAGATCTTAATTTTCATCTCTTCTGCACCCCTTTGCCCGCTTCCTGGAAGTTTTTAGACACTATTGTTACTACTGACATTATTTGGTAATTGGTATGATGTGTTCCATTATTAATCTGTGCAGACTGGTTTATTTGTGAAATACATGGACATATGCAAAGATGGATTAATATTGAAAGCAAGTATAGAGCAGAAATCAGGAGAGTTACTAACTGTAGAACTGTCCTAATTTGGTGTTGGTTACAACAGAATTAGACCTGACATGGTGTGTGGAATGTCCTCAGATGTTGCTTCTAGTCTTACAGGTTCTAACTCTTAAAAAAAAGCCAAACAGAACAAATTCATTTAAGAGGAAAATGAAAATGACAAATAGCCTCTGAATATAGTAAGTTTTCAAATATGAGTAAGGGAAAGGTGTTCAATATTTCTCTAAGGTTGCAGTATTAACAATTACAAGATGAAAGCAAGCCAGGTAAACTTGACTGTTGATTAAAATAAATCTGCTTGAAGTCTCTTAATGACTGATGAAGTCTGTGTACGTTAACATCTAACCTTCAAGGTCATGAAATATTCCACCATTGTCTGCAGTGTTGCACAGAAATAGGAGATTCAGCAACCTCATATCTTTGTCACAGTTACTGTCAGAAGCACGTTAGTAGGTACAGAGTTATGCTGTGAACCAGCAAATAAAGAAAAGGCTGTTGTGGAGTTGTCTTCTACTGCTGATACTCTTGTTTATGTGCCTACCAACCACCTCTCCCCTCCATATTCCCCGAGCTGTGCCTTCCAGCCAAGGACAGCACCCACATAGTTCCAGAAGTGCCTCAAGTGCTGCTTAATTGCTGTTCAACTGGGTTGTCCCTCACCTTCCCACCCCTTACTGGGAGAGCTAATTGCGATTTGTTTGTTTGTTTTCCCCTTCCTAGTTCTGGAACTGTAGGTTTGCTTCTGTTAGCAAGAAAAATTATTGTTGCTTAAGAAAGAAGTCTGAGATGGCTTTTGAATCTGTTGGCTAGTTTCAACCAAGTTTGAAAAATTAGTGTTGATGAGGACAATGCAGTCGGTAGATAGACGGTTTGAATCTGGAAAAGTAGGAATAAAAAAAAAAAGTCTGAACACTAATCATCATGCTCTTACTGACTTATGAAGATACAGTCACATCAATATATCGCTAAGGTAGAATATGGTAGTGCTTCAGCCATCCCATAGGAGCCTGTGAACTAACGTGACTTGCTTATGAGCACGTCCCATATAGTGTAGTTGTGTATTGTAGGATTCTTTACATTCTGTTACATATTCAGGCATATCCACTCTTCTAGGAAGGATATTGGACAAGGTGAACTATTATTAATGGATTTTCTAGGTAGTAGTGATGTTTCCAAATTGATTTATCTTCTTGCTTTCAAGTTTCATATTTTTAAAATAATTTATTTCATATTTTTGATGGAGTCTGAAAGGCTTACTCTTCTATTATTTCCCTGCCAGGAACTGTTTGAAGCATTTGAGTGCACCCAGAACAAGCACATCACAGACAGAAAAAGAAGAGATGGCTGTTCTCACAGATTCAGTTTGGATGTTGTTTCAGCTCTCCGGAAGCTTTTGCTACGGGCTCCCCAGAGGGCAAAAGCCCTGCTGGAGTTCTTCCAGGAGGAACAAGGCGCACACAGCTCCTCGCTCCAGCAATATTGTTCTCTACAGAATATCTTTGTTGAATTTCTTCGTGACTCCTTGAAATCTCTGCAGAGGCTTCAGTGCAGTTCTGAGATTTCAGCAGAACTAGATCAAAGAGAACTAGTAGATACAATTTATGCTGCTCTTAGTATAGTGACTTTTGAGGTGGAGCATCAGGCAGATGAAATACAGCAGCTATTCAGGGAGCTCTTGGATGTATGCTGGGCTGAGGGAAGCCCACTGAGGGAGGAGAAGCTACTAAACTGTATGCTGAGGAAACGGAGCCATGGCCTGTTAACCCTGTATAGCAGTGTTCTCATAGAAAGAACAAGAGAGAAATTTCTGGTGTCAAAATCAATACGAAAAGGTTTGTTTCCCTTTTTGCTTTGTTTTCATTTCTTGTTTAACAAAGCCATTGAGGCATTAAACATGCAAGTTGTCAAGAAGTCTGGCAGTGTTCTTGTTAAGGTGCCTTAACAAGCCATGGAGTCTTGTAAAGGATGATGCTAAAATGACTTAAAGCAAGGAACTGGTATAGAAACTCCTGGGCTGTCCCGGCATTTCTGCAGTCTATGCTGCCTTCTTTGTCAGCACTTCCTTTACCACCCCTTGTTGTCCTCTATTTTAGTCTGCTCAGCGTTTCTTCTGCTGAAGATCTTGCTTGTCACTAGAAAATTCACTCTCAATATGTATAGAAAGTTTTTATTGGTTCAGTTCCAGCTTGGGGTCATCTGTGTTGGAGGATGTTCCATTTCAGGTCAATAACTGTTCAACTACCTCAGTAAACCCAAAACGTTCAAACCCCTTAATATTGGAAAAGAAAACTTCTAGAAGTGAAAGGAGATGTGAAGTGGGCCAATATCCCAGCTGGAAAGAAGATGCAGTTTGATTACCTGCTTGCTTGCCAGAGCCCAACTGTTGTTTTTGTACCAGCTGTAACTTCACAGCTTCTGTCTAGCTCCCTATGAGTAATACATTTAGTTGGGAATCTCAGCGGAAGCTGAATGGCAAGTGGTGCCCATGCTTTTGTCAGGAAAGTGGCAGGTGAGCGTGCAAGGAGGGAAAAGCTAGAATGCCTACCCTCTTTTGCTCGCCTCTGTACACTGAGGTGTAGGTCAATGGGGTTTGTATCTTCTCTTCTCCTTTCACTTGCTGGAGGGAAGTTCAGGCTGGTGTGGTGTGGCAGACTGGCATTTCTGATAGTAACTACAGTTAGTGCTTCCTTGTGGGGGAAGAGACATGGAGATGTAGATACCTTCATTCTCACTGGGAGTACTTCAGTTTTTGCTTTGCACACATCTGAGAACTTCCTGTGCTGGACAAGTCCTTGCGAAGGCCCTGCCAGCAGCATAGTGTCTCAGAGCACAAGTGAGTTCATGCAACGTACAGATAAGATGTGTATGAATAGAGAAAGAAAGGCAGTGTGACCTGAGCTAATGCAAACAGCTTGTGTGCTGAACAGGCTCTTGCTGTGTTAACAATTGTCCAGGCAGTTTCCTAGTTTCCTATCTCACCTGTTTATTTTCTACCAAATTTCTCTGCTTGGCTTTCTTTTTATCCAGTAACAATATCTGAGACTCTTAATTGTTAACATGTAACAGCTGGTTAGTATTTGAGGAAATGTTTAATGTAAATCTCTGTTTAAATTAACAGCAGTTATGCTTCTTTCAAAGGTACCCCTCTGTACTGGAAGGTAATCTTGTGATGTTTTTTAGGTTCATCTGAGCAGCTGGATGCAGAGCGGACTGTGATGAGTTTATTCTCAGATCCCAAAGAGGCTCCTTCTTGGAAGACAGCCTATTTCTACTGCTTGAGCAGCAGCAAGCACTTTCTGGAACAGATTCTGGTACAGCCATAAAATCATTAAGAGGGAAACCCAATGGTGGCTGAAGTCAGTCCATGTATTGAACATACCTTGGTGGAGAACAGTAGCATTTTGTATTCAGATAGTGTTTATTAGGGGTCATGACTTACAGGAACAAGGAGGTAACTGGTGATAACTCCCTTGCTTTCAGCTCTGTGATGAACTCAGAACATTCAGTGAGATTTTTGGAAAAGCTCATCTGCATGCAGACTGAAAATTAGATCTTCAGGATTTAAGAAGTCCTGTGTTCTGCTTATAATTCAGTTGGATACGCCACTTGATTTATCCCATGACCTTGAACTGTTGCTTTGCTTTTCTGATGCTGGTAGACTTAGGGCAGTAAGACAGAGAGGCAGCTTGCACAGTAAAATTTATGTTTTAAAGAGCTTGAAGACCTGGTGAAGATTACTCTGTTATGAATTAAATGATTTGAATGTATTTACATAGATAGAAGAAATATGATACAGGTAGGTGGTCACTGTTAAAGCGTGAGGTTTTAAGATTGAACATACTTCCACTTCTAAATAACATGCTCATGCAAGTTTCTTACATAATGCCCTTGACAGAGACATAATCAATAGAAAGAAGGTAATGTAGTGAGGGAGTGTGAGTTGGCTCTGTAGTAAGCATTTGAAATGATGATTTTTTCCTCATGACAGTTACTGGAGAGTAACCTGAGAGCTAGGAAAATACGAGTTTAGGGAAGTTCCAGATGCAGAACTTCACTATTTTAGTTACTCACTTATATGACCTACCAGACATTATCGGACTCTGCATTTTGGAAAGATAAATACTTCTTCCTTTTGTTTTCTAGGTGACTGCATTAACTTTACTGAAAAGAGAAGACTATGCAGGCCTGAGCAGCTTATTGAGGAGAGAATTCAACCCCCTTAGCCGCCTCTTGGTATTGCTAGGGTGGACTCATTGTCAAAGCCTGGAATCAGCAAAAGCATTGCTATGGACTCTTCACAAAACTCAGGTAAATCAGCAGAAAGCAGGTGGCAGTATCCCAGTTTGAGTCCAGATAATACAATTTTTTTCAAAAGTACAAATAAATAAAACCAGGGAGTTTCCAGTGAGAATGTTAATCTTTCTCAAAATGGAATTAAAAAAGGTAAGATGTTACAGTTGTGAGTAGGTAACATTATTGGACACTTGCCTTTCTTCTTACTCAGGAGATTCTGAAATCTGCTCTTGCATAAGCTCTTCAGCCTTTGCTGTTAAGAGAGAGAAAGACAGCAATGGCTGTTGATTAGCTCTGAAAAGAGCTGGGGGACGTTTGATTGGTGTCATTTCATCCAGTGAGTCATCCCTGGATAGTGACTAATTCTGGTCACAATTAACTAGAGCTCTGCAACGGGGTAGCTTGGAAATTTCGCATACCCATTCTCAAAATGAAATGATAAATGGCAAGAGCTATGACTGAAAGATCCACCTTGTTTGGGGGGAGCCTTCGTCTTTGAAGGTGTAGTTGCAGTTCAGGTGATGTTTGCCTGCAGGCCAGTGGTTTGGACGACAGAGGTGGGGAGACAGGGAGCCTTGCACTGCTGGATCATTGGGGCAGATCTGGGCTGGTATTGCCTTAAGAGAGTTACCATCTATTGGGAGTAGACTGAAGGTCTATTCAGTAGCCTCTGCAAAGTGGGAGTCTTAGATCTGGTTTTAGCAGGCAGGTATCTGTAGTAGAAAAGCACATGGAAAAGGAGAATAACTGTCTGCTACCCAGTATATCATCTGTTCCAGTACATGATTAGTTCTAGAGGTTAGTGTCTTAGACTGTTATTAAGAAGCATTAATTTCCATTTTGAAAGCTAACCTTGAAAAGGGATGTAGCCACCTTTCTGTGGTCTGTAGGTGCATTGAGTGAAGGCTGACTGATTTTGATGCTCCTTCAGAATAGCCCTTCCTTGCTGGCTTTGTAATAACACTGGTGATTTTCTGTACTTGAAAGTTACCGTCTGGATAAAGAAGCCTTATGAACATCCCATATGTGACACAGGCTTGGTTCTGCTGTCTGACTGGAGGATTTGTCATAAAGGGCTTCTTTTATTTGTCTTTCCATTTAGGATCTGTGCAACGATTCAGTACTGAAAGATTTCTGTGATGGGCTGTGGGCTCAGGTGGAAGTTCTTGAATGGTGCATACAGCAAAACAGGTAAAATGATCAGAAGGACTTTTTCCAAACTGTCTTGCCAAATCTGCCCATTAGTCAATTTATGTATGCAAATAGAAATTGTGTTCTTTTCTGTGAATCTTGGCTAATCATCTCCTAGTGACTGTATGTCATAAGCTCTTGACTTGCTTCATGGGCAACAGCCGTGCTATTTGTTTTTCTTTTTAACTGCAGTAGTTTGGTTGAATCAGAATTAGAGTGGGAGATATGTCTTTAAACATGGCTGAGAGACCTAAATCTGTGCCACCTCTTTGTTTGTTCTCTCTTGCAGTATTGCTATCCCAAGGAAGGTTCTTTTGCAACACTTGCACAGTCTAGATTGCCACACTGCAGTGTACTCTCTTCATCATCTCACTAATCTTCTGGCACTGAATGAAGATGATGTTATTGAGCTTCTTCAGAAAGTTCCTGCTAGAGACCAACAGATGCAGGGTAAATGTGTAGGGTCCTGAGAACACAGAAAAACCCCGATCCATTGAGTATGTGCTGCTCAGTATTTTTGCCAGGAAGAATCTGTTCTTTTGACCTACTTCTGTAAATAAGGAAGATGCCACTTACCAGCTGTTTGGTGGAAGAAAACTAGAGAGCATGTGGAAATTATTTTAGAATCTTTTTGGGGAGTAAATTGTCTCCCAAGAAGGAGTTGTGAGATCTCTTTAATCTCACAAGGACAGATCTCTGAAAGAGCTTTTTCAAAATGGTAACAAGACTTTGCACATACTCATAATATGTGCTACTCATTGTAACTTATATACTGTATAATACCCTTATCTTGAAAAGTAAGTGGGTGTTTTGGATGTCAGCCATCTGTGCACTTAAATTTAAAACCAAAGGGCAAAGCCAGATGAAATTGACAATATCTCGTGCTATCACATCTTCATTTTTGAAAGATACAAAATGTTTTTTTTCTTCTAATATTAAGTCTTACCAAATCAACTTTAGTATTAAAGTAAGGCTTACCTTACCGTCCGTGTTTGTCTCTCTTGCCTCACTTACTCATCTTCCCATGTTCCAATTTGGTGCCTAAAATACCTGAGATTACTAAACACTTAGAAGTTCACTTAGAAGTGACTCTCCTTGTACACCTTTTTGATTGCGGCCTATGGCCAGGTTCAGCTGCTGCTATTTTAATGCTGTTTTCTGATAGGGCCTCTTAATAATACCGAAGCTCAGTCTTCAAGCATGTACTAGAACCTAAGAAGCTGCATTTTTTTTTTTTTTTGCCTTATTCCTCCTGTGGATAGGAATTTGTAGATGTGTAATTTTAACCTGAGTTGTGTGGAGAGCTCTCAGTGATGCATCTTGCACAGATTTTCCAGGTTGACTAGTGGGAAGCAGTTTTTTCTCATTCCAGTATGGTATTGTTAAGATGTTGGTTTCCAGTCCTATTTTTACGGGTTTTGTTGTTAAAATTACCGTGACAATTGTCTTGAACAGTTGAAAGACGTAATGATTGAGACTCATAATTGCTGGTTTCAGTGTCCTGCTTTCTGAAATGAATTGTTTTGTTGTTGCTGATGTTGGGTTTTTTTTAATCAGTTCTTAAATTTTAATTCTTTTCTGCTTAAATTCGGTCAAAAACTTTCAAAACCAGGAAGAGACAGTCCTGTTATATCTTCTGCAAGCTGCATGACTGTAGCAAAAGAACTCTAGCTGTGGTTTCTATTCTTTTTTTCAGATCACCTTAATTTACGGAACTAGTTAGTGGAAGATGAGTCCTCCCTCTCTCTTCAGCCCAGTGATTATTGTAAAATTCACTTAATTCTGTGAACACAGTTTAATAGAATCTCCTTCAAAATAATCTATTTTGAAACTTAAAGGGAGGAGGGAGGCATGAAATTTTGATTTGTCTGACTTGGTATTGTTAGTAGCTCTTTTTCTCCCCTCAGCCCACGTATTTGCCTTTCTTTCCCTTCTTTCTGACACACATCTGACAGCTGCAGAAGTGAAACTGAGGTAGTGGTACTGGTTGACAGTTGTGTTCAGGCACCCTTCAGATCAGTGTGTAACACTAGCTTTGAGCAGTTGCACTAGCAAAAATGATGGGCAGAAGTTTCCTCACAAGTTACAGAGTTCAAGAATAAGGTGTTAATATTTCTGGCATATGAAAAGCAAGTGCTTATAGTTGAAGGGTGGTTCTTCAGTACTGGCACAAGGAAAAGGGTTGGTTTAGACACGGATACTGACACAGACTCACTACATCCAAGTCTTTCCACATGGGTGGCTAAAGTGTATTAAACTTGCATTTGATTACCAGTGTGTATGTTGTAGTATCTCCAGCTAGCTATTTCTCTTTTTCAGACCTTCTTCAGGACTGAAACAGATCTCTGGTTTCATCTGCCTTAAGTCCTCTTTACAGAGTGGTATTGAGAGCTTTTTGGGTGCTACATATTAGTGTAGAGCTGCTGGTGAATTATAGCATTTCTGTGGCCATGTGGGTTCTGCAGAGGATCCATACTTGGATGTTTCCTCAGTTCTGTCTGCTGTCTACATTGTAGTTTCCACCATTGTCACTGTTTAGAATTGCAGTGGTAGGGAATAATTGGTTTCAAACTGTTTGTGCTCTCAGGGCTTTTGTTTTGGCTGCTCTGTAGTTTTCAGAAGAGTTCAGGCTGGTGCTTTTCTTTGAAATCATGCTCAAACCTTGTGAAGAACAGTGCTGAAACACTTCCTAGGTAATGCTGCTCAGTCCCAGAATTTGGATGGGGACATTATCAGTACATCAAACCAGTGCTTTGTTTAAAAAAAAAAACCCAAACCTTGGCTAATGCTTCCCCTGCATGACAGTAGGTAGATGGGCAATCTACACTCTTGTATGAGAACATAGAATAGTGGATTGGAGCACTAATTTAACACTATCTGGGGTTTGGGGTTTTTTTGTTGTTTTATTTTGTTTAGCCTTTGTACAGTAGTTGGATAATTTATCTAAACCCAGCATAACAGAATATATGACTCTATTGTGTTCCTGAGTGAAGGGGATGATGATGTGACTTTTGCATAATTTGCAGCTCTGATGTTCCATTGTACTAAGAAGAGGTCATGTCTCTGGCATGTGACACCTTCTTTCCTCAAAAAAAAGCAAAAGGGGGAAGAAGCGGGTATAGTACTTCTCTAAGTTGCCTTTATCATAAATGTGTGAAGGGAACTGTGGGACTGTACTTTAACCAGTTGCAGATTGTATATGATCTATATGGCCAGCCATTGTGGAGAGAATCCACCGTGGTATCTATTTATTAGTACAAATCTGTAGAGGTGGTGATATGCTGTTCTCACTACGGACATAGCCAGTCTACACTATCTCCCTACTTACCTACTGTGTGATAGAACACAAAATTCAAAGATGCTGAAATGAGACAGGTCTGTCGCTGTGTTGTAAATGCAGCAATGTAGCTTAATCACATACCTCTAATGAGACTCACCATGAGCAGATTGTGATCATTCTGTGCTGTAGCCAGGTCCTGTAACACAAATTCACAGAAAACTTGTTTTCATTTTCAGAAGGGGATCCAGGTCTGACTTTTCTGTGCCCATCTGTTGTGGCATTATTTGTTTTGTTGGGTTTTTTCCTTTCCCAAATGTGAAGTAACAATGAGGTAGAGCAAAGCTGGGATGGAGGTGACAGTGGGGAAGAAAGACTGGATAAATATTGCTATGTGGTAACTGCAGGAGAAAATTGGCTTGTTTTCTTGTCTTAACTCCTACCCCCTCACCACCCTTATTTTCCTCCACAGCAGCAACACTCCCTAACGCCCTGAGTCAGCAACGCAATCTGGCACTCTTTCGAGCATTTTGCGCCATGAAGTATGCTATCTATGCTCTCTGTGTGAATTCACATAAGCATTCCAAGTGCAAAGATTGTGTACGCAGCCTTCTTGGTGATATCCCTGAAGATGCAACTTCTGGAGAACCAGCAGGTGATTGGCCTTCTCACGTTCAGTAGCTTGTGCTTCTCCATTTGCTGGGCTCTGAATTATCACTTGGTATTGGGATCATATTGCACCCTGTGTACATACGATGTTTTTATTCAGTGGGCTATGAATGCTTTGCAAACAAGTAAAATGGCATTTCTTTGAGGTGTTGTTACCTTTAGTAATAATAGATAGGAATAAGCTACCTGCCTTGTTCTAAAACATTTAAGGTAATTGTATTAAAAATATAGTGCAAAAAGGTGATATTAGATATAGCATGGTAGTGGCAGGGATACTTTTGTAAGAGCTTACAATTTCCCAGAACTAAAACTGACTTAATGGCTAAAATGGGTGTCATCTGGGTTTGTACATCATTGCACAAGGTGATAATTGGCATTACTGAGAGGGAGGAGGCACACTACCTTTTTAAATGTAAAATGTTGGACCTATACTTACTTGATTTGTGGAGGAATGATTGCCTCTGAGCTACTGGGACAGTTCTCTCTTCTAGTGTATACTTAAAGGGCAAAGGTTGGAGGAAGGAACTCCTGGAAAATGTTGTAAATGTTCTTTGTTTTTGTTTTTAATTATACAGAGTGTTCTTCAGTATTTCCTCAGTACCTTGTGAAGTGTCAGCAGTTCTTAAGGAGTGTTCCTGCTCCTCTGCGACTGGAGGTTTTGGAGAACATCTTCTCCTTGCTTTTTGTTTCCTACAGTGACCTCCATACAGATACTCTTCTACCTGAGGACTATGCAGAGGATGATGATCTTGAGAAAAAGAGTACTACTGTGAGCGTAGAAGGCAGTGCTAGTCGGCGGTCTTCTGCCTCGGAAAGTCCACAGCACCTAATAGGTGCTGAAAAGAAATTAGAGAGGCATCTGCCGGCTGCTCACACGGTTCACACAGATACCCCAGATCTTCATGACTCCATGTTAGGTGGCAAAAGCTGTGAAACCTCTAGGCTGAACTACCTGGATCTGAAACACTTCACCAGTGGTGTTACTGGATTTTTAGTGGATGACGTGGCCATGGATGCCTTCCTCACATTGCTTCTCAGCCACCTGGAAGAAATTCAGAGTTCTCTCCCATGGGACTCCAGTAACGTGCTTCGTGAAGAGCTGGAGCTTGTTGAGTGCTTGAATCTTTCTGCAAGCAGAGATGCCTTTGGAAGTCGTGTGTTACAGTTTTCCAAATACCTTTCTGAAGCTCACTGGCGATACAAGGTGGTGATGAGTAATAGAAATGCAGGTAGGCTTTGTATTTGGCACTTTCTGATACATCAACCCTGTTCTGTTACAGCTGTCCAGACAGTGATCTCAAGACTAAATTCCCGGAGAATCTTACTTATGTTTTGGCAGATATGAGGAGAGTGACTTAGTTGGAGATCACCTGGTTCTTGCCCCATTCTCCAATAGGAGTGATCTCTATTCTAACCAGAAAGTTTGGGTTTTCTGTTCCTTTTTTCCCCTCCCCTTTGTGTACACACTGCTTCAGTTCGCCTGTCTTTCTCCTGGCCCTCCGTCACAAGTTAGGTTGACAAGACAGTGATATGAATGGATGTGGTGGTGTGTGATCCAGTGCAAGCCAGGTAGACTCATTCATGGGCAGAGTGTTGATTTAGCCTAGTCTGGAAACATGTTAGGAATGTGTATCAGAGGAAGTTGAATTATTCTGGGATGCAGACCACTCTTTAGGAGTAGCTAGAACAACACATTCAGGAACCTATTTCCCACCCTTCTACCTATCCTATAACTGGTTAGCCCTGCTACTGTCAGATTTCTGCTTGTATCATAGTGTGGCTTATTGTGTATCTCAGACCATGCAAAGTCCATGTCCCAAGAAAGACTGGGTAGTATGGACCTTAAACGTTCCAAGTTTCCAAACTTGTGTTCGACTATTTCTCAAGTCTCCCCCTATAAAAGAGGGGAGGTGATAGGACTTGTGTTTGAGTAGGCAGCCCTCAGCGTTTCTCTTGGACAGGCAGCAGCTTTCTGTGGGATTCTGTAATTTTGAGTCCTGACAAATGATGACAAGTGTTTGGGGAACATCTTTCAGGGGGAGGTGGCTGGCTTTTCTTGACACTGCATCTCTCTTGGGTTTTCTGTCTCAAGGGCTGGTGCCCCCATTACTTGCTCACTTCCAGAATTGCTGACTGAAACATGGTTCATACTACCCAGCATTACTGAAGAACCCAGTTGTTTCCGCAAACCTTAATGACAAATCAAACTCTCTCTTTTACTATTTTAATTCTTATTATTTTCACCTTGTTTCTAGCTGCTGATATACTTGGACTATACCTATTTTTCTGCATAGTTAGAATCACAGAATCATTTAGATTGGAAAAGACCCTTAGTACTCATCAGGGGTGTGTAAAAGGTACAGTACATTCCAAGCAACATTGGATGTGGATGTGAAAATGCAGTATTGTTTGAATTGCTTCAAAATTACTTCAAGGTGCTAGTTTAAACTTTACTGCAAAAGAGCTCTTAGCTGAGATCAACTGTGTTTCCTTTGGAGATTTGCCACAACAGCTCTACCTCTGTAGATGTGCTGATAGATTCTCAAGGTAGACAAATAACTGCTTATGGCCTGTCCAGCTATTTCATAATGTTTTTGCTTAAATGTTTCACAGAACATCAGCTTGCAGCTTCCAGGAGATACTGCTCTTTAATCAGGTGCTCCAGCTTTAAGAAACGAAGTAGATCTCAAAGGTACAACAGAGCAGGTGGGTTGAAAAAGTCATGTGGGGAAGACATCTCTGAAATGTGTATAATTTTGCTGAGCTCATAGCTGAATGTAATTAGATGTAATGGACTAGGAGTAGAGAAACTAGATTTATTGCCTTTAGTTTTCTAACTGGTTTGAAGTGTATAAGTCCAGTTCCACTTGGATTGAGGTTGTTTTCCTAAAGCTTTCCTGCACAACTAAAAGATAATTAATTTTAAATTCAGGTGAGAAAATAACTTATTTCATATGTAGGCTGGTTTGGGGCAGGGAACTTTGCAACTACAGTACCAATTCTTCCCTTTCTCCACTATATCAAATGACTGTTTGGTATCTTTTCATTCCTATCAGAATAGTATCTAGGATGTGAATTTACAGGAATTTGTTGCTTAAATTGGCAGCCTTAGTAGAAAGTTGGGTTCCTCACCCTTCTTCTATTTAGCCTTTAAAAGATCCGTCTGATTTTGGAGTGGGATGTTCCAAAATAAGAAGCTTTAAAGTATCTGACATGAGTCACTGATGAGCTACCCCAAGATAGTCTCTTGCCTGGCATTTTCCTCAAGTCAACAGTTTGTGCATTTATCAGAGACATCAGTGATGGCTCATTTGTGAGATACTCTTGAAGATCTCTTGCCTGATCTGTTATTTGCAGTAAGTTTAATTACCTTGTTTAGAAAAGGTGCATTTAATGTGCTGATTTTGATTTGTTTCCATTTTAGATGGGAAAGAGGGAACTTCTAGTGCATCATTAGAAAGTACAAGCAGCGAGCTAAGCACCAGTACCTCAGGTATTAAGCCACAGAAGTAGTATGTCTTGTCGATGTGCATGATGGAGTATTTGCTTGACTAGTTAATGTGAATTACTGCTCTGTGTAGGGCACAATTCTGTGTAGAATTAGAACTTTTCACTTCTTGGAGCTCTCATTTTTGTCTGACTTTTTTATAATTAGAATAGTATGTATCTCATCTGGAATAAGAAAATTAGATTTTTCTTGGTATTTTTGGCTTGCAGGAAACACTCTGCAATGTAGTGATGTGCAAACCACCAAAAAAGCTAATAGACTGGTAGTCATGTAACCTAAAACATGCTTAGACATGCTATGTTGATTTAATAGGTCCAGTACTTGACTTCTCCCTTAATCCGTATTGAAGCAGTGCCGTAGCATTGCATCCACATTATGTAGCTGCTAAACAGTGTTACGTTTGGGTGAAATCCAAACTGAAAGTTCAGACCAAGTAGTGAAATATTATGAGAATTTTTAACAAGATGTTTGTTAACCTCTTTACCCTAAAATTTCCTTGCGACTCTGCTCCTATAATTTTGTGTTAAATATGTTATCTGATAGTTGGCTGTTATCTGGTCAAATGTTTTTTCCATAATAGTATACTGATTAATTCTGTTGTCTTGCAGAGGGAAGTACCAGTAATGTGTCTGGCTCGAGTGATTTGGAAAGCAGGGTGAGACCACATCAGCAAAACCCCCTCATTCCTATGATGCTTTCCCCACCAGAATCTCTGTTAGTTTCTTGTGTTTTGAGAGGAAACTTCGTAGAAGCCCATCAGGTAAATGAGTTGCATGTATTTTGTGTAATTAGAAGTCTAATTTGGTATTGACATTTGTGGTTGTGATAGCCTGTGAAATTCCTGCTTCTTCGGCATTAGCAAGCATAGAGCTGAAGCATCAGCATTCGCTTCAGAAGCAGAAGCAAGTAAAAGGAACAAAGATACTCCAAACCAACATCCCAAGTATGCTGGGGCTTTTTTTCCCATTTTATTTAAAAATGCTTTTACAAAATTTTTTTTCCTTGTTATTTAAAAATGCTTTCTCTAAGCCTGGGTTCTTAAAGCGTGAAAATGTGTGAGGAGAGCTGGTCAAGCTTAGTGTTTCAGCTGAATGAAGAACACAGAGAGCTCATTTGAAGCCTCCTGGGGAAGCAGCATCTGCAGCGCTTACTTTAGTCGGTGAATTGAAACCATGACACTCTGCCACTTGTAAGCTCGGCAGGAACATGCAAATGTATTCCTTATCCAGAGTGGAGCCAAAGCAGTGATTACATTTATTTGAAGGAGGTATGTTTTGAGGCTAAATTGACCGTACGGAAAACAGGCAGAAAGACCTGAAGTTGACAGTCTGCACGTTTGTAGTTCTTTGCTCCCTCACAGCTGTGCATACCTTTCTCTATGCAGCTTTTGGGCTGATGCTCCAAAAAAATATCTCAAGGTGCATCAGTGATTGGATCCTCTGCAAAAAGCAGTGACCTGGCTGAGTTTCAGATAGTGATATTGGAGCAGTTGATAGCATTTAAGCACTGCATTAGCAGCAGGTTACTGTTCAGCTCATTAGTTGTGTTTGAAATCAAGTGTGTCACTTTATCTTTTCCCTATTTTAAGGGCCAAAAGAAGCATTTTGTTTTCTTTGTTACTTTGAATTTCAGTATCGCTGATAATAAAGAATTCAAGCTTGGTTTGTGTTCTATTGTTGGTTTGATAATAGGAACTTGCACAACTGTGCTTATTTACCCTGTGTTTAGATTTCTAGAAGGTATTCCTTGCTGAATAAGAATTTGTTTAAAATAGTTTACTTTAGAGGCCCAACGTGATAGGTTTCTCTTGCTACATAGTGTATTGAAATCATGTAGTCATTCTGAAAGATGTGGCTTACGAAAATTAACTCAACTCTAGCCTTGCAGCCAATAATAGCTAAGCTTTATAAAAATAGTTGAAAAATGTCTCTAAGGTCCAGGTTTTTAGGCAGTTAAAACTTCTCAGAAAAAAACCTATCATTTCAGCCTGCTGTGTCTGTGAGGACATTTTTCAGTTAAAGTATCTGTTTTATTTGATTCCCTCATCTTCTCTAAAAACTCCCAAAGCTCTCTGGCCTTTGAAAACTGCCTTTGACATGCTCTCTACTATTGTTTTTGAAAGGTGGCTTTGATGTTTAATCTGGATACTTCACCTTGCTATGGTGAATTGGTTTTCATGGAGCGCTACCAAGAGGCGGTACGAGAAATGGCAAGAGTGGAGCACAATATTGAGACTCAAACATCAGATGGCACCGCAGGCATCAGGAAATCTGGCAGTGGCCGTTCGACACTGCAAGCTATTGGGAACGCAGCAGCAGCTGGTAAGGACTGGATTTTTTGAGTTGTTCTCATAAAAGGTGAGGGACAAGTGGAAAACAGAAGAAGGCAATTTGAATACTGTCAGAATGAGTGCAGCAGTTGTTCAGAAGAGTACGTGGTGGTTCTTTGACTAAAAGGAGACTAAGAATGCTAAAATTTGTTGTTGATGCCCAATTAGTTTTATCCATTCTGTAGTAATTGATCCATGAAGCTGGCCACCTATTGAATTATTTTCCTAAAGGATTAGAGAATAATTATCCATGACAGGATTTGAGATAAATATACTGTTCAGTTAGTGATTGTGTGTTTTGCTGATGCATGTAGGTATGGTATTTTATTCCATCTCGGATGTTACTGATAAATTGCTTGCAACTTCTGGAAGTCTTGCCCCTACTCTCCAAGAAAACTTCTGGATCACCAACATCCAGCTGGAGCTTACTGATCCTCTGCGGGAAGTCCTTGAGGACCTCAGTCCTTCAGCAATGGCAGCATTTGACCTAGCTTGTACTCAGTGCCATCTTTGGAAGACATGCAAACAGCTTTTGGAAACGGCAGAAAGAAGACTTTATAACAGCCTTGAAACTCGGGGTAGGCTTTTGATTGTTGTGTTTATCAACATGGGCCTGGGAGCAGAAGATGCCTCTCCGTGCTGTGTTGTTTGTGCTAACACTGAATCTTAATTAAATCTCATTTTGTACTTTCATATCAGTTTCTCCTTTTTCCACTCTTTTTGCACTCCTAACTCTTATTTTGTCCCCCTTTGCACAATGACTTTTCCAGGCCACCGACCTGACTTTGTTTTACTGCACTCTGAAGGTGTAAAGGGTTTCCCAGCAGTTCTCCAGCAAATAAGTAAAATTCTCAACTATTCCTGCACATCACAAGGGCAATGCAAGCCAGGTAGTATGCTTTGCTGATAAGATTTTCTGTTGAAATGTGCTTAAATCAAATTCTTGCCTTCTGTTGCAATAGAAATTTGAACTTTCCATTTTTTTAGCTTAGTATTTAAAACAAAGAAAGCGTGGGGGAGGGGACACACGACCCAAGCTCAATTTTGAATAAACTGAAACGCTTTGAATTTGGCAAACTAGTTGTATTATAATATAATTTTGGTTCTATGGGCCTTATCCTGTGCAAAAATATTTCTGTCTTTGTTATAGTTCCTCTTTCTTTCTCCCTCTTTCTAGAGGTCTCAGATGAGAAAATAGGGAGTCATTTTCGGTGCAGTATTGTAGATCTTCTGCAAGCTTGCTACCCTGCCTTGACTGAAGAAAGTATTACTAAAGAAATTGTTTTATCACAAAATCTGGATCAAATCCTAAAAGCACTGACACATGTTGAACGTTCTGTGGGTGAGTTATTTTTGTGATTGTGAAGACTGACAAATGGATCTAAATTTTTGTTTTGGCCTCTCTAGACAACTATAAATCTAGTAGTAATACTCTTTGTCATATGCATAAATATGAATTTTAAAATCATAAATGCAGAATGTAAAATTTATCTAATTCTTATATTCAGAATATTTGTTTTCAGAGCTAAAATTGTGAACGTGCCAGAGGAGAAAGGAAAATATTGATGAATACAGTTGAGGTTGTTATTGGTCCTATTTTTCTTCAGTCATAACAAGGAATTCTTTAAGTGTATTTTAACCTGACAACTTACAGATAATTAGGTGTATCCTTACTGTTGCTTTTTTTTAATGAAAAGGAGATAAACTTATAAAACTATTATAGCATAATAACATTCCAGTTTTCATGGGGCTATCATAAAATGTCTCATCCTTTTCTGAAGAAGTCTTCCACAATTGCCTTTTCTCAGAGCTCTTTTCATTATATAGCACTGGCGTGTTTTCATATGGGCTTTTTTTCCCCCCTCCATTCACCAAATTTCTAAACAGTATGTAGGTGTTGGTAAAACATTTAAATGTATTTGTATGCTTAATAAGTTTAGTTTATTAAACTAAATTTAGTTTATTATTAGGTTATGTTTAATAAGTGTCTCCAAAAGTTTAGGAGAGCTCTAAGGGTTAAATGTTATTGAGCACAGGGACTGGTCAGCAGCTATGTTTTAGAATAAGCTTATGTGTTAATGACACACAACTAGATATATTTTAGACCTGCCTTAATATATTTCTAACTTTTCAGAGGCATGATTACCAATTTAGATGAACCATTGATTTATTCTGCTGTGAAAATTTCTCTTGCTTTCAGTAAAATTAAAACGCCCAGACTGAGATCTGTAATTGCAGAGAGGAAGTTAGGCTAAAGCATTTTTCTCTCTTTTTTTTTTTTCTTGTTATCTCTTTTTTTTTTTCCTTTTTACCTACCCCTCACCCTCTTCCTTTTTGACATTTAATACTGACTTGAATCCTGAATGTATGTCTGTTCTCTTAAACCAGACTCTAAAGGGAGCCTGCTTGGCACCTTGGTGGAGCAGGCCTCTCTCAAACCTATGGAGCTGGAGAAGCACCTGGTTTGGAATCAAACACAGCTCCTGCTGAGAACTCTTGACCAACATGTCCAAACCATGCCAGAGAGCAACACGCAGACAAACTTTGTGAAGGCCTTCTTTGACTACATCACTACACTGGCTGCTGTTGTCTTACGAAGCCTGAATGCAGAGCTAGGTAAGGGGTTTCTGCTGGAAAGTCTGAGCCTAGGTGAATATACTGGACTGCGTAGTCTGGCCTGATTCTGGAAGGCAATTGTGCAAAAATGGTTCCTTGCCAAATATGCCTACTACCTGTGCATAGTCAGATCTTTTGAATTTAACTGATTATTGCACTGCTTTTTAAATTTTATTTCTTAACACCTAGGCCACCCACAGCTAAGATAAAAATAACTTATGCCAGTAGGAAAACAAAACCAGAAATGTTAACTACTGACCCAGATTCTGCACTTTGTTTAGACAAAACAAACAACCCCTGACCTCCAAAAATTCTGATCACTGTCTGATCACTAGGTGAGATTGATTTTTGCATCCAGTGGATCAGCATGCTGTGCACTGTTCAGCTCCCTTAAAGGCAACCAGTGCCCTGCTGCTCCACAGGGATAAGAAGAGAATGTGTAGAAAGCTATGCAGAGGTAGCTAGGCAGAATTTTTTCATAGAATCAGCAGATGATGATGGTCCATAAAAAGAAGTGCACCATCAGCATGTTAAGCTGTCAGAAGAACAGAACAATTCACTGTGCTAGGAGAAAAAACACTTGTCTGTGTTTTAAAGTTGATGCTGATTGAGCTGCACTAATGTAAAATACCATAATACTGATTTTGGAGAGTACCTTCCCAAGAGGATAAGAAAAAAGGGCAGAGATCTCTTTTCATACATGCTGGTTCAGCTCAGGTCACTACCATGCGAACCATAGCTTCTGTATGGACATGATTCAATCCTCATTGACTAACTGCCACACCCAAAAAAATGCACAGTATTTAAGGGCTGAGTGAGTTTTGGGGAAGTTTTATTGTGCTGGAAGATAAAAGGAAAAGGTAAACTTCAGAGAATCTGAACAGAGTTACTTGACATAACTCAGTAGTGGATACAAAGGCTTTTCAGCAATATTGGCCAAGGTTTTACTCCTTTTGTAAAAGTAGCGGTCTGTCTGCGAGTTCCCTCTGCCTTTGCTCACACTGACTATTCAGAGCATGGACTCCCTAATCTACATTCCAGAGACTCCTCACAAACCAAACCTGCACATTTTCTGTCTCTCACCACAAATACGTGTTTTGGTGAAAGTTTGAAGTACAGTTGCTAAGCTGTTTGAACCTAGATCTCGCTTTAAAGGCCAAAGACTCTCCACTCTACCAGTTTTGGTATTAGGTCCAGTAAACTATGAGCCAGTGGTGCCAAGTTTGAGAGGCATATCATAATCACAAATGCCTTGCAATTTACTCTGGATTTTACCACACTAGTGTGAATGTGGACCTCTGTGAATTTAGTCAAAGAAGTTTCAGACCCGGGCTCTTAAAATTTGTATCCCTAATGTAAGACTTGGTTGGTGTATTCAGCTAATGTGTTTGTATTATAATAAATGTTCTGATTTTTTTTTTTTAAAGATACATCTGCAGAAGTGAAAGTGGGGAACCCTTTCATCCTGTTACAGCAGAATCCATCTCAGCTGCTCTCCCACCTTGTGTTTGAGAGACAGGTTCATCCTGACAGGTTGGTGCTTTTCAGCTTATATACTTCTCTAGGTTATTTTGGTGTTGGTGACTTTGGACCTCAGCCAGGATTAAATTATCTTGCTACTTAGCACAGGTAGTACAGCCTTTTGTGTCCCACCAGCCGATCGCTTAATGCTGCGAGGATTGGTGTGCAGGGAGGACCTTAGTCAGTGGCTTTTCTACCAACCTGAAGATTTTTGATAGGGAAAACTGGCTCCATAGTTTTAAACAATTACTGTGTGTTGTGAAGAGAGAGTGCACTTACGTGGATTTTTTTAACTGAATGTATGACAGTTCAGAGCAATGAACTTACTGTTTAGCAGTGTAATAAAATAAAATAGACCAGTAGGGCTTCTTTAAGAATACAGCTGGGCATGGCTCTTGCCCTGGTCAGTAGGCAAACTGGATGATCTAAGGTCCTTCCATCACAAATTAATAATTTAGGCTGGCATGGAAAGTGTCTGACTTGACGAAGTAGCCCTTAAAAAGATGAGCACTAATGGTGAACTGTTCTAGTATGTTGCATTTAGGTAAAAGTCAATGTTTGAGAAGTAAGTTAGTTTTCTTTAAAGGAATGGCAGATAAGCTCTGAGTTATTGATGTTGTGCTGTATATGTTTTTTTCTTACTGGGTAAACAGGATATGTACTCTTCCGCTGTATGTACCTATGAAGAATACTAGGGGGCTTGTGTTCACAAAAAATTTGGAAGATTTATGAAAATGTGTAGTTGTAAAGTACCTTTTATATCTGCTGCGTAAGCTGGTTCTGTTTTCAATCCTGCAGGCTTTCTTCTCTTTTGGCTAAAGAAGAGTTGAACTTGAATGTACAGCAAGTTATTGTTAACTGTTGCTGTGAACCACTGTCCTTGTGCAGTGCAAGGCAAAACAGCCAGGCAAAGTCTCTTTTTACAAACATCAGCAACTTAGCACACCAGTGTGCCTACCACTGCCTGCCAGATGTTGAAATACCTACTCACAATTCTGCAGTGACCTCTGTGGGTATTTCCACTCAGGCCCCACCCTCTGTGAATGACTTGAGCCAGCACACACTCACTGCCTCCTCCCTGGACTTCCTAAAGTCTCAGTCAAAGCTAATGGCCACAGTGGCATGTCTAACTGCATCTAATATTCAGAAAATTCCCAAATCGAGTTTATCTTGGATGGAATTTCGAGGCAAACGGGAGGTGCCCTTAGGTTTGGAACAGATTTCCAGGGAGTGTGAGGCATTGTTGAAGGAGTTCCCAATATTGGAACGATTTCTTCTTGCTATGTTTGAGCCACTTCAGAATCAGCAAGAAGAAGGTAGCAGTTTGGCTACTGTCTTCTCTGGCAAGGCATACATACCTCTGGTTCTCCTGGGACTGCATTCCACCACAGCTGTTAAGGTATTAATGGGAGTCTTTGAACAAGCTCTTGCTGCAAAGGACTGGGACAGAGCTCTGAAGGTCTTGGATCTGTACAGTCAGGATGTGGAGGAGCTGGTCAGTGTGAAGGACGCTGTGCTGAGCTGTGCAACTGCTGAAGGTAAGAAGGATTAAGTCAGGCTTTTTTCCCTTCATCTTTTTTTTTTTAATGAAGATTACATGGATCAGGAGGTGGAAACTAAGGTAGTGGTCCTTGGGCAAATCCAAAGACCCAGATCCCTTCCCTTCCTTCATCCTAAGTTTGCTGTCTCCAATGGTGTAGTTTGTTTTGCAAATGTGCAAATCCTGACCAATTTAGTACAAGAGAACTGGAATGCATCTGTGGTGTTATTTTTATGTGAAGAGCTGAATACATCAGGTCATTAGTCATAGTACCGTTAATGGAACATCTCTTACAGCAGTGTCATTGTCATACATGGATGATGTATCCTGTGGAAGGAGGTGCCTTTTGGTGTCTGAAGATAGTAAGTATCCTATGCTAACTTTGGTTACTTCCCAAGAATCTGATGTTTGGGATGAGTCTCGCATAGATTTTTTTTTCAGCATTGTACTGTTTCTTTTGGTGACATGATCCAGTGAGGATGAGGATTTTTTTTATTTTCCAAATTATAGCAAATCAGTTTCAAACTAGTGGTTTGTTTCCTCCACAGATAAGGATGGTTGGCAATACTTGTTCGCAGTAAAAAATGCAGCATTGAGAAGTAGGCTGGCCTTGCGCTGTCTGGACAAATGGCCCCTTGATGCCTGTTTGGAAATCCTAGCTTATTGCATTTCTGATTTGGGCATAACTGATGAACTAAAAGCCAGTCTGCAGAGCAGGAAGAAAGAACTTCATGTTTATCAAAAGGTACAAAGTCATTCTTCAAGTAACCAGTGAGATGAAATAGGCAGCAGGGAGCAAATATGCTTGACCTTTGAAAAAGTTTAACCCTTGGTTCTTTTTTGATCATAATAGCTTTTCAACTCTCATCCAAAACAGTTCATGTATCTTCAGTGCTGTAGTATCCAATTAACACTCTGCTTCTGTCCTTCATAACTTTCCTACTCTCCTATTAGTAATTCAAGTCTGCAAACATGATTAGACATAAACATTTGTGTGAGGCTGCTTTCTGGCAAAGTGTTTGTTTTTCCATTCTATACAAATTCTAGAGCCACTGGAAGCTTTATGTGGCAATTCATTTTATAAGCTTGAGAGGTGCAGATGTATCCAGGCATGGTGTATGAGACTAGTGGTCCAATAAGCGTGTTTGTACTGCTGTCAGTTCTTCTAACTCCAGGGTAGTGCAGATACCCAAGGTAAGTCAAACTAGCTGGCCTGGAGTTCAGCACAGACTGAAAAGCCACCACAGAGCAAAAGGAGTCATAAATCCGTGCTGAGCTCTGTCTGGCGGTGGTTTTGCTAACTGACAGTTAGCTCAGTTGTCTCTCTGTTAGTACCAGCAATAACTGCAGTATGCATGTACTTTTTCATCCATAATTATTGCCATCTAGTCTTTTAAAAACTTTCCCTTATAAACATGCTTTGTAGATTCATACCTCTGAGAAAATTGTGTAGTCTTTTTTGGAGTGCTAATGCATTACATCATCCCAGAAGGGGCTAGAGATAAATATGGGTCTCCTTTTTGACTTTTTTCTTTGTATGAACCAGCTCTTAATGTGATCAGCTCAGCTGTCTTAGACTTAGTGATTGCTGTAGATAAAGCTTTTAAAATTTGTGCTACCCTTACTAACTTTTTCAGATTCTGAATGTGCAAAATGAACAATTGTGGAATGACTGGCAGGATCTGAAAAAAGCCTGCACTGATGACCCCCAGGCTGTCATGAGTATCATTCTGAAAGCAAAGGTGAGGCATCGTGTGAATTTTGTTGAAGTAGAATGTGTTAAACTTTGAATAGATAGATTTGTTGAAGTAGCATCTTAAAACAGCGATCAATGGAGATTACCTTGGGAGGAAGGATTCCTTTACTCAGTTCTGTGCTACAGAAACAAATACAGATCTGTGTTTAACGTCAAGATATACATGTAGTTAATAATCCTTAAAATTAAGTTATAACTCTTACTCTGATAATCCTTAAGTTTAAGTTATAACCCTTACTCTGAGATACAACCGGTTCTTTTCTCTTGGAATTTGGAAGAATTTAGTAGCGTGGCTTTTGCCATAATACAGGCTTGATTATTATCTAAGTATTAATACTGTAGATCTGACTGGCTTTAAAAGTGTCTCTCTAAAAAGCCAGCTTGCTTACTGCGAGATCAGAAGGTATTCTTAATGCAGGCTGTGACTGACAAAAATGACTATCATCATCTTCCCCTTGTCAATGTAATTATTTACTTTTTGCATGTGGGAGAGGAGTCTAAGCTACAGAATTTCTTGAGAAGTTGATCAGAACTTTGGGAGAAACAGCTGTATCAGTGAGGGTAGAGTTTATCCTTCTTTTATTTTCACTTTTTTTCATTTTTTTAATTTTTTAGGATTATGAGTTGTGTGAGGAATGGGGGCACTTGTATCCTGTCCCAAGAGAAGACTTGATCAACCTTCACCGTGAGCACCTTCTCCACTTACTGGAGGTGGGAGACATGGAAAAAGCATTGCAGGTAATAGCAAGACTCTTTCAACCTTACATCCATAGGTCAAATACATTGAGAACATTTTCCTTGCATCCTTTGTGTGTGTTCTCATGGGCTTTTTTGGTTCCTCCCTTAAGAGATGCCATTTGCTTAGATATGCTTTCAGGATCCTGGCTCTGCCCTGTTCTGCTTAAGTGAAAATCGTGCTTAGGTCTTGGACCTAATAGCACAGTGTCATGCACATGGAAATGAAAGGCCCCTTTTATTTGAAAAATCATAATGAAGCACTTGTGCTGCTTAAGCAGAAGAACCAGAAGTGAAACTATAACAGAAATTGGTCAGTTGGGCTTCAGTGCCCAAATTAGTGAAGTGTGAATTCTTCTGGTTTTAGTAATTATGGAGCTGTTGCTAATAACAGAGAGTGTAAAGTGCAGGCTCTTTCAGACTATGTAGTGTTGAAGGTATTCTGGAAACAAAGTGGAGACTTCTGATCACTATACCTTCTGTCCCATTCCTTGCTTAATTTTTTGCTTACTTTAATTTTAAAAATATTTTGATTAATAAATGGAGCAATAGGCAATGAGTAGTCGATAAATACATTATCTAAATCACCCTTGTGTATGTAAGACACTTGTGCAAGTTAATTTGCTTGCTGGACAGACTCACAGACTGCCCGTTATAAAGGCCACTTGCCAGGAATGTAGTAGGGATTCACTGTATTTTGTTTGGTTTTGTAGCTTTTACAAAGAATTGAAGAACCTGGTATTTGCCTTGCCATCAGTGAGCAGTCCCTTGACCAGCATCCGAACTTGGCAGCCTCTCACTTCTTGGCTGATTACCTCACAGCTCACTTCTATGCAAATCTGACAACAGCACGCCGTAATGAAATTCAGGCACTCTATATGGGATCAAAGGTGAGTTAAACTCTTCCACTGTGGGATTAATGGCAATATATAATTATATAAGTAATTTTATAATACATAATATATACATAATATATAAAGTCTGTAGATTTTACCAGAGCATTCTCACCATATCAGGTCTAAGATCCTGAGTCTCAGGATCCAAAGGAAAGTTAGAGAAGACTAAAAACTTTTCTTCCCCTTCTCCATCTCTGCAGTTGCTATATTCTGATGTGGTTGTAGCTACTAATACGAGCAGAGCAGTCTTGTGTTTGAGCTGTAGGGAGTAGAGGAACACACAGGCTAAAAGAGGGAGGTGGTGGAATAAAATAAAATTGTGGTGTTTATCAGGACAGTTGCTATCTTTGTCCCAAGTGAAAAAGCAGGCATCCTCAACTTGCTCTCTATGTCAGTAACACCAGGTGTCCTACATATGCCCACCTGTATGGAGGACTTTGACACTTACATGGCATGTTTCTCCCAGGTGCCTTCCGAAAGCAGACAGTATCACTCCTCTTTTTGGATGTCCGTTGCCTTTACAGAAGTCATACAGATTCTGTGCTCAGCCTCGGAATAGATGCATTAACCAGTAGATTATCTTAGTCGAATGCATTATATGTAAACAAAATGCAGTGCTTTTGGTAATGTCTGTTTTGTTATAGGACTACAAATAGCAGCTTGCTCCAGTGTGTGCCACAACAGTATTTTGCTGGACTTCCTCTTTCCTTAATTGTCCCTTTTGAAGACATGATTTAATTTGAAAAGTGTCCATATTTAGGAGAATTGCTCTTTTCTTGATGTTTCCTCAGATGATGGAAGGATAATGATTGGGCTAATATTCTTTTTATAAGCTTATTTTAATAAGAGAATATTCTCTACCCTGCTACAACATATTTGTCATAGGGTCACAAAATGCTTTCCACTCTTCAACTGCCTCTGACATGAGGCAGTGTTTTATAGAATGGGAAAGTGGAAACTAAGCAATTTCTGTAAATCCCCTCAGAAATTCTATAATAGAAGTAGGAATAGGTCTGAGAAGTCCCACCTCCATTTTTTGGCCTCTGTTATTACATTCTCTGCATAAGCTACTGTGCTAGTTTCTTGTCTTTAATCTCACCGAAACACAGATTTGAAGGTGTATAATTTTAACATACGCTTTTTTCCTTGTGTCTCAGGTGCTGCTGACTCTGCCTGAGCTTTCCCGTGTTAACTACTTCCACCTCTCCTCCAGGCCACTGCTCATGCTGGAACAGCTCCTCATGAATATGAAGGTGGACTGGGTAGCTGTTGCTGTGCAGACACTGCACCAGCTCTTATCAGGACAGGAAATTGGTTTTACCATAGAAGACATTGACAATTTGCTCTCAAAGTATGCAGAAAAAGCTCTCAACTTCCCTTTTGCATTAAAAGAAAAGAGATCAGGTGACTTTCCATGAGAATGCTGTTTTTCACTTGGGAAAGAAGGGCCAATTTCCCCCCAGCATTGTTTCGCCAATTGTCACAACATTTTTAGATGTGTGCCTCCAGTCTCCCTCTAGCCCGGAATTTGTTCTTAAAGTCTTTGCCTGTCTTGTAAATAGATGTTCTCAAGGACCAGTAGCTTCAGAAGTTTCTTGGGCTTTCCTCTGTTGCTCCTTTTTGGGGTCTCTTTTCTTACATGATATAGTTCAATTTTATTTCATTCCTGTTTAACACAAAGTCACTGTCAACTTAAGCAGCTCTAAAACCTGCAGCCAACCGCATCTTCCCCCAAGTAGAATGGGGATTTAATCTTCCATAGTCTTTCCCTCCTACCAGCGTCCTGTTCCTTTTTTCATATAAAAGACTTTTAAACTTGGAGTTCTATGTAACATTCTCAGCATGGTTCTCCTGGTTTGCAAATCCCTTCTCATCCATGTTGTGTTTGATTCTCCTGCATTTGGTTCTCTCCTTTCGGGGTTTTAGAACTGGAACAGCAGAGGGTGCTGCAGATCAAGTCCAGTGCTTTTTTTTTTTTTTCCACTGTACTAAAAGCTCATGGTGTGTGTACTTATCTGTGTCTATTTATACCTCCATCTATGGTACCAACTTGCTTTATGCCTGTTTTCAAATGTTGACTTTATTTCATGATTTGAAGATGCAGGTCTTGCTAACAAAAGCATCAGAACTATCTACCTTTTCTTGCCAAATGACCTATAACTTTGCAAGTATGTGCCTTCCACTGCGATGTGAAGCATTTAATATTTGCCATGAGCATCTGGTGTCAACGAATTGTTTTCACATCTGATACTTATTCTCTGCTGTATTAATCCTGCTTTGATAAGGATCCCTTTCTCTGTATTTTAGATCATTGAATTTTCTATAGTTTTGCATGAATTGTGGGCTAATTTTCATGAAAACATAGCAATTTGTAATTAGTAGCTACTCCCATTTTGTGCTGACATTCTTACTTGCTGCTGTGAATGGATTCCTCTAATCTTTGTAAAAACAGGTAGATATATGACCAGTATTGTTCTCTGATTTTTATTTTTTTTCTTCTCTTTGTCCTAGATTCTCTGATACATATCCAGGAAAGTCTCAACCAGGTATTGGAGTGTGAAGCACTGTCTAAATCGGGATCATCGGAACTATCTCCTGTCAGCTTTACTGGTAAGATTAAGACTTTGGTGGCATTTTCTTTCAATCTGTTCTTGTTTGTTTTATCGGCTGTGTATGTCCCATTGCTTAATACTAACTTGGGTCACATTTAATGCGGGTTAGTAGGTCTCTACAGTTGTGTGCTTTGGGCCCAATTAAAAGAAAACTTAAAGGGGAACAAGAAGTGTATGGCTTTGTTTTGATTTTTGGTAGGTATCTACAAAATGCCTGAAAAATTGGAAGCCCATCACTGTGGTACTTCTCCCTGTCTTCCTGTTCTATTCTCAGTCACTTTTTTTCTTCTAGATCTTAGCTTTGGTTTTACAGTAGACATCTCATTCATTTTGTATTTTTTTTGTCATTCTTTTGGTCCTTGAATTTACTTTTTTTCTAGGATCCCTCTTGTGACTTAAGGGAAATAGCACACCTTTTAATGTCTGAAAGGCTCCACTCACAGTCCTCAAACACAAATAAATAGAAACAAAACTTAAGCCAAAACAACTGAAGAGTATTTGTGGCTTAAAAACAATGGCAAATCTTTCTATAGGTTCCATTCAGCATCTAATGCAAGAGACACACTTTTTGGAGGATGTATATTGAGTGATGCACAACCTGTGCTCTCAGGAAATGACTATCAAAGGATAGCCTCAGACCTCCAAGGCTGGGGATTCTCAGCAAGTGATGGGCCTGAACTAGGGCTGCACAGTGATATCCTGATCTACAGTTTAGGGAGTCTGAACTGTTCTCTGGTTCTCCATCCTGAACTGAAGACTCTTCTTGCTCTGCCTACATGAAGTGACAGCAGTGTCTTGGATTGGGCTGTGTAGATCTTCAGTTTTTCTCATAATGGTCAGCTTAATATCTATATGTTGTTACAAAATTTGAATACATTGTCCTCTAATATTCCTTTGCAATCCAGTATCTACTTAGATGAGCATGAGTTAGGAGTGGAATTTTTTTTCCTTTTTTGGTTTAGTATTCATGTACACAGAAAAGGGCTTGTAGGGCTGCAATGACATGTTGAACTTTTTAATTAGCCTGTTGTGTAACTGGCTCACATGATATAGACTAAAAGCTTGTCTAATACTGTAAACTTGTTTCAATGAGTGTTTCATTGGCAAGGTCAAAGATCCTGAAGGCCAAAGACTTAAACTCCTGCCTCTTTGAACTGATTTCCCCACGGTAGGTTGTAAAGGGGAGCAGAACAGGGAGGGATATGCTGTTGCTAACCATACCACACCTCTCCTGAGATGACAAAGAAATCTCAGTCTTCAGGAATATCAACACTGGGTATTCTTAAGATTATATTTTATGCTATATTGCTTTTTGGTATCCATATACCAGGGTATGTTGGTTTTTTTTTTTTTTCTTCCTGCTCTAAGTCACTGCTTATGATACAAGAACAGATGTTGACAAGTTGTCTTATACTTCTCTAATTGTTATGGTAAAGGTCTATTAATAACTCTGTACTCTTGCTGTAAGTTTACAATCTTACAATTTTAGCTTAAAGCATACATACTCCTTACACAATGTTGTTCTGCCATACCTGGCTGAAAAATAATGGTAGTCATCTTGTGAGCCAGAAAGGTCTTACAGCCTCTGTAAGTCTGTAGTGTTTTCTGGTGTTCAAGACTCCATTAAACAGCTCACATCCCATTCCATGTTCTTCTTGGCTGGGCTCTTTTTAAGGTGTCACCATATCTGCAAGTCCCAGAGATAGAAGTCTGCAGCAGAACTTGTTTCCTCAGGAATTTGTGCCTCCTGAGAAGCCACCACCAAAGCAGCAATGGATACCTGATGACACTGAAATGATATGTATGGTTTGCAAAACTGAACGCTTTACTATGGTAAGGAGCAGAATCAAAGTACAGAGATTCCTAGACTGTGACCTTAATATGAATACTTGCTCATAGTCTGTTTCCTAAGAATCACTAGCTACTTCAGCAGGTTTGTCTGCATCAGTGTAGGCCTGACAACATTGCCAGTCCTTTGATATTTAACCATTAGTTTCTATTTAGTGCAGTTGAGGAGACTGGCAACAGTTATCTCCTTGCAGAGTCCTGCGAGCTGATAGAGCCTAAAGAGGAAATCTGGTTATCAGAGAGGAGACAACTACGAGATCTCAAAAATATTTAATAATAGCAGTATTAATATTCCAAAAGGCTGTCTAGTTGACTGGGCTGGCAAGAACTAACATGAGTATCATATAAATCAGATTACAAATATAGAAAATGTAATTTTTGTTGATGTTACACTTTTCTAAAACCTGTTGTTTCACAGAGTACTTGAGCAACTGCATTGCTGGTCTAAGGGAGAAGATTAATTTTGAGTTTTGCAGGTGTGCTGGCAGTCTGTTATCTGCTATTGCTTAGAAACAGTACTGTTTTCTCAAAGTATCTGTTGCTTCTGAATTTGGAAATTACTAAGATGGTGTCAGAAACACAGTCTACGGCTTCTGACTTTTCCAAGAGATGATCTGTTAGCACTGTGATTAAAACTGGGACAATTTAAATAGTGGAAAGCTCAAGACTGCAGCAAACTTGTTTTAAATGCCTGCCTCTGAGTTTGTTTTTTTTTTTTTCTTTGCCATGCCCTCTCTGTAAAGGAATTGTAACAGTGAGAATGAATTACTGTGTAGTTCTGAAAAGCCTTATCATGCATGGTGTTTCCTCTCTTCAAATGGAGTAAGTTTACTCATAAGTGGAGGCAGATATAGGAGGGGACTTCGATAAATTCTTACTGTTGCTCATTCATGACCTTTTTTGCTTAGTTTAACAGGCGCCATCACTGCAGACGCTGTGGCAGGCTGGTGTGCAGCTCTTGCTCCACCAAGAAAATGGCAGTAGAAGCTTGCAGAGAAAATCTGTCTCGTGTATGCGATCAATGCTATAGCTACTACAACAGAGAACATCTGCCTGGCTTGGTACAAGACACAAGCGTGTAAGTCCTTCCATTCTATCTAGTTCACCTCAGTTTCATGTACATGGCAGAATACATGAATGGAATGAGAGAGAAATAAGCATTTGGATTTATCTCGTTAATATAATAACATCAGCTTTTTGGCCTCCAGCTGTTGGGATTTTCAGGTTTGATAGCTGTGGGGATGTTCTGTATGCCTCAGTTTACTTTTTGTATTAGAAAGAACACCGGCGAGCCAGGCAACAAAGTCTTTAATTCTTTAAGCACCGATTGACCGTTAAACCTAAGAATTGAATGCTGTGATGCAAAACATATTCAGCACAAACTTCTACAGTGTGACAAAGTTTTATGCAGTTTACTTGGCTTCTAGGTTAATATCACATGTTGATCAGCTCTGCTGAACATATCAGTGTTTTAATGTTATTTCACAGTCCCTTGATTATGACTCCTTGAACCCTTGGGGGTTCAAAAGCAAGTTCATGATTAGATAGGCTTTGAAACTGCCCTTGTTAAAAGGGACAGCTGTGAAACAAATTTTTGTGATGTCGTTGCTTTAAGCTGAGAATTGGACCAAAACTCGTTTTGTGTATGTTAGGCCAGCTGGTGAAAAGTGCAGCTCAAAAGAGTGAGTTTTATTTTCTGTGACCCTGTCAGGCCTGCTGATACTGGTATCAGCAGGCCTGTCAGCATCACAGAGAGTAAGACGTACTCTTTTCAGCTGCACTTTCAGCTGCATTTCCTCTTTTCCTAGCAAGCAGTCACCTCTAACTAGCTAAACCAGTTTGCATTGGAATGGTTGCTTACACTACCAGATTAGGTCAGCAGAGCCTAGCAGTGAGCTTGAATACCACCTGTCATGTTTTAATTGCTTAAGTGTCTGGGGTTTTTTATACTTGTCCTATTTGTATATCAAAACCAACTAAGTCTTAAGGACAGAGACCTGGATGCCAAAAACTTTGTTTTAGCTCTGATATATTCTGATACTGGGCAGTTCTTCTCGTTCTCAGCATCTGCTGGCTTATGAAGTATGCAACAGTACTATTCCTACAGAAGGTTATAAGAACTAATCACTTAAGGTAGTTGAAATACAACAGTGCAGAAGCAGGATCTTAGATTTCCAGGCAGCAGGGGGTTGGGGCAGGGCAATAAATTGGAGAGGTCAGAGAGGGAGAGATGTTAGATTTTTACAAGACAGTGTTCTGAAAAGGCTAGCCATATCGATCTCTCTTTTAAAACTATATTTTCCCCTGTGTGCTGGAGTAGACATGATGTTTCTTTCTGTCATTTTATTACAGCAAAAAAGAAGATCAGGACCAAGTGGAAGGTAAGGAATGGAGTAATGTTAAACTTAAATTTTATTTTTTTTTTTAAAGTGCCTGATTAGCAGCAGAGTTAGAGATAGGAAGCTGATATATCTCACTGCAGCTGAAGGGTGATCAAAACTTCAGTTACAAAATATCACTGATGTTTTTTGCATGTGCAGGCTGGAACTGAGTATTCCAAACTTCTGTGAGTGGAAATTGAGATTTAGGAGAGATTTCTGAGCCAATACTGAATGTGCTGGATGGGGATTAAAGGAAGGAACTGAAAAACAACAGTTGGAGATGCACTTTGCAAACTGGAAACAGTCAGTGAGAGGCTGTGGTCTGAGTAGGAGTTAACTAGCCCACTACAGAGCTGTGTGGAGTGATCCTCTTTTTACAAACCATATTAGTACAACTCTGAATACTGCTGCAATGTGCTGTGATGTTTGATACCCCGTGCTGGCTGGGGCTAGCACAGGATGAGGCCCCTCTCATGGGTCTGGTTGTGTCCTGAGTTCCATCTCCTTTGTTGGTTTTGTGAATACAGTCATAATTTCAGTGCCTCAGTTTCCACATCTAGTATCATAACACTTAGGGAATAATAACAAAATTTAGTTGACTTTTTTCTCTGCCATTTTCCTCAGAAGGTGTTTACTATTTGTTGCTTAGTCTGGCATTTAAGGTGATTCTGCAAAATTTTCCTACACTGATGTGAAACTCTGGCGGACCAAAATTTAGTTATTTCAAGTGCTTATAGCAGTAATATGAAATATGATGCAAAATTTGCATTTGTGCTGCAAAACAAATGACAATATTTTTCCTTACTTGTCCCTTTTTAAGTATAATGGGCTATATGAGCTTTTTTTGTTGTTGTTCACGGAAGTTTATTTTACTGCTACCTTTGTTACAGGACTGAAACAGCTGAAATGCAGTTTCTGAGCTGCTGCTTCTGGTTAGATCTTTCTCTTTGCCTGCAGCGTTGCTACACATCACTGGGCCGATATGATTCATTCAGTAGTAGTGAACAGAAAAGTATGGAAATCCTCAGATTTAAGAGGGAAAGTGCTTTATTCTGCTTTTCTATTTTGTCTGAGACAGTGAAGAAGGCTTATCAAATATTTTCAGGCCTGGTTTATTATAATTATACCAGTTTCCAGTTCAACTTAGAAATAGCGGTTTTAGGGGTTTTTTTAATTCATCCTACAGTTTTAGATTTACTCAACACTAACAGTCCTTCTATGAAATCTAGAACAGTGAATTTTGAGACTTTTTTTTTTTTCAATTTTAATTTTTTTCCAGGGAGGAGAGGAAGTTGGGAAGTTGATTAGGGGAAAGAGTAGCAAATTAGCATTATTCTCCATTTCTTAGCATTGTAAGATTGGCTACTGTTTTTCTGCCAGGAACCACAATCACAAACGAGCATCAGAGGGCTTGTGCATTCTCAGCTGCACTCAGATGACGGACAAGATTTGATTTGTATCTATTCTGGGTTACTAATTTCAAAACAGAAATTTCCTTAATCTGGAGGAAAGAAAAAGACACTTTACAGAAAAGAAATTTCTTGAGTCATTTGATCAAACCTCCAATTTCCTGCAGTACTGTTTTATATGAAAACTTAACGTTAGCTCATCTTCTCACAACCTTTTGTCTTAAAACCGCTGGACTATATGTTCAAAAAACCTGAATTCTAAAAAGAAGATGCAGACAGTTCAGTCAATTTACCCTTTCTTTTACAACTGGTTCTTTAGTTTCCCTTTTTAGCTGTAACCCACAGCTCTCATATTTCCACTTTCCTCCTACTCAGGAATATTTAATAACTTGCCTGAGGGAAGACTAAAGAGAGGAGGTTGCTCTGCTTGATGTCCAGTAGGGTGAGAGTTGGATTGTCATTTGAAGACATGTTACTGGAGCCAGTTTTTGGTGACAGGGTGTTGGTAACACTGAGAGTAAGTTTAGGTGCAATTTGGCAGCCTGGTGAGGAATGGAAGTGTTTCCGTAATCTGAGTGCTGGACATGTGATACTGACAGAAAGTGGCACAATGAGAAGATTACAGATGACTGTTTTGCAAGAGTATAGGAATGTATTATGTGTCTGCAATATGTGTCCTTAGCCAGGTTTGTTGCTTCTTGTACAATGATTCTATCTGGTGTTTTGTTTTTGGCTGCAGAAACTTCTAATAATGAATATTCCACAGTGGTGCGAATACCCAAGGCAACTGAGCTTGAATGGATTTTTTCCCTGAATGAAGAGGAGAATGAAATTGTACGCAGTAAATTTTATTATGAACAGGTGAGATCTGGAGAAAGAGAGTCCAGTATAAGACGTTCCCTGGAGAACTACCTCAATACCCATGTCTGTCTGTCTTTCCTCAAATTGTCAGGCTCCCAGTTCTTCCTTGTGTATTGCCATCCTTAGCCTGCACAGTGACAGCATAGTCTGTGGCCACCAACTGATAGAGCACTGCTGCAAGTTGTCCCAAGGGCTCACTAATCCTGAGGTGGATGCCGGTCTCCTTATGGACATCATGAAACAATTGCTCTTCAGTGCCAAAATGATGTTTGTAAAAGCTGGAAGGAGCCAGGATCTAGCTCTCTGTGACAGGTGATTTATCAGATGTTCACTAGGGTGTATTGTCAAGACCATTATCCTTTTTTACTGGGGAGTGGAGGGTGGGAGGGTTTTTGTGATTGTACTGTGGACATTTTAAACAAGAAGAGAAGTTCATAATGTAAGAATTCAAATAGTAGAAATTCAAGTAATATGACTACATAATAATTACTGAGAAAATTCTCAGAGCAGGGAGAAATAATTCACAAAGACTGGGGTAAATATTTTGCTTCTGATATTGTGTATCTGCTTTCAATCTGTATTTCAATATAGGATTTTAAACCTGCACTTCCTGAGAATGAGCATTTTGCACTTTCCTCGAATTTTGTCCTACAGAGTTTGAGGTGGCAGGTGTAATATACATGTCACATGTACTATTTTGATTTGGTAACATATAGCTGCTGTCTGCAGTCAGCATCTGCCAGTGTTCCACTGAACGTAGCAAAAAACCAAATAAAATACAATCTGAATAGGATAGTATGATGACTAGAAAAACCTGGGGTACTGGTGATTAGGAACCACTGTTCTAAGAGTTGTCTTTGACATAAAGTTCTTTAAGTGTATGATAATGGTGAAAGTGTATGTATTTGTTTAACTTCTTTGTTTTCTCCTAGCTACATCAGCAAAGTGGATGTGTTGAATATTTTGGTTGCTGCTGCCTACCGTCCAATACCATCTTTGGATCAGATTCTTCTCCCTGCAGCAGTTACAAGATTAAGAAATCAGCTTCTGGAAGCAGAGTACTATCAACTAGCTATAGAGGTAATGACAATGAAGGGATGTCAGTGTTAATAACACTTCTTTAGTGGCTTTTGTTTTTCTCCCTCCTGAGTTTAGATGGATGTGATGTGTGAAATAGACAATATTTGAACAGTTACAAACTGAGATTAAGTTTTTAAACAAAGAAGAAATCATTTTCTGAAGACTGGAAAAAAAAATTCCGAGATGGAAAAGTCCTCTTGTTGTGGAACAGACTGATGAAGGGAAGGGTAGGGGCCCTGTCTGCTGGTACAATTGAAATTGGAATGGACTAACGGCAAGAAAGTAATTAAATGGAGGAATCTTGCATCCAGTAGAAGGGCTGAGATGTGCTTAGTGGCAGGACTTTATCTGAAGCTTGTGTGTTTGATTTCATTTGTCTGTAATCCCACAGCAGACATTAGTAAGGCAAATCAGCAGTGGAAATCAGCAGTGGTGGCAAATCTGTCTATCAGACCTCATCTGGTATGGTTTATCATCTTTTGTCTTTCTCCTGCTCCCAGGATTTTGTAAGCTCCTGGTTTATGGCATTGCAGTTTAAGAACGGGATTATGATACTACAAACAGGATTAGGATTTTTAAAGGGTAGTAAACTGCAGGAATAGATGACCTATTTGAATAAAACGGTTCATGTTTAAAGGCAGCTGGTCTACTAAAGAAAATCAGGAATACATTTGATCAGCAATGTTATGTGAAATAAAAAAATTGCTGGTGGTTTGTGAAGCATCTTCTGTTGCTTTTTTGAAAGCACATACCTGATGAATTCTGCTCTGTAAAGATCATCCGCTTTAGAAAAGTGGATGTGAAAATATCCTGAGTTTTAAAACTGCTGAACTGAAATTTCCCAGATGAATAGTTGTTTAAATTTGTAGAATAAAAAATACTTCCACATATGGAGATCGTGGGTGTTTGGGTAGTTGGCGTTTTGTGCCAATAATACAAAAATAATCAGTATGAGTTTTTTCATGTTTCGTTTTTAATGGGAAATGTACTCTAGGAAGTGAAAGGTCACAATTACAGACTGTGTGATAAGCCAGTTCTCCTGCTTTCTGTATTGGAACTGTGTTGCAATATTAACAAATTATTTTGAATTTAGGTTTCTACAAAATCTGGGTTGGATCCGGGTGGAGCATGGCATGCCTGGGGCATGGCTTGCCTTAAAGCTGGAAATTTAAATTCAGCAAGAGAGAAGTTTAACCGATGTTTAAAGCCACCTATGGATCTAAACCAGCTGAACCATGGTTCAAGGCTGGTCCAGGATGTGATACAGTACCTGGAGTCCACAGTGAAGCCCATACTCATTGCGGTAAGTCTTCTATTCAGTCTACTCTGAAAGGCTATAGCAAAGCCAAGTAGTGATGTTTTAATACACATCTTATAGCAATGCATGTTACAATATCAGGTGTTAGGGATTTTTTTCTTCTTTTGTCATGACTGCATATTATAAACTGAATATATTTGAGAGATTTGTTAGCTGTTTCATCGCAGTGAATTGGTGGCTGAGAACTAGATCATGGGATTTTATACTAATCTGGAGCGTACTTAGTGGAGGGGAAAGAAGCTGTACTGGTTAACATATTATTACTACACTCTGAGGAAATTAAACTCAATTCCAACAGTATGTTGTGATGCTGCAGTGATGTCGTTTTTCTACTGAAACTCTGATAACTTTGAAGGAATTTAAAAAAGAATTTACAAATGTTGTCCCCCTCTTCTTTACTTGTAAAAAAAAGCACTATTACGTGGTTTGGGATTAGCTCTGGAGGTTCTGATTAGGTACCAAAAAATTACTTTTAGTACTGAGTAACTGCAGAATCATAGTGATGAAGGACCTCTTAGCAGTACATATTTTAGGAGAATAAAAAGCCCAGTTTGAACTAAGTTGTTGAAGCAGATGTTAGTAGTGGAATTGTGTTTACATAAGCCTCCTGTCTGACCCTGGAAACAGCCACACTAGCTACAGGAACATTCAGCACCTCTGTTGATAGCAGAGTTCCAATGTAGTGTTTATAAAAAAGCATTACTGGATTCTCACTCCTCTGAAGTGATACCTAATTTGAAAACAACAGTAGAAGTGCTTCAGGGCTGAATTACAAGATCTAACTGAAAATAAAGTTTTCCTCTTATTCATCACCTATCGCTGATTCTGTTTTAATGGCAGGATGATGATTACTTTGCCACATTGAGGGAACTTGAGGCAACACTGAGGACAAGAAGTCTGTCTCTGGAGATGATGTGTGAGGGGAAGATTCAACACAACAGCTATTATCAAGAGTGCTTGTTCTATTTACATAGTTACGGCACTAATCTGGCAATAATAAGCTTTTACATGAGGCATGACTGTATGAGAGAAGCACTGCTTCACTTGTTAAATAAGGTGAGTAATCAAATTTGCCATCACCTAAATTGAAATTTGAAAAGTAGCTAAGAGGACTTCAAGGCCGGTCTAAGATGGTAATGAGCGTGATGCAGCATTCTGGGTGTTTTTCTGCACAGGAGTTTTCTGAGGTTCTAAATGTTGCTATACAAACTATCCAGTGACTGACAACAACTCAGTGACATGAAAAAGTAACTTTGATCTTTACATCTTGTGTTTAATCTCTCTTCCCCATTGTGTTGAAAACAGTGGCTTCTAGAGAGGAGAAAGTGGTTTATTTTTTTGATGGAGGTTCTGCATCAACAGCACTTTGTCTTTTTTCTGCAAAGCTGAAAACCTGGGAGTATTGTCATACAGTTCAGAAGAGAGAAGGAAAATTTTCAATTCCAACATGCCGATAACACTAGACACTTTACTCTCTATCACAGTGACGCTCTCTCTTGGTATTGTTTGTTGAACCAGACACCCATGTTTGCACATCTGTAACCATTAGGAATATAAGGGAATACAGGTTCATGTCCCAGAGAACAGAAATCTAGGGAAGCCAAAAAGTGGTTTCCAGGTCTCCCTTAAGAAAACTGCATAATATAGGAGGACTTAATGTCTGGAGAAATAAGTTCTGTTGGTGCTAAATTACAATTAAACCTAGAAATTATTCCAACAAGGTGCTCACTAATTTATTAAAGGTGCTTCTTGGGAGATGTGGAGATGTGAATCCATTACATCTCACCAGCTTGAGGGCTGATAAGTGCGTGGGGTTTTCTGTTTTCTTTTTTAAGTTTCTGTGCTTGTGTTTGATTTACTGATTTATTTTAAAAAATTATTTTAAATAATTCTTATTGAGAATGTACAACTTGAAGCACCAAATTCCATTATCTTCAGTCTGCTTATGAGCTTTATTTATTAATAGAAAATTAAGTTGTCTTATCAGCTCTGTTTTCTTATTGTATCATCAGTCATTCTAAGCTCATATACTCACCTGCACATTAAATTTGCCTTTCAAATGTGTCCTTTGTATCAGTTTAAATTTACCTTTAAAGAAAAGTTGCGTGTTTTTACAATGTTGGTGAAATAATTTCACTAGTTAAGTAGCAAACTTTGAAAATACTCTGTACAATTTGATGTGGAAGTTTTGGACAAGGAGACTGGTAGCAATCATGCAAGCCAGAGAGGAAGGTTTGTTACCCTAAAGCTGTAAGGTACTAAGATTCTGATGAAACATTTTACAGACGGTTGGTTGGAAACATTTTATGTGTACAGGCTTTGTAGCTTGTATCTTACTCAGATTTAAAAAAAAAAATAATTCATATCATGTCTTTGAAACATTTATGCAGGCTGTGTTGTCACACATGCTTCTTTCCATAGAAACATTAATATGTGAGGCTGCATTTGCAAGACCATAGTCAGGAGGCCAAGGGAAGTAAATATTCCCCTCAGCTCACTACTTGTGAGGTTTCATCTGAACTACTGTGCCCAGTTTTGGGTTCCCTAGTACAAAGCAGACATTGTCAAAGTGGAGCAAATCTAATGGAAGGCCATCAAAGTGGCTAGGGGCCTGAAGCACATGATGTATGAGGAGTGGCAGAGCTAGGTTTTTCCAGCTTGAAGAAGAGAAGGCAAAAGGAGATCTATGTCCTGTTTTCAGCTACCAAGTGTAAAAGAGTAAGAGACAGTAGAGACAATTTGGAGCAAGGGAAATTCCAACTGGGTATAAGGAAAAGGGGTTTTTTTTTGCAGTGAGGGTATATAGACATGGGAACTGGGCCCGAGAGGCTGTTGAATTGCCCTACTTCATCATGCTCAAAACTTGACTGGACAAGCCCAGAGAAGCATGACCTAACTTGGATGCCGTTCTTTGAGAGAGGGTTTGAACCAAATGACTTGCAGAAATCCCTTCCAACCTAAATTATTTATTAATTTTATGATCTCTGTCACTTAATACCCCGGTGTTATATAAGGAGAATGAACAAGCCACAGTGACTTTGCTTCAAGCTACCGTTCTGATGTTTTGTAGGAATCCCCATCAGAACTATTCATTGAAGGGATCTTCATTCCAAGTTACGAAGGTGGAAAGCTGCATATGTTAGAGAACTTGCTGGAAACCATTGATCCAGGATTGGAGAGCTGGGGAGTCTACTTGATTGCAGCCTGCAAATACTTGCAGAGAAAGAACTACTACCATATTCTGTATGAGCTGCAACAGTTCATGAAGGTAAGATGAGGGTCAGTGCCATCTCTTTCAGTGAAATGTTGAATACTGTCAGACTTTTGGTTAATTACTTTGGTGTAAATCTGCATGATGGACAAGTATATTTTTGCTACTTTCCAATCCTAAAAAACAGATAGGAAAGCCTGAGCCTGACTGAATCTGACTCGCTATGCATTTGTCATGGATCTGGTGCATTGCAGTAGCTTAACTACTGTTTTAAAGAAAACAGAGCATTGCCTGCTTTGTGTGAGCCCTTTAGTACAGACAGTGATTAGTGAAGGTGGTGTACTTTCGTCCATCTTAGTGTTCAGTATGTTTCTTCTAGGATCACGTTCGTGCTGCCATGACCTGTATTAGATTTTTCACTCATGGAGCAAAGTCTTATACTGAACTGGGAGGCAAACAGACATGGCTTCTAAAGATCAAGGACCATCTCAAAGTCTATCTGCAGGAGGTCTCAAGAAGTTCAGGAAGGAAAAAAATGGCATGCACTTTTCGGAAGAAAATGTCTGCTACAGATGTGTCAAGGTATCTATAAAGAAGAAGCTAAGTTACAGAAAAGGGGAAATTCAGGCTGCTTCTCCTGTGGTTGTGTTTAAGTTGGCTTTAGCTAACACATACTAGCTATGCCTGACCCAAACCTGACTTTTCCATAGTTGCAAGTATAGGGTTCCCATTACCTTTCCCCCAACAACCCAACCCAGGAAATAAGCAATTGTTTCTACTAAAAATATCAGTCTAAGTATCATCTACCTTCCTTTAATTTAAAAAACAAACGAAAACCCTACAGTGCATAGACAGCTATATATCAATCCACAAGTTCTCTTGCTTTTACTCTTCCTCTCTACAAAGCAAGCAGCTTTGTGGTGCTTATCTGCCTACTGGGGTTAACTCACACCATTCAACGATGTACAAGTTATAGGTGCCAGACATAACTGAATCCCTGTATTCAAAAGCTGAAGTGTAAATTTAGCCAGATCGCTCTTGTACTTGGGCTTTTATATCTTGGTCTTCTTAGGGGCTTTTTTCTTTCTTTCTGTTAGGCTAGACTCTAACTTAAAGGTGGGGGGGAGTGTGTATGATGAGGTAGAAAAGAGGGAGCAGATACTTATTTGGAATCCAGATTCTTGGCTCATTTCTTTGAAATAATGTGAACAAGTGCTCACCTTCAGCTTGTGATGCATGTTAAGTTCACTGATCTGAAAAGTATCTCATTGCTGCAGTCTTGGTTACACAAAAGACAAAGTCAAAAAGTAACTAATTATTTTTTGGATATATGTCTTATTTTGAAATGCGTTCAAGAAATTAGTAAGTTCACACAAATAGTAATTGACCCTTTCTCTATTTCAAAATAAAGTCAGAATTTTCCTCTTTCCAGGCACATCAATACAGTTGATCTACAGATGGAAGTAACAAAGTTCCTGCATCGATGTGAGAGCTCAGGAACCTCTCAAATGACAGGCTCCTCCTTGCCCACACTCTTTGGAAACAATAACATGAAAATGGACGTTGCTTGCAAGGTACTTCTATTTCAAACACAGCTCTATTTTTCGTCAACAATACTAACTTGATACACAGGTTGAAACATTTGATGGTCGGAGCAGCCTCTTGTATTTTTCATGGGCAGGTTACTTGTGCACCTATGCAACCTACTGTTTATCAAAAATTCATGGTTTTCCTCAAAGTAGTAGAGAAGATGTGAGAACTTGGAGCTCCTTTCATCAAAGTTCAAACTTTCAGAAGCAGAGGATCCCCAATACAGATAGTAATGTGCCTTTTGACTATACATCCTATTGTGTTTTGAAGCAAGGCAAATACTGCTATTATTCTAACCCTTCTTCACTTCAGCTCAGCTCCGTATGTAACTTGCCCGATGTCCCACAGGGAATCAGTGTGTGACCATAGACCCTATATTTGCTCTACTTGTTGGGGTGGTGCTGTTTTCTGACAAAGTAATGCACTGTCTTTTGGCCTCTGGGCAAAATCTGGAAATGCATTATTATTTAACTGTATGTAATGAAAAAATGAACGTGCATCCCCAAACTTGTCTACGCCTCTCTTTTCAGGTCATGTTGGAAGGCAAAAACATTGAGGAGGGGTTTGGGATTGCATTTAGAGTCCTTCAGGTATGGAAAAACTTGACATAACAAGCACTGTTATTACAAAAGTAACTCCTGCAAGCAGCAGTTGTTAAAGCAAAAGACTTTTTTTGCAAAATGTCTTTTAATCCCCCAAAAGAAAAACCTCTTGTGAGAAAAGTCACTAGTTCAAGTCTTAAATGTCTATGTATTTGGACAAAGTTTGGTAAGGAAATAAAGATGCTGCTTCAGTAGGACACTTCGAAACTAATTGGGTTGTACAAAAGAATTAAGTACAGCTTTCCTTTGCTGTACACCTTGTTCAGTGACTTAACTCTTGCAAACCACAATCACAGATGTGAGTAGAGAGGTCTGACTTGGTAGCTTTCTGCAGTTTGTGATAGCCATGCAAAGGCACAGTGAATAAATAAGGCCAAGACTATCTCTCTACTATTCTCCTGGCTGAGAGAGCAAAGCTATTTAACTGGAAAGTCTCTCTGGGGACCTCTCCTTCCTCATGTCTGGGTAGAAGTTGAGGCCCTTACCAGTCAGCATAGCTCATGAGCCTCCAAATTTTTTTGTGTGTTTCTCATCCATATATTAGGAGCTGCTAAAAGATACTGCTTCAAGCAGTGCAGTTTGCAGTTGCCTCCTGTCTGGGACAGAGGATATAGCAGGGCCACCTCTGGACAGAGGTGGCACACTGAAAGGGTATTTGTGGATATGGCAGGCCCTGGTCCTTCTTTCTGGTCAGGATGTACAAGGCAAAATGCCTGTTTGTAGTGAGATGGAGAGCCTTAGAAAAATTGTACTTCTTAGCAGCAACCGTAGTCACTACCCCCCAGGAAAAATGGAGCAGCAAGTCCAGCTGCCTAGCATCACTTCTGTTTCCTTCCTCTTTTTTTCTCTTCTTGCCTTATTCATGGCAGGATAAGTCCACAGCTCTTATCCTTCCTATGGGAGGTGTATGATGGTCAGTTGCCTCCTGTTTCTCAGGGTACATAAAGGGTGGCTGCTGGTGGGGTGGCTGGAGGAATATAGTGGGAGCTTGCAAAGTATGGAGACATGGGTAGGGACCTAGGAAAGATCTTTCACCAGAAGAAATAAAACTGCTTTTTTTGCCACCCCTGAAAGGGAGGTGGTAACAGTGCTCTTGTTCTTGAGCAAAATTGAATTTTACTAGTCTGATTATAGAAAACCTTTAATCCAGAGCTGAGCAGTGGTGACTGGAAAATCAGAGGCCCCCAAAACAGCTTTGACTTTTTGAGCATGGTGTGATATTTTGTCCTTAGGAGATATTGTCTCAGTTGTATAGACTCCCTGTGAGAGAACCTGCTGAGAACACGTAATGTCTTGCTCTGATGTTCCAATTACCTCTTAGGACTTCCAGCTGGAGGCTACAGATGTGTACAGCAAAGTGGCCAAGCAGCTGGTGAAGCAGCAGAAGTACAGTGAGATCCGGCAGCTCCTGAAGTGTGTCAATGAGTCTGGAGTTGCAGCAAAAAATGATGGGGATAACATTATCCTAAACTGTCTAAATGAGTTCAAGAACATTCCTGCTGAGGTAAGTCTATCCTGCATTGTGTCCCTTTTGAAGGAAAATGGGTATATACAATACAGGCTACAGGGAAACCATCCTGTGGTGTCTGTGCTGCTCTTTTAGCGAGTCCTTCCTATCTTCTGGCTCTGTACTACATGCATTGTTTAAAGGTGGGACTGTGTGGTTTGCCTTATGCAAGTTACTCTGAGAGGAAGCAATAAGTAGCTGTAGCATGCTCCTGCCCTGCACTTCCCAGATGAGTACCCATGATGTAGAGAGAAACTTTGCTTTGCAGGATCCTGCCAGACGCTCCTGATTGGAGTGGGAGCTGTTCCCTTCAGTGAGGCTTCCCTGGCTTAACACAGAGGATGTGTGGAGGCAGAAACCTCCTGCCTCCATAGGAAATAATTTTAAGATTTCCTTTGCTTACCAGAGTGTCTCTTCCATCCCAGTGAGGGAAGGAGGTGCCGTCTATGAAGTTCTACTGATCAGACTAGGGGATACAGTCTACGCCTTGGGGTTGGGGGTGGGCTACGAGGGCTGACTCCTGCTGGGGTGCAGAGAAGCTACAGATTCATTTCATGCAATGTGAGCCATGTCCCTGGGGGACTCCCAGGCTCACAGCTTTCTCTAGGGATGCCCCACAGACATGGCAGGCAGGAGGAGCTGTAGTAAAAGCAAAGAAGTGGACTTTGTGTTTTCTACATCTGCAGTACTTGCAGTTGGGACAAGGTAGCCAGCTAGCTGTGATCTCAGCAGCCCTTCCTCTGGGCAGGGGTTTCGTCCCTGATGGGTTAAAGTTTGCAAACTGTAGTCACTCTAAATGTGAACGCCTTTTCCCTTCTTTGGCTACAGGATCTTGATAATCTGATTCAGGATATGGACAGTGATGAAAACAAGGTAAGTAAAAGTACAGGAGAGAAACTCCTTTTAGCAAGAGCCGAACAGCCCAGTCTTGGTCTGCTGGCTATATGCTGTGCTCTCTTTCACCATCTTCTCTCTCATCCTCACTCAAGCCAAAGTTTTGAAGGTTACTTCCTAGATTGTAGAAAACACAGTGAAATCCTCAAGGCTTGGTGTTTGTGACTGTAGAGCTGTGACATGAAGGTACCAGTTGATGTTATCCCTATTAGTTCCTTGACAGTCCTCAGAGTGAGGGCTAGGCATTTGTTATAGGGGGAGGCAAAGTATTTTGAAGAGGTGCATTGGTGGGTTTGCTGGGTTTGTTACCCAACTTTTCACACTGGTGCATGTAAGTTTCTAGTAATGGCAGACAGCTAATGAGGATCAGCATACCTCCAAGATGACCATTTCAGCTTATTGTTTCAGGATTATGCTATTTCTATTGTGATCAAGAGTTAAATGATAAAACTTCTCCAGTTCTGATACACGTTTTCTCTTAGAGGAGGTAAGGCCTAAACTACTTTGTTAGCTCTCATACCAGCTGGCCAAGCCACTGGAGAGTCACAGATAGATACGTGAACTGTAGGTGCATGTTTATAGTTGAAGAGGCTGTGGTTTAGTGCTTGTGGATTGTGGTAGATCCTGAATGGCATAACTGGAAATAAAATCTTAAGATTTGCAACTGTCCTCTATCCTGCTCCAACTGACAAACTCCCTGTTGTATGTAGATTAAAAAAGGGGCTTTTCATTCTGCCTTGATGTAGGATCTATCACTGAAAGATGCGAGCTGTTCTAGAACCAGCAATGGAAGAAAATGACTGGTTTAGACTCTTTGCTATGAGGATATGGTAAACTAATGCACAAGATAGGATTCCTGATGCTAATTTCATGGTGATACAGTAAAGGAGTTTCCACAAGAGACAAACATAATGAAATACAGCGGTCTATCCATCTTTTACATTGGGATCTGTTCCATGCTGTACTCTTGTTTCATAATATGCTGCTACCACCTTCTACAACATGCTTCTGAGCTAGGTATTTCCAGTGAATCCTTGCTTAAGCTTGTCCTCTTAGTTTACTACAGCTTTCTAACCAAGTTCTGACTGCATCTTCTGCTTCAGATCCAGGCCTACGTGATGTGCAACAAGTTGCGATCTGCCTATCTAGTCTCAGTGAGACAGGAGAAGACCAGAGCAGTGCAGCTAGTCCAGCATGTGCGACAGCTGGCTGAGAACAGCGGCGATGACGTTGTGAAGGCCATCTGTGCCCAATGGCTCTCAGTGCACCAGCCCAAAATGAGAAATCGGCTTCCCCAGGGCACTAGGAAGTAATAAGTAATTGACGTTCACCATTGTACAGAAAGAGAAGGCTTCAAGACAGCTTAAAGGTGTGTGGTTCAGCAACCTCTTGGTAAAATGGAAGTCTCTTGACTCATGTTGTTGGCAAATGGATGCTGCTAATGTGCCTCTGGTGAGAGGAAGGGAACTAAATTACAAGTGCCAGTCCTGTATTTTGACAGACAGTCACTACCTCAGGGTGTTTTTTGGCTATCTTTTTGATGGGGTGGGGAGGGGGGCAGTTTCAAACTGAACAAGCAGGAATTTAGGTGTATGGAAGAGAGCACTTCAGTTTCTGGTTGGGGCGGGGCGGGGGGGTGGTTGTTTTTTGGGGGGGGGTTGTTGAACTTTTTTTTTTTTTGAAAGGCACTGAACTATTGTATGTTTTTTACTTTTAATCCAGAAAACCTATGTAGAGAGGACAGAAAAATCTCATCAACTCAACGTAGCCTAGAGTATAAAACTTTTTGTGATTATGGGTTTCCTGTAAACTTTTTCAAGATTGGAGAGATCTTCTTTTACAAAGACTGAAATTCAGAGATTTTTTAAAACCTCTGTACAAACCATTGCTACTGTTACTTTTTCCTTCCCACTAGTACTATGTGCCCAATTTCTTTAGTTTGTTTGAAAAGGTAGGAACTAATTCTTCATGGCAGGCTTCTATTTACAGTCACACTGTCTGATGTGTGCTATACATATGGCATTTGAGCCCTTACTAGATGGATGAATTTATAAAGGACATATCCTGTAAGGGGAGTACAAAGGGAAAAGAATCCTTTAAAATAGTTGAAAAATCATATACCTCTTTCTTTGCTATGGTAATATCCAATAAATTGTTGCAATGCTGCTTTATCACTGAACAGTTGCCAGTAAACTTCCACAGTTTTTCATCAGGTGTAGCAGAAAATATGGATAGAGCAAGCTGTGGTAAAATTCAACAGACAGTTTGTATTCCTGTCACACAGGGATTTTCTTGTTTCTTACCAGAATAATCTGTCCCTGTCAGGTACAATAGAATACCAGACTAAATTTTTATTAGCTGGATGTACTGTGTAGACTATATTGATAGGCTTTGCTGTGGAAGTGTTAGATTAACTCAGTTTTATGAAAAAGCAGGAATCTCTGTGTAATGGCTGTGTTCAGGGATGCTGAAAAAAGCAGCTGCTTCTCTGCAACCGTGACTGGGACATGAGAAGTGGGCAGAAGAATGGTAGACAGTAGCGGGACCTTCAAAAAGCAACAACAAACCATGGCACTCCAAGAGTTTGTGTTTGCTGTTCATGTGTATTTCAGCACAAGAAAGTAGTTCACTTTTTTGTTAAAAAGTTTAGTTGTTTACTTCAAAAGAAACAACAGGTTTTCTGAAGTATAATATAACTGTAAATAGTTTTAGTACATAAAATAATTGAGACTGTCAAATCAGAGTTTTGCACTATCCCCAAGCTCACTGTAGTGACAGAACAGACTTCCATGGTATTGAAAAGGACTTGGTCCATCTCCTTTAGTGTTTCATGAGCAGTGCCCCACTGACACGAGCACCTCTCTCGGAAGTGCTCCGCTCACTAGAGCAGGGATAGAAATGTCTAGGAGTGAAGCAGTCAGAAATGACCACATTTAGCTCCTGACCAGAGATTAGCATTGTCTTGTTAGTGAGCAGTACTAATGAAAGCTTTGTTTTCTTGGCCAGACTGACCTAGCTTTCCATCACATTACAGCTGTTAAGCTAATCCTAAAACACTATCCTTGTCTTCGATCATTTCCAAATATCTAATTATGAGGAGAAGGCTTTATTCTTTGTGGGTGTCCAGATCTGCATTGCTGTAATACCTACTTTTCTGCTCAAGTTTTCAGCTTATAGAGCACAGAGAGTGGAGTCTGCCATGCAGACTAGTTGGTTCTGTACCTGCCTTTCTTCCTGACCTCTTTGCACTGTACCTGATGCACTTTATGTAGTGTTTGTTGTAATTTGATGTTCTTAACCTGGAATCGTAGGGATCTTTCTCTTGCCAGCGGAACTGGAATTTTGATCCTGACTAACTAACTGCCTTGTGTCGTGAATAGTGCAGTTATTAAGGGGCTTTGAATTTTTGAGCGTCAAAAAGGGATTGAATACTGCCAGTTAAAAAGAACTTCTATGACCGAGGTTTGTTTACAATGAAAAAAGAGAATAAAGTATTACAACTGTTAACGTATCTTCTGTTTTGCTTTTTATCTTGGCATAGCTGGGGATCTCATTCTAGATCTGTATCTTGCTTTTGGCCCTGCTTAGCAGAGTAATTAGAAGGGGGAGAATTGTTGTGTCATGAAAATGTCTCTGATACAGTGTCCTCAATATTTAGATCAGTTGGAATATCACATCTTCAGAAGTCTTCCCAGTAGCTAGGTAGCTAGCTCAGCCTCATACATGTACTCTCACAGACCAGTAATCCTCTTTAGAGAGCTCTGCAAGTTAATCTCTCTTTTACAAGCCTCCCTTTGAGACAGCTAAATGAGCTTTAGTTCCCTCATTTTACAGATCAGCTTAGAGGAAGGTATAAATGACTTGCCCAAGGTAAAAAAGAGCGGGGGGGTGTGTCTGTAGAAATGTGTAGTTATGTCTTACGTTAAATCTACAATCAGACTTCTTTGAGAAGAGCATTGACCTGCAACGGCAAAATATTTCAGCCTAGAGACTCTTCCTGCATTTTTTGAAAATAGTTTCTATTGCTACTGAAAGCCACTTTTGAGGTCTGAGAATCACACACAGAAAGCAGGCCAAGCCTGCAATGCTAGGTAGCATTGTACTGCTACCTTGCAGTTGTGCATTTAGCTTCATATTCAAGATGAAGCATAAAGAGGGAAGCAAAAAGGTACAGCAAGGAAAAACACAAAGGCACTTTAAAATGTTACCGAAACTGAGTTCTCTACACTAGTAAGGCAGGTGCAGATAACAACAAAGCCAAGTAAACCAATTCAACATTTCTGAAAGAAGACAGAGTCTCCTCTTGTAAAAGGAAAATGGCTTTATTTAGTATTGCTCAGAGGTGGCACAGGACTGATCTGCATAGATAGCATGCAGGCAGAATGAACATAAAATCAGCATTTGTTTCCCAAAACTGGCAGTTAGTCACAGTGGTATGCTCATACACAAGTCTAAAACCTTTCAATTTTTTTTTTCAGAAGCAGAAGATAATCCTATGAGCTGTGGCACTTGCTTTCTAACTGCTTAACTCTTTCAGAAATAATCTCTGATTCTGGATCACACTCTAGCAGTTTGCACCAAAGTAGCACTGGAGTTCCAAGGGAGCTGTCCCATTGCTACGTGGATTGACCCAGCTGCCTTTTGGAAGGGCAAGCCATACGGTATGGCAAGGCCAGCCAAGGTCAGTAACTGCTGGGCAGACAAACGTAAGGATTTCTGTGCACATCTTACTTTCCTGTCCTGTAGTTAACTTGACCATAACATCAAGATATCAAGATAGTCCCGACCTCTGCTTCAGCTATTTCGCTCTAGGTAGTTTGCTGTCATTTAAAGCTAAAGTCTCAGCTGAAGTTTAATGTTTTTTAACAGAGTTGAGATGTTCTTTACTCATTCTGCTCTCTTTTTGGGTTTCTGAAGTAATTTAAAGTGCTGCTGGGGGGTGTTACTGTGACAACTTTTACACCATCTTTGCTCAATGCTTTACAGGAGACATGTTAATTTTTTTAAAATAAGGTAACTTGTTTATGCACAGTTGCAGCACTCCTGCAGCTCTTAACCTCCCAGTCACCTGTGCTGAGACCTGGGTTTTCAAAAGGTACACCGACCCTCAGTTAACTTACTGCAGTCAATGGGCATTTGGGGCCAGTGGCAAAGGTCCAGATTCTTACAGAGAATATAGAGAAAAATGATTGATTCCACTTAAAAACTTAACCTATTGCTTGGCACAAAAAGGCCAGCACCTGTTTTGAGAGCATTTGTATTGCATGTAATTGACAGAAAATCTAATATCCTAAAGTACTTTCACTCTGCTAGGTCAAATAGTAGGAGCTGAAACTAACCTCATAGAGCATAAGCTTAGAGTCCTACCTTTTTACTATTACTGTTAGGAAAAAAAGTTTAAATAAAAGTAAGTCTTTGTTGCTTCATAACCTAAACCTGAGACTGCAACCTCCATTTCTATTCTAAAGCCAGGGAGCAATAGCCTGTGCCTGTTGTGTGAGATGCCAAGCTGTGGCAGGTGCACCTGCCTAATGAAAATAGGGCTGCTTGGCTGCTGAAACTTCCTTTATCTGTGCCCTTGTTCTCAGGGCTTTATAGTACTTGGGGCCCTTGGCCAATGGGAGCTGATGTTGACCACAGATCAGATTTGGCTGGGTATGAATGGAGTCCCCTGGGGGAGCCATTTTGAGCTAGTCCCCCCCGCTGCCCGGAGCAGTGTGCTGCAGTCAAGGACTCTCCCCTTGGGTCAGAACACTGCCCAAGGAAACTCCTTGAGGTTCCTAGGGGTCAGGACACTGCACTCAGAAGTTCCTTGAGGTTGAGAGCTCTCTTTTTTAGGTGAGTGACAGAGCATTTGGGTTGTTGTTAAGCCCTAGGAAGTTTGTGGTGATAGTTTTGTTCTCCTCTCACAGACATCTGAATCTGCCATTGTATGTTTGCAGAGTGCTAGTTAATTGTGTAGAAATTTTTTTTTAATTTTTGGTTGTTATTTGCTTATTTGAGAGCTTCTGCAACACAAGCAAAGGTTGTTCCCTGCGTCAGTGCTCTGATTCTCCAGCTAAGAAGAGGGACTGGTTGCTTATAAATCTCAGTCCTTAAGTGTAATATTGCAGAAATTCACATTAGATTGTGTCCATAGAGCCACCATTAGGGAAGCTGAAGTATCAGCATTCTAGTCTTGAGGTCTCTCAGCGGTGCTTTTCCCAGGAGAAGCATCACTGGCTCAGCCAGGCACCCTTGCAGTCTGTGGTGCTCAGTCCCACTGGATGCCAAGGAGCTCACAGCTCACACTCCAGAGCTTCTTTGCTGTCTCATCATCCCGACCCCATGGAGATACGTATGCTGGCTGGCAATCACTGTAAGAGGAACATTTTTTTATTTTCATTTTTAAAGTCAAAGATCTCCATCTGCATTTTCACACTAAAATGTCTGTGTTAAGATAACAGAGTTGCTTTCTAGCAGTGTAAATTCAAGAGCAGTTGAAGCAAGGTGGGAGGCTCTCCAGCAAATGAGCAAGGGTTGGTGCTAAGCCACCTTGAGAAAGCTCTTTCCAACTTGCTAGGGAAGAGTGTCACCCAACGCCACCAAGAACTGGCAAGCAAGTCTAGCTCTATGTGTTGGCTCAACTCTTAAAGAAACCTGTATAGCTCTACTGTATACTCTTCAGCATACATTCTCTTTAATAGCACTAAAAAGGGCTGTAAACACTAACCAAGCTTCTTCAGGAACACCTTTTCCAGCAAACACTACCAAAAAGCCTCTCAAACAGCCCTTCACTCTAAACTATTTATCCCATCCTATTCACCCCACTATACTGACACTGGACAAAAGGCAATGCTGCCCCAGAGTAAGAATACTGTAATAACTGTGTATGGTTATCCCCTTTTCCATTATCCTCTGAACTGTGGCTCCTTTCTTTTCGGCTCCTGCCATCAGGCAGCACTCTGTCTGGAACAGAGATCATGTGTTCTCATCTGTAATGCTAGATGCTGCAATAACATGGGAGTTTAAGAGAACAGAGGAAATTGCATCTCCTAAGATTTCTATCCAGCCTACTGTTTTCAGAGGTCCAAGTGCACAGTCTCTGATGTTCCTGAAATGACTCTGGTGGACTCCACCTGTCTTGCTGTGGCATGTAAATTCTTTTCTTAACATCTAGACTTGTGCTTTATATTCTGTTGCCTGAAAAGTGAAAAGGATTTTTGCCTAGTCCAAGGTAAACTGAATCTCTGTTGAAGCTATTCATTTCCCACCAAGTGCAAAACTCCCTTCTTTTATGAGCTTAAAATCCACAAAAGTTTTCTGTACGCCAGCACATAAATGCTCCATTTATATCCTGGGACAGACAGTCATCCAGGGAAGATTAAGACATCTATATATATATTCAAGTCTGATTAAGATGGTACAAACTCCCAAGTGAATATCAAAGTCATTACAGAGACTAATCTGGTCACATATCACAAGAGGAAAGCTCTGCAAAGATGCAAAGGCTCCAACAGTATTCATGTGAGGGGAAAAAAAAAAAGAAATTTTCACATTCCTTTCCCAACAGACAGTATTGTTACACAGCTCTACACCTGGTGGGAATCTGACAGACACATCTGCATGAATCTGTTCAAATGGCAGCCTTCAAATCCAGGATGATGATGACTTGGAACTGCTCTGGGCTGTAGTTTTGGTGAGGGGAAAAGGCATGACTATGCAGGGGCCTGAAGTCAAAGTAGTCAAGAAACAACAGGGTTTGTAGTGGGAGCTACAGAAGACAGTTTCCAGGACAGAGTGAGAGCATCCCAGCAGGAGTTCCTCCCAGCTGATGGGTCTGTCAGACTGGACAATCAAGTTATTTTGTCACATGTCAGTCCTGAAAATCTCACCACCCTATCTCTGCAGCACCATCAGCCCTCCCAGCTCCTGGGAAGCTCAGGCCCCTTCTGCTCCAGTGGGGTAAAACCACAAGGAGAACCAAAGTGGTCTTCCTAGGATTGACTCAAGTGACCTCATTAACTAAACGGCTCTACTGAAAAGTGATTTGCCCAAGTCTCAGGCAGATCAGGATTAGAGCTCTGAACACGTGACAGCCCTTCCTGCACTTTGAGTACGGTGATATTCCTTAGCACTAAAGGCCCTGCTATTGTGTAAAGTGCTGCACAGGTCAGGGATTTCTTCTAACACAACATCGACTGCAACAGACCTCGAAGGGGTAAATCTCTAAGTATTATCAGCCAGTCCCTTCTTAATGAAGACTGACAGTAAGTCTCCTTTTCCCCAGCCAACAAGGTTGCCTTCCATAGTATATCATTCCATCTGTTTGCACCCACCTGAAATACTGTCCTGTCACAGATTCCAGTTCCTCTGCTACTGCACAGTAGACACTGGTCTGAGCTCCTTCCCAAGGTGTCTTCAAGAAGAATGAGAATATCTTCCACAGCCACATCATTACAAATGAGTGCCGGACTAGCTCAGAATGGACAGACCCAGGATGGAGGGCGTTTGCTGTGACTTTAGTGCCTATGGCAAAAGAAAGCATTCCGGACAAATCTGCATGCATCAAACTGCCTTTTAAAAAAAGGGTAATATACTCCTCAATTCTACCTGCAGATATTCTACAACTTAAAGGAGGAGTCCAGGCATGGATACAGAGAGAGTAAGTGAAGTCCTCTGTAGTTCCTGCTTGCTGGAGCATCCCCCACTCCCTTCCAAACACTGCAGTCACTACATGCCTTCTGCAAAACAACGTGCTAGAGGGCCTGGGTGCTAAAACAGCAGCAGCTTCCATCAGGCTTTTGAGAACATCAGCTTCTTTTGATTTACTGTAATACTAATTTCCTAGAGAAGACACTGCTTCTGTTTTAGTAAAATAAATACTACTTAAGTTTATGAAAAGGACTGAATGACATGGCTGTGACAGATGCTGTGACTTAAGAGGTACTGTCTAGTCCTATGCTTCTGTTCTCCAGGCCATCAACATTTAAGGCAGCTGGGTATGCATCAGCTTTTCTAGTGGAGACTGCAGTTGTAGTTCAGCTTCTACCCACATACCACAATTGTCTGCGTGGATGCAGCTAATTTTTGAAAAGCACCAAAGAAAAATTAAATACATTCAACTGTGCCAAGCTACTACACTCCTCTGCCCTGTTGTTGTAAAGACAGTTAGTGTTTTGAGTCTCCTGTTCTAAAGATGGGAAATATTTTCTTCCTGTGAAGAGCTGTCAGTGACCCTTGCCTCAAACCATTTCATTTCTGCATAGCCAACTTCCAGACCTTTCTTCAAGCCACTCTCCTCATCCAAGGTGCTCAAAAGTCAAGCAGAAAAACACTCCGCTCTCCTCTGGGACTTGCCTTGCAGCCGCCTTGCCAGCTCCCGTGTGAAGAGCACGTTAGCCAGTTTGCTGTGACAGTAGGCGAGGCCACGGTTGTAGCTCTTCTCACCATGGAGATCATGGAAGCGGATTCGGCCTGCGTGATGAGCCAGTGAGGACACGTTCACTATGCGGGCTGGGGCAGACTGCTTCAGGCGCTCCAGCAACAGGAAGGTCAAGAGAAAATGACCTAGGGGCAAGAGGAGATGTCACCCTTCTCTGAAGGTTCCTCTGCTGGAATTCCAGAGCACTTACAACATATTACTTACATGTTGTATCTTACTGTTGCCCTCATTTCAGGTCCAGGGAAAAGACAACCCTGCCCTGAATCAACAGCTAAACTTTTTTGCAGCCATGAAGTTCTGCTCCTCAGCTTCAAAAAGCTGGAGCTGTCATACATCTCAAATGTCCCAGGTAACATGTACAGATACTTAAACTGGGTCCGCAATAAGCAAATCATTGTATTGCATCTCCAGAGCTCTGAACTCTGGCCTTCTATCCTTCCCCAAGCAGCAAGAATGAGGAAGAGAAAATCTGAAAGCAGGATTTTCCTCTGGCATTTTGCCCCAGATACTGTATGCAAACATGACTCCACTGGCCTTACCAAGATGGTTGACTCCCAGGTGCATCTCAAAGCCGTCAGCAGTCTTGGAGTAAGGGCATAACATTACCCCAGCGTTATTAATGAGAATATGGAGTTCCTTCTCCTCTGCAAGAAACAACAGACATCCTTAAACAGGGAAACAGAGACCGAAGACAGACAACAAGGTGGCACAAGTCAGACAAAAAAACCCCACGCCTGTCTGAGTTGCAGCCACATCGCCTCAATAAAATGAGAATAGGTCTCCTACCCCAAACTAGCTCATGGCCTCTGACAAGCCCCTGCTGTGAACTGCAGTACCCAGCATCATACAGAGATATGCAGGTCAGGGACCTGGCATTTGCTAGAAGAGCAGACAGCAGCCCTTGGTAAAATATTCTGAGAAGGAGGATCTAGAGACTGTACCTGCTAGAAATTTCTCAGCAAACTCCCGGATGGACTTCGTATCAGCCAAGTCTAGTTTTCTCACAGTGACTTGCTGGTTCCCTGTCTCAGCTCGGATTTCACTGGCTGCAGCTTCTGCCTTTGCTATGTCTCTGCAAGCAACAATCACCCTTGCACCTGCACGGCAGGAAAAAGCAGGAACAGAAGCTGAGATCTCCGGAGCACACTGGATGATCAAGGCTCTGACAAGCAGGCTGACTACATGCAGTGCTTACAAACAACGTCTTATTTTTTAGGGAATTGGCATCAGTCCAGGGAGCAGCTGGGAGGGACAAAGCCTATCCTACTATGTTGTTAGCTCTGATCCAGCCCAAAGCTGTTTTCAGACCAGGAAAATGCATATCTGAAGTGCCTCTGTCAGGTTCTCCCAGGTCAGGAGTGCATACCACAACACTGGTATGATAGGGTGATAACTGCCCATAATAATGGCAGTTTAATCTCTTTACCAGTTACCTAAAAAGCATTTAAACTAAATTAGCTTGAAACATGACTGACTAAAGCATATGGCAGTGGACCTGTGATGTTTCCCAGCTTCATACAAGCAGGACCCAACAACACCAGGAACCCCAGCCCTCTCAAAACAGTTGCAGTGCAGAGCATTTTCACGTCACAGGGCACATTTCTGGAGTTCAATTAATGAAACCAGTTGAGGAACTGGGGACTTGCCCCTCAGTGGTTACAACCTCTGGAGGAGCAACACTTGGGCTCGTCTGAAGTAACTTTGGAATCCAAATGTAAGCATAAAACGTGTCCTCCCTGGAATCCAGAAAAGGGACTGCTGATGCGCAGGCAGGCAGGCGCCAGCCGCACAAGGATGCCAGCTGGCAAAGGCCGGTGACTTGCCTCTTCGCGCGAGGTCTCTGGCCGTCTCCTTCCCGATGCCCGTGTTGGCTCCGGTGATTATCGCCACCTTCCCCTCCAGCCTGGCTGCTGACTTACACCGTCCTCCGGCGACATACCTCCTGCAAGGGGAGGGCGGCAGCCGTCACAGGACAAGCTCCGCGGGCGCCTTCCCTCCGGAGGGGGCTCGGGTCAGGGCTAGGCACCCAGAGGCCCAAGGTTTCGCTGCACTCAGGGTCCCGGCCAGGCACGGGCATCGTTACCAGAAGCGGCCGATCGCGACCGCGCCGCGGGGGCCTGCCCCCCCCAGCTTTACAGGGCGCCGCCCCGGGCCCCGCCCCGCCGCCCCGCCCTGGCGCCAGGTGAGGCCACGGCTCCCATTGGCTGCCGCCGCCAAGCTCCGGACACTCGGCCAATGGGCTCCGCCGCGGTGCCGTGAGGAGAAAGCGGGCCCCGCCCCCCCGGGCGCCCCGTTACGGCGGCCGCCTCTGCCGAGCCCCGCCGGCTGCGGGGCAGACCCCAGGGCAAGTCCCGGGCGGTCACCGAGCCACGCGGGGCCGCCGCCGGCGCCAGGGCTGAGCCGAGCCCCCGCAGCGCCCCAGCTCCCGCCTTGAGCGCGTTAGTGTGACTGAGGCGCTGGAGGTGGGGAAGGTCGAGTAACGCCCTGCCCGACGCGGGCCGCGCACGAGGAGCCGCTGGACCCGTGCTGCCCTCACCCAGGCAGGCAGACGCGGCGAACACCGGCTCCGCCCGCCCGCACCCGCCGCTTCTCGTGCGCGCGCGAAGGGCCGGGGCCGCGCTCGGTAGGACGCACCTGACGTAGGGCGCTGCCACGAGGAGGAGGACGGGGACGGAGACGGCGGCCCCCAGCACAGCTCCCCAGCAGGTGAGCATCGCCGCCCGCCCGCTCCGCACCGCCGGCGCTCAGCAGCGGCCGCCTCGACCCCGCCCCGCCGTGGCCCCGCCCCGCCCCCCCCGGCCCCGCCCCGGCATGGCCGACCCTCTCTCCCGGTGGTGCCCGCGGCTCCCGGGACCGGCGGGCCCCGCGCCCTGCCGTGGGCGTGCCCCCGCTGGCCGGAGCAGGGCGGCCGGCCCTACGCCAGCAGCTTGCTGCTTTTCTGCCCCCGGCAGCGCTCGACTCCGACCTGGGTATCTCCGAACAGTCTGAAACAGCCGTTTTAATTGCACTTTCCCGTTAATAAGCGGAGAAGTGCCGGAAGGGGAAGCCCGGCGGCTGTCTGGAGAGACCTTCAACACACATTTTCATCACCTCACGCCAAAGTTTATGATAACTTTGCACCCCAGCAAAACGTCTGAAATGACGTCTACGCAAGCGTGCGTTACGGGCTGGGAGGGATGCGGTGGGGGGCTCAGCGGCGCCCGCTCGCACCTTTACCAGCGAGCACAAGAAACGAAGGGCCCCGGGCACGGGGCGCTGCCCCCCCCCCCCCCCCGCCCCGGCCTCCTCCGGGTGCTGCGCCGTCTGCCGGCTCCGGCGGCGCCGCCGCCCCTGGGGCGACTACAACTCCCAGCAGGCAGTGCGCGCCGCGAGGCCCCCCTGCCCCCCCGCGGCAGCCCGGGGCCGCGCCTGATGCGCGGTGGCGCCGGAGGCGGCCCGATGGCGGCGCGTGGCGGCCCCGTCCCACGGGCAGCAGGCGGCGGCGGGCTGCGCGCCGCGCGGGGCTTTGCGGTCGGGCGGCGCCACGGGCGCCCAGCTCCGCGGGGGGAGGTCCCCGCCGCCGATGGCGGAAGTGGCGGGCGGGGGAGCGGCGCTGCGTCGCGTCGCCGAGGGGGCGGGTGTCTACCATGGCGGGCCGCGGCTCCGGCTCCTCGGAGCATCTGGAGCGGCTGCACGACATCTTCCGGGGACTGCACGGAGACCTGCGGGGCGTGCCCGAGCGGCTGCGGGGCAGCGCGGCCGGTGAGGCGGCGGCGGCGGTGGCCGTCCCTTAGTGCGGGGGGGGGAGCGGGGCGCGTAGCGGTCGCGGGACGGTGTGCGGGTAGCGGGCTGGGCTGTACCGGCAGCGGGGCTGGGCCGACCCCTCCGCTGCGGCCGCCTCTCTCCCCGTCGCTAGGGACGGGCTGCCCCGGCGTCGCTCCCTGCCCGCGGGCTGCCGGCCCTCTGGCGGGGCTCCCCCGCGGGCGGCCTCTCCACCCGGCAGGGCTGTTGCAGGGGCGGCTGGAATGTTTCTTCAGAGAGAAACCTGTTTCGACAGCCCGGAGGGCAGAGTCCCTTGAAGGAAGCCGGCGGGTGGGGGAGGAGTTTACCCAGGCAGCGCATTCTTGGAGGAGGCCGGTGGCTTTGCTAGGCCTGGCTTCACTGTGTCTTATTTCTGTGTTGCTGCTATATTCTGGTAGCTTTGCTCTCGAGAATTAGATCTGATCGTGCAAAAGCCCAAATATATAAGTAGCGAGGCGGGTGTGTCGCTTTATTCCTCTGGAACAGCTCCTCTCGTCTAGCAAATTTCAAGTCCGTAGCCAAGCGCTGCTGTGCTGGGCTTTCAGTCTCGTCTCTGAGGAGGAGTTGTTACTTGGATGTTATTTCATTCTGTCTCTAAGTGAACTAACTACGCTGCCGTGCTGTGGGTTTTTTCTGTTTTTTTGGTCATTGTTGGATGTCAACAATGTAAAATCTCATCGGCAAGAATTAATAGTAGTTTTTATGATTGCAACGGTCCACAACCATTTGTAGACTTACCGCAGAAGATTTGCGTTTGTTTTAGAAGCCTGGTTTGTGCCCTACCTACCCACAGACTACAAAAAACTATCTGTCAAGCTACACAAAGTTTTATTAGAAGCAAAACCCGATTTTATAGGTATTCCTTATATGATAGCAGTGGGTAAAACACTCTGACAGAACACTTCTCTGTAGGACTTGGCATTGTGCTTCTAAGTCAGTTCTGCGTAATTGGCAGTAATCTGAGAACCGGAAAGGGAAGTGATCTGACAAGAAGAATTTTACCAGTGTCACCAAATCTCTTTGATTAAATAGTTCTTTAGATGAGAAACATGATACACAGTTATCGTGAGCTGCTGTAGCTCAGCTTGGGTTTTGTACTACAAGAACGAGTAGGGGCTGTCAGCCACGTTCTGCAGTAGTCTTGTCATTTTCCCAAAATTGATCAATTTTGTGTTAAGGTGTAAAATCTTAAAAAATGGTTTGTTCAGAATATACCAGTCTGTGCTAGATAACACAGGCTATGCAAAGCTTAACATTCTGTTTTTTACTCTGGCTTTCTGTTTAATGAGTTAAATTCAGAGTTACAGTCCTTGTCATCAGCATTTCCAGAAAGTTTGGTACAAGAAACATCTTCAGACCTGCAAATGGCAACTTTCAAAGCTGACTTAATTTCGCTAGTGGTCAACAAGAATAAAAATCATAAAAGAAGAAATACCTTTTCTTGTAGGAAATCCTTATTTCCTTGTAGAAAGGAGGGTGGTCAGGGTTCAGCTTCTTGGTGAAGTAAAGCTTTGTCGGGTCTCCATGGAACTGGGGTAGCCTTGAGCAGTGGGCTTAAATGGAGTATTTAGAGGCAACAATTTTTGCAATGCTTGTAGATTATTTTTTTTCAACAGATTACAAATAATTACAAACTGATTTTTCAGACATGCTATGAAATTTTAATATGACTGTTTTGTTCTTTAAATTTTTTGCTGCAAAAATCCTGGTAATATTTTTGAAAAGTATTTCTAAGAGAGTTTAAGATAAAGTCAGGAATTTGTCCATCTGATAAAGGTGTTCCACTCTCCTAACGTGCTTTGCTTGCTTCTTGCACTTATGGGGAGGGTGGTGTATTTTTATTTTTCGAGTTACCTGGTCCTGAAAACTTCAGGAGGCAATAAAAGATACCTTGCATACAATCCTAAAATGATTGACAGACTCCGAAACTTGAGGGAAGACAGAATCTGTAGTCCTTGAGGGGCAGAGGTTTGGAAATGCTGTTTCACTCTATGTAAGCAAGATAATAAATCCCTAGCTCTAGGAACAAATTTTTTCCTTTCAAATTTGTAACAGCTAAATTTTAAACAGCCTGGATCTTTACCAAATATAGATACTTTCCTCTAAATTAATTCAGGTAGCTGTACTTTTCAACTGGATCTATTTCTAACTGATTGGAAATTATGTCGACTGGTTTGGGTTGGAAGGGACCTTCAAGATCATCCAGTTCCAACCCTGCTGCCATGGGCAGGGACACCTTCCACCAGACCAGGTTGCTCAAAGCCCCGTCGAGCCTGACCTTGAACACTGCCAGGGAGGGGGCAGCCACAGCTTCTCTGGGCAACCTGTTCCAGTGCCTCACTACCCTCATAGTGAAGCATTTCTTATATCTAATTTGAATCTGCCCTCTTTCAGTTTAAAACCGTTACCCCTTGTCCTATCACTACACTCCCTGATCAAGAGTCCCTCCCCAGCTTTCCTGTAGCCCCTTTTAAGTACTGGAAGGCTGCTATAAGGTCTCCCCAGAGTCTTCTCTTCTCCAGGCTGAACAACCCCAACTCTCTCAGCCTGTCCTCACAGGGGAGGTGCTCCAGCCCCCTGATCATCTTCGTGGCCTCCTCTGGACTTGCTTGAGCAGGTCCATGTCCTTCTCATGTTGTGGGCCCCAGAGCTGGACACAGCACTGCAGGAGGGTCTCATGAGAGCAGAGCAGAGGAGGAGAATCCCCTCCCTCGACCTGCTGGCCACACTTCTCTTGATGCAGCCCAGGATACAGTTGGCTCCTTGCTGGCTCATAGTCAGTTTTCTATCCACTTGCTCTCAATCTGCCCAGCCTGTATCTGTGCTTGGGATTGCCCCAACCCATGTGCAGGACCTTGCACTTGGTCTTGTTGAACTTCATGAGGTTTGCACGGGCCCACCTCTTCAGCCTGTCCAGGTCCCTCTGGATGGCACATCCCTTCCCTCCAGCATGTTGACCACACCACACAGCTTGGTGTCATCAGCAAACCTGCTGAGGGTGCACTCGATCCCACTGTCTGTGTCACCAACAAAGATGGTAAACAACACTGTTCCCTGTATTGATCCCTGAGGCACACCACTCGTCACTGCTCTCCACTCGGACATGGAGCTGTTGACTACAACTCTTTGAGTGTGACCATCCAGCCAATTCCTTATCCACCAAGCAGTCCATTCATCAAACCCATGTCTCTCCATCTTAGAGACAAGGATGTTGTGCGGTGTCAAGATAGATCAGTTAAATGTTGATGAGCGTGTGGGTAATGTTACTGTGACTTAGGTACTTACTGCATTAAAAAAGTTCAGTGCACTTTGAGTCACAGTTTAATCCAGAGTGATATGAATTAAACTGTTTGATATATTCTGGCATTTCTGTTAGGCCAGATCCAGTATAATGCTTTCAAGCCACATTGCCTGATTTCTTGTTGGCATAAAGACAAAAAAAGTCTCAAGCCATTGCTACTTGACTTTTGGAAACTAACATTTCTTTGGCTGCTCGGTTATAAGTGCATTGTTGTCTTAATCCTCTTGGGGGACAGAAAGAAGCTTTTTTGGTACTGCACCAGGTTTCAATTAGTTTGAGACAGCAGTTGTTTTAAGAGGGCACTACTTAAATCGGATTAGTGAAATGGCCTGTATGAAAGAAAATATTGACTTCTGAAGGCTGTTTTCCTGCAGTTCATGTCCATGATTTCACTTACAACCCAGCTACACAAATAATTGCATCAGCACAAATGTACATGGTGGCAAGTCATGGAGGAAGTTGAGGAGAGTGTGTTTAGGAACCTTGTAAGTCAGCATTTCTTCCTGAATAAACCAGGGGCGTGATACCAGCTAGTGTGTCATATATTAACAGTCATAACGTGGCTTAGTCTGCAATAATTCCGTGTGCTACTTGCAAGAATAGCTTCTTGTTAGATGATGATTTTTAATTCTGTCCTAAGTTCTCTACAGTTCAAAATCTGGGGCTTAATATGAATTTGAACTGAAAAGGAAAGTCTACAGCTTAGGCATGTTGTGTATGTGAGGGGAGCTATAGAAAAATATTTTGATTGCTTCAGATTTTGTTTCTTATTCTCTGTTGAGAGCTCAGTGGTTTAAAAACTGCTTCTTCTGCAGAGGACCATATTTACAAAAAGGTATTAAGTCTTTTTTTGCTGCAACAATGTCTTCATAATATTGTCTTCAAGTTTAATCAAATTAGAGAAGTTTTACCAAGATGATTGTCTGCATTTTTTGCAACCCCAAATTTTATTTAAGATTGACTTATTCTTTCCTGAGAGGGACGAACTAGGCTGATGTGTATTTATCAGACTTCTGATAGGATTTGGTTTCATTTGCAGTGCTCTACAAGAGTCCTCTGGTGGTCGTCTTCAGGGCTTTTGCAAAAGCTTAAAAACCATACATTTTTGCTCCATTGAGAGTTTCAGAATTGCACTTTCATTGATTGTGGATATTAGAGAGGTATGATAGTTTTTTAACACATGCAAAATACATGTCTTAAGATTTTGTTTAAAAATAGGGTAACAACAGTGAAACCCATCCTTTGGCTTCCAAAGCCCTAGGTACAAGAGTCTTAGCAAATGACTGTCTTAGACAACCAAAATGTATAATTTTGTTGGCTGATTCAAACAACTGATGTCATTCCAGAAGAGGGAAGCATTTGGGCATTAATCCGTGAACCTGAGGTGATACCTTGGTGGGATCTTTAATCTCTGAGTACTCTAGAATGCTTATCCTGGGTTACCCAGTTACTTTATGACCACTAGAATGCAGAGTGCCCTGTCTGCCAGGAGCTTCAGGGCTCACTTGGGAATGTAGATTGACTTGATGTTCTGTTCAAATCCAAATTATAATTTGAGCCTTCAGTAATCTTGCCAAATGTATGCAAAAAATAAGAAATATTTGTGAGCTGTTTACCAGCATGTCCTCTCTGTTATTCTTTCATGTTGACTGTTTTTCAACACACAATTCTGTCAGTGGAGATTGGAGGATAATAGGTCAGAAAAATATTTGAAGTTTGAAAAATTACTTCTTTTGTCTACCAGAGGTAGTGGCCAGCATTTGGAAGGGTGGTTTCTGCTCTCTCCCCCCACACCCTTCTGAAAAGTTGTCCTAAGAACAGGCTGTTCCTCTTTGAGGTAAGTTTTGACCTCAGATACTCTCTGCAATCAGCCATCTGTGGCACCTTCCTTGTCTATAATGGGTTGAGTTGGAGTTCTGTTATTTCTCTATAGTTTATCTGACATACTACTTTTTCTTTTACAGAGGAGAAGAAAAAATTAGTTCGAGAATTTGATGAGAAACAGCGTGAAGCAGATGAAACGGTAAGCATAAGTCTAGGCTTCTGGCCTTTCTGACTGGTTGAAATATTGATGCCTTAAAAAGGACAGTACTTCCAAATTTTTTTTCTTTATGGATCCTATTCTGGCAGGCAGATGTTGTATTTTTTTAATGTTTGATTAACGGATCTGATAGGTGTGTCTGTCAAGACTGTTGTATAGATCTATATACATATTGTCGTGGGTTAGGCCCAGAGGGCAACCACACAACTGCTTGCTCGCCCCTTCCCCCTCAGGAATGGGAAAGAAAAAAGAAACAAAAGGCTCAGGAATCGAAATAAGGATAGGGAGGGATGACTCACCCATTATGGTCATGGGCAAAAGACAGACTTATTAGGGGAAGAAAAAAAGAACACCAATTTAATTCAAACATTAACAACAACAACACTTACCAGACAGAGTAGGACAGTAAGAAGCATTACCACATCTTAAAAACACCTTCCCCCCCCCCCCCCCAATCCTTCCCTTCTTCCCAGGCTCAGTTCTGCTCCCGATTTTTGTACCTTCTCCCCCCGCCAGCAGCACAGGGGACAGGTGAGTGGGGGTGCGGTCAGTCCTGCCACTCCTTCCTCCTCAGGGGGAGGACTCCTCGCATTCTTCCCCTGCTCCAGCACAGGGTCCCTCTCACAGGAGACCGTCCTCCACGAACTTTCTCTGATGTGAGTCCCTCCCACGGGCCGCAGCCTTCTTGAACTGCTCCGGCATGGATCCCCACCGTGTGTCACAGTCCTCCCAGCACCGAACTACAACAGCAGGGGCTTCCCACAGAGTCCCGGCCACCAACCCAGGTGGCTGCTCCGGTGTGGGGTCCTGCACGGGCTGCAGGTTGGCATCTGCTCCACTGGTGACCTCCATGGGCTGCAGGGGCACAGCCTGCCCTCTCACCACGGGCTGCAGGGGGTCTCTGCACTGATGCATCCTCCCCCGCTTCATCCTCCTTTCTTGCACTGACCCCGGCATTTGCAGAGGTGTTCTCCTCACAGCTCCTCCTCACAAGTCCCAGATTCCCCTTCTTAAATACATTATCACAGAGGTGCAGCCACTGTTGCTAATTGGCTCAGCCTTGGCCAGAGGTGGGTCCAACTTGGAGCCAGGGGAGCTTCGAGAAGCTTCTCACAGGGGGCTACCACTGTAGCCCCCTACCCCACTACCAAAAAACCCATTACAGACACAAACCCAGCACGTTCCGCCCCTCACCTCTGTTAATCACATGTTTAAGATCTATATATACAGATACAGACAAATACTCTTACAAGCTTTTTTTTTTTTTTATTTGCTGGGTTTGGATATTGCCTTCCCTTTGTTGAACAAAGGAGAGTGATAGAGGTGCAATTAAAATTACTAGAGATTGTAGGGAGGGCATGTAGAGAATCTGCTGCTTTTTTTTCCCCCCTACTGTCTTTTTTCATGTTGGTCTTAACCTATCTGATCTTTCTATAATAGTCTGATGGTTAAATATCAGGGACCTTGAATATTTGAAACCTCTATTGTGTAGGCTTCCTGGACAGCAGGTGACATGGAACAGCACAAAAAACTCCATGTGACTTGTCTTTTTAAGCAAGACATTATGGATTAAGCTTTCTTCTCATATTAATGTGCTGTTAGGCTGTTTTTGAGTCACAGCTGAACATGATGCTTTATTACTCTAACTAACTGGGGTTTATTGACCTGCATCTGTGTAGGTGATGTATGAGATGTAGAGCTCATATTGTGAGAGAGCTCATATTGGCAGACAGCTTTCAGCGTTGTGAATATAAAACAACTGTCACTGAAAGCTGGTATGAAAATTCATGCATCCAAAATCTCGGAGTCTACAAACCCTAACTAGTTGCCAGGCCCAGATGTTCAGAGTGTGAATTTAGTGGCATGCCTACCTATGTGATAAATGTGATGAGAAGCTGATACCATATCCATCCTATAAATGCTTAAACTAGATGAAAGTGAGAACTGCACATTTTGAAGTTACGGAGTGATGTTTCAGAAAAAATCAAGCATTTAAGCTTGGCAATTATTTTTTCTTGAGGCACTGTGTATCTGAAAATGCATGTGGGCTGAACAGCTTTAGGCAGAATGGTGCAGTTGATAGTAGATGAGGGGTATAGGGTTTGGGGTTAATCCTCCTTGCCCAATTACATAAAAACATGTGAATCCCTTCATCTGGTGGTGAGCTTTGAATATAGGTGCTCCTAAGAATAGATCTGGTGCTTTAAAAATAAACACATTTTCTTTTGTTAAAGCTGCGGGAAATGGAGGAAGAACTGAAGTATGCTCCTCTGCCGTTCCGCAACCAAATGATGAGCAAAATCCGGGCGTACAGAAGAGACCTCTCCATGTTCCAGAGAGAGCTGAGAAGCACAGATTTGGGATTGGGCCCTGGAAGTCAAGGCGATATAAAATACGGAATCTTCTCCACAGAAAATGAACAGAGTGTGAGAATTAGATATAAATTTTATTTAACACTGCTGTGATTGTTTAAAAATAATATTCCAGGTATACTGTTTACAGCGTTTCTACTTTAATCCACTTAGCTTTTGTGCTTGTATAACTCCCTGTATATCTGTCTGCATGTAACATGAATATCTCAGGGAGGAGAAGGAACACTTGGAACTCAGAGAGATTTTCTGTTCTAAAACAAAGATATGAGTATAATCAAAATGGAACTCCTTGAATGCCATGTGCTTAGTAACTTCCACAACGTTCTGTACTGAAATGCTTTATTTAATCATTCCCCTACAGCAGTGAAAACACAAAAGTGACGCTACTGACTGAGAAGAAAGGTTAACTGATCTACTTCTGGTCTCCAAAACTAGCAGAGTGGATCATGCACCTTGTATAGGTTCTTCAGTAGAATTCTCTTTTAAGCAGTCTCAGTGTAAACAATTTCAAGGAAATACAAGAAGCCGTGCTGGAGCACTTTGTTCACTATGGATGTGCTGCTCCAGTGCAAGAACACACCAGTCTTTGTTTACCAGATATGCTTAGATATGTCTGAGCTAGTGAGGCTGAATCTGCTTATTATCTTCAAAGTGTTGTCATCTGGACAGAAAGTTCACAGAGGTGGGCTTTTGTTTGCCTGCCTTAGATAAGGAAGGTTTGAGGGAGGCTCTTTGCTTAGTATCTTGTTCTGCAGTAGCTTGGTAAATTTTTGCATTTGATTCCTGTTGATTGGTTTGTCAAAAACCTGAGAGCAGGGTGGTAGATTAGGCTTTCTGAAGCTTAAGAAAATACTTTAGTTTGAACTACCTTTTGACCCCAAAGTCAGCAAACATTTTTCTTATCCTCTAGCCGAGGCTACTGGCATGAAAAGAGGATCTTTGTTACTTAGCAATCCATCTGTTAGTGCTGTTTGTTCCTAATCCTTTTGACTGTAAACTCTTAATGATCTCCCTGGCAACCAACTGTGAAGTCACAAATAAGACTGAATTTATATACAAACAGAAGGAAAAGTTAGCATCTGGAAACCAAAGATGATATTTTCATGTAAATGTTCTTTGATGGAAAAGTAAATTGTTGCAAAGACAGTTTTTTGTAACTGCTTTAGCTGTGTGTCCTTCTTTTTCAAGGTTTAACGAGATTTTGCCATAATCTTACAACATGAACAAGAACTCTTTCAAAATTAACTGGGCTACATCAGCTAGCATGAGAAGCGTGTAGAGCTAACACAAATGGATGGCCTGTGGAGTCACGGCCTAACTTTTTAATATGTCAGAAGCCTGATACCTCTGTCTTTGTGCTTAATCGTTAAGCATATGTTATTTTTCAGACTCATCTGCAGTCACAGAGGGTGCTGCTTCTCCAGGGAACAGACAGCCTGAACCGAGCCAGTCAGAGCATTGAGCGCTCGCACCGAATTGCTGCTGAAACAGATCAGATTGGGACCGATATAATTGAAGAACTTGGGGAGCAGCGGGAGCAACTGGAGCGCACCAAGAGCAGAGTAAGCAGAGAAGCTGTGGGCATTGTGTTGAAACAACCTGATGTTAGCCTGAGGGACTGTGCGCCAGTAATTACTCTCACAGCCCTCCCTAGACATGGTAACCCAGATGGTGTTTCTGCAGACCAAATCCAGGCTGCCACGTTTCTATGCTGTGCTCATAAAAGGAAAATAATCACTGTAGAAGGGCCCAAAGCCCTGGCCAAATGTCTGCTGCCGTGTCTGTGCAAGACTGGGTATTAGACCTATAAATCTGCTAAAAAAAAATAGCATTACTGAAAAAATTAGATTTAAAAAAATTGCTGAGGAGTTGCTCACCACTGGATTACTAGTAAAGGTTGAGATTTGGGAGGCAGTTACCAGGTTCTTCTAATGAAATGGAATTTAATTGAAGCTTAATTACTTAATTACTAACCTTCCAATATTTGTAGGTTAGCTAAGGAGGGGGAAAGTGGTGTCAGACAAGATGCCTGTTCCTCATCCTTGGGTCAAGCGGCTCTGCTTCTACTGTGGAAGCTTTAAAGAAGTGGTTTGTTTTGTTTACACACCTGTGCAAAACTAAGAATTTTGGGTTTTAAGTAACAAAACTGATGGGATTTTCTGTGTGTACAAGGGCTCCTGAGTGTAAAGCTTTTAGGTGAGTGACTTGCAGGGGTAGGGCGAGTTTGGCAAGTAAGGAGGCTCAGCCAGAACGAAACGCATACCCTTTCTCTTGGGAGTTGTCTCATTGTAACAGAGCCTGCAGCTTTTTCATTTAAGTAGTTTTTGGATTTCAGTCAGAATTTTATTTGCTCCCAGATTTGGGTTGGAGATCAGGAAAGGAAACATGATCTTAAGATTTATAGGTATAGTGTTTGTCTGTTCTTTTTCTGATTAAAAATATTACAGCCCTTCAAGCGTGTCAATCTATCCACAGATTGTTCATGAATCTGTGGCTTCCATTGTGAGCCTTTTAGGCATCGTATTGCTGAATTGTAGTCACCTTGCATTCCAACTAGAAGCAGATTTCCTTCTTGCTTGGTCTGCCATAGCAAAGATCAGAAATCTAGCATGTTTTGGCTGGACTTGGTAGTTTTCTTCCCAGCTTGTCCAGTCTGTCTCAGTGCAAAGTGACCAGTTCTGCAGTTGGGGGCAATAGCTTAAATGACAGAGGAATTGTGCGGGCAGGCATCTGCAGTGGCGAGCGAGCGACCTGGCTTACCTTTCACTTCCCTTGGAGGTTTGAAGTGGAATAGTGGAATCTTACCTGGAGACCTCCAGATACATCATAAATCCTGACTCTGTGAGACAACAGCTTTCTTAGTTGTCTGTAACCTCACTTAATTACATGCTGCTTAATAGCTGACTGAGAAATATTTGACAGTTCATTTCTGAGCGTTACAAAGCTGAAATGGATCATCTATTAACAGAGCTCACACCCGCTGGGTCACTTAGACCTGTCAGTGCAACGTGGTTCTTTCTTTGCCAGAAACTGAACAGCATTTCAGATGGTTCCAGATACGCACTGGGGAGAACAGTCAGTATCATTTCTTCTGGTGTCAACAATTAGAATAATGAAATTTAATGAAAGGAGCTAATACCAACTTTCCGATATCTGTAGATTAACTAAAGGGGCTGAAAGTGATCCTAAATTGCATATCTTTGTATGTATCTAAGGGAGAGTCATTATTTCCTCCTTAGAAAGCTCGTATTGTGTAGAGAACAGTGTTGTCTCTGAATTTGGAGCATATATGGTTGGCCTTGGTCCTGTTAATGGCAACAGTCAACACCAGCTACTTCCAGGTGCATCTTTGCAGAGTTGCTGTATACTTGTTCAACTGACAGATAACTTTTGTTTCTCCTTAGTTGGTGAATACAAGCGAGAACTTGAGCAAGAGTCGCAAGATTCTACGTTCTATGTCCAGGAGGTGAGTAGCGACTGACTTGGAGCAGCACTGGGCGGTAGCACTGTTGCCTGCCGGTTTCAGGCAAAAAAATAAAGAACAGGGTGTCAGCGGGAACCGCAGGGAGGTTCTAGGGAATGTGTAAACAGAATGTGTGCCCATCTGCAGATGCTAATTTGTGTTTTCTCCTCTCTGGTAATTACGTAATGGAGTACAGGTAGTTGAGCACTACTGAATTTGTGCTGCTTGTTTAGGATAATATGGGGTCTTTAACCATCCCTCATGATATTGTTCCACCGCATTGCTAATGGTAACTTTAGATGCAACTCCTTGTTATTCAGGTTGGAGGAAGCTGTGCCATAAATCCCTGCGGCACTGAGCAAGTCAGATGTCTGATGACACAGACAAGTCTGTGGAGCCCACAGTAATGCTGTAGCATAGCTGGGCTGTCATAGGGGAAACGCTGACCCTCACCATACACCAGTTGTGACTGCTTAAGTGTATCTGCAGTTTCTAAACTGTGTGGTTTAATGATCCCTATAAACCAGTTCATGGAGTGTATTTCCAGTAGGTACTTCTGGCCTAACAACCTTTCCTCCTTTATACCCATTGCTAAAGGAAGTTACAGTAACAGCGTCATTTCAATAGTAAAAATACATTATTAGTTGGAGATTTTATATACTTCAACTACACAGTTCCGAGTCAAAGCACCACTGTGTGGGCTTTAGCACAGGAGTTCAACTGATCTTTTCCTCTTTGCTTAATTGAATGAGTAGGCACATACAGAGCACAATGATCTCCCTTACATGGGGCAGGGGAAGAGGAACAGAACTGCTACTGTTGAAGTAGAAGATTTAAGCAGAATTTCCAGGAAAACACGAGTAGGAAACTGAGTGTGTCCCTTCCTGCTTGTTAAGAGCTATTCAAATTGCACTTTGTGGTCTAGCTGAAACAGGGACTATATTTATTGAAGGTAAGATGGTGATCAAATTATCTAGAATCTGCTTTCATAATCAAGGGAGAAAAAAAGCTATCTTGGATTTTTTATTTTTTAACTCTAGAGTTACCACTAACAAGTTGTTGCTGTCAATTATCATCATCCTGGAACTAGCCATCCTGGGAGGTGTGGTCTACTACAAGTTCTTTCGCAGCAGATGAATTTTCACGACCAAGATGAGCTTTTCTACTGCTGAGGAACTGGCTGGGCTGTCTGTTCCCTCTGACTGTCCGAGGATTGAACTGTCTCATGGGACAGCAGGTTCAGCTGAAACTGTACTGACACTAGAGGGACAGAGAAGGGGAATAAAAGGACAATGCAGAGACAGACTTGAACTACTGGTAAGATTAATCAGAAGGTAATAAATATTTTATTGTCTCAGTTTGTATATACTTCACTAAATGAATAAATCTTGGTATGTAATAAAGTAGCCACCAATCAGTGGAAAAGCTAGTTTATTTAAAAACAGAGAAGTTAACAGTATTTGCCAAGTGTTGACAATCAATCCACTCAAGTGCCTCAGCAGAGCTCTGTAATGTCCAACGTACCCACCACTTTGAGTTCTTAAATCCTCACTTGCTCTTCACTGTCAGATTCATCTGGAGAACTGGGTGTTGGGAGTTCATCAAAAGCAGTGTGCGCTCCTTCCCTTGTCTGCCCAAAGCACGTTGCTATCACGTCGACTGCAAGACTAGCAGTTGCGTTCACTTCCTCTTGAGATGCTCCAAGCAGTGGATTGACTTCAACCATGTCTACAGCTGAAAGCATTCCTGTGAAAATGATTTACAGCTTTGGTACTATGACAAAGGGTAAAGTCTCCAATAGGGTTTCACTGCATCAAGTCTGATATTTGACCTTGTGACCTACTCTACCCCTTAGACAAGTAAAACTGGCCCTCAAGTGAGGGATGAGGTTGTCATTCTTAGATGCTAGACTGTGGTTTTAATTTGGTTCTTTCTTACATCGTCACTACCTCATTCATGCTTTTAGCATTCAGGAAAAGTAAGTCTGATGTTCTGTATACACTTATGAAAGGAATGGTTTTTAATTTTGTTTTCTCCCAGTCCAAAAACTAGGGGATATAGAATAGCCTCACCTGATGTTTTTTGCCATCTTATTCATGATTCTATTGACTCTGTTGTCTGGTTCGGGTTTTTTTCCTTCTTTTACTGCAATTAACTCATTGTTTAAACACATTAAATAAAACTCCATGGCATAAGGAGGAAAGTCCTCATGTGTCAGCTGCAGTGTACCTAGTGAGAGCTTGATTTGTTAGCCTTGAATCCTAGAGTGGGACTTCACACTGTTTAAAATTGTTTGCATCCATTTTTTTTATTCCAGATGCCCATCTCACCCCATGTGGTTAGAAATAGGGGACAGTATTATACAAGATGACTGAGTCATTTTTGGCAATGGTTGTTAATATATTATGTATTTTATTTACTTTTGGTAAATTGAAGTTGTTGATGGTTAAGCTGCTTCCAACACCCGGGTACTGCCCAACCCTAGGACGTCTTTTTCCCTTGCTGAAGGCTGAATTGACTTTGTAGGCACCTTAGCTTTGACTATGTTTATCTTATTATCTAGTTACACGGGAAAAACATAACCCGTATGAGCTCTGTGTAGTGTGTCCTGTCCTTGCTTAGTCCAGTACTGCTGGTCAACTCCTACCTGTGTTATGTATTTCCTCTGTGATGTACATGCCTTCTCTGTAAGTCAGTCCGCCTAGAACAGGAGTCCCAGTTGCTGGAGCCAGTGAGGGATCGAAAGCGTCAATGTCAAAACTCAGGTGAATTGGTCTCTGTCTCCTGAGACAGAATAAAACAAGAAAAGCAATCTCAGAACCTTCAACTTTTTCTACATCTATTTCTTACTGTCCTGGCTGATCAGCAAGGTAATGTCATGCTCTGTGATGCTAAAGGCCCCCACTAAATCCTGTATCATGTCTTATATACATGTGGAAAGGATTTTTAATTTTTTTTAAATATCTTTGGACCCTGAAACATCTCCTAGCTCAGAACTTTCCCCCAGTGCACAGTGGGAGAACAGAAGTTTGTCCTTCTAGTTTCACTCAGCATCTGCTCAGGTGTGATCTGGCTGAAGAGAATTACTTTTGTTCTAACCACCTTAGCTGGTATTTGTCTCTTCACTTGGAAAATGTAGAGAAATGTATGGTATAATCCAGCTTTTTCTCCTTTTGTACAGAAGCCAGGGTGAAAGGCAGGAACATTGATTTGCATGGCCTCTAGGATAGAGCGAGCACCAGGCTTGAGGATTTCACAGACAGCTCATCAGGACAAATGGGGCATTCTGCATTTCTCAGGTCAAGAGCTGGAGGCTGCCCCCAGACTCTGCCATGTAAGCCTAGTTGAGAAAGTGAAGAATAATCTCAAACCTAAACCATTAGTTGCTTACTACATGAAGTCTGGCAACTGATGGCAGCTTAATAAATGGGACAGTGCTTGTCACTCAGAGGAGCTATTTAAGTGGTAGGCTGTGTACTTCCAACTTAATGCAGATTAGCAACTCCTTTACTGGGCACAGCTGGAGCTAGGGAGGGTGAGCACACCTTTAGATACAACAGCACACAGCGCAGATACACGGACCTTGCCCTGCCTACAGGACTCTGTTCTGCCCTGTGGTGCGAGGTTACCCTTCCTAACTGGGATCCTCTCCCCGTGTCCCCAGGCAAGCATGGTTTGCTCCCTGATCTGGGTCCCCAGACGTGAGCACGGTTAGCAGAGGCTCCAGCGTTGACCTGAAGCCAGGGCGTGGTTACAGGGAACTTGGCTAGCTGAACAGCTGCCATCAGGACAGCGTATGTGCACATTGCCTAAGGAAGAAGCCATCAAATGCTTATTGCTCACGCAGTAACAGCTGAATTCAAGTTACTGTCAAGTTGCTATATATTTTGTCAAAAGTTTAATGTATACCCTAGACTCTGAGTGGATTCAAACATCTTGTCAAACAGCAGCAAAAGGCAGAATTCCTCAAGAAACAGAACAAATCCTATAAAACAGAGCCACAACTGTAGTGGCTACTGTAACCTACCTTGTAGCTTTTTGCCAAAGACTGTGAAATGGTTCCCGGTCAAGATGTGGAAGTCGAGGACTAAAGTCTGTGCTAAGACTTTACTATTTACTGGACACTGTCACAGTTCTGTTAGGCCGCCTTCCATCGAGAGTGACCTTCACTTAAATAACTTTGGGGAAAGTAGATGTTCAACAAGTGGATGATACCAGTATTTTAAATCAGGTAATAGTTTCTTACCTGCCCATCAGTTGTTCAAATGTTCTTTCCATAACTTTCTGAATTCCAAGGCGATCAATATCCCTCATGGAAAAATACTGGATGTCATAGTTCTTCAAAATATAGCTGTTAAAATAAAATTAAATCATTACTGGCCTAAGCTTAAACCTAGCAGCCCTTGTGAACAGCCAGAAGTGGAAGGAAGCTTATGATTTCAGCCTTTACAGAAATCCTTTGATCAACTTACTATTCAGCAGGATCCACATCCCTCAAACCAATGTACACAATATCAGATGCTGAAAGGCAGGGCTTTAGCCAGGAAAAGCCAGGAAGTTGTGGTACCTGCAAGCAAAGGTTTGGTATTAGGTTAGTTTAATGACATATATAACAAAACTGGATTTAGTGCTTCCCTCAAAATTTTATTTATAGCATCCTTTCTCTGTCTAAACAGAGGAACTTCATCACTTGGGAGCTTGTCTTCCCGATTTAATCAGTCCCTACCTTTGCTGTACCATTTTACCAGAGCTGAATGTTAAGCATTTTCCACTTTAAAGAAGTCCAAATCCACAAGCAATAGGTAATTACTATCAGTGAATGTAAGGGGGAATGATGAGAAACCAGATACCCAGATGTAGATCACTTATAAGAGTGCAGGTAATGGTAATGCTGTGTAACTTACACAGTACATCAGGCTTAAGTGGAAGAATAAAAACCAAGGCACCTCTGTCTTTTTAGGAGAATCACCAAAAAGTCATGCAAACTTTGTTGCAAAAACAATGTTAGAGATGGACAAACGCTGTGTGAAGTTTAAAAAAAAAAAAAGGTAAAAGCACAACAAGAAGCTGGGCTTCCACCTGGGACTACATCATACTGGTTTTTAACGTAGGACTGAAGAGAGCAGGCCTAGGACAGCAAGTGAAAGATGATGAGGTCATTTTTCAGCTTTAGTGATTACATAGGCATGGTATGCAATTATAAAAATCCTTCAGTTAGTAATATCTTCTAATTTTAGGAGTGCTTTAAATTAACTCAAATTTCTCTTCTTCCTCTCCCAGCTCTGAAAATGGCTACAGCCAACACAGCTGTCAAGCAGCAAGAAGGCTTTGTTTCCCTCTTACACCTCTCAATTACTAATTATATTCTAGTTACATTTGGATTTGTTCTTAAAGGCTATCACACCCATAGCTATAATTACATTGGGATTAAATACACACATGCAATAAAAGTATTTGTTACTCTGGGGCGATGACCTGAAACTTTTCTGCAGTCGTGAATTCAGCAGAGTGATAAATGAATTGGAGACCACTAGGAAAAATAACTCAGGTCTTGGAAATGAAGCTGTATCTGTGAAACCCATCACCATACCATAAACTGAGCATAGTATTGATAATGTTGTCAAATATCTCTAGTATCAGTGATTTAGTAGATTTAATACTGCCATTTTTAATTATACCTCTTCCTCTTTAAATAAAGAAAATGGAATGCCCTAACTTCCTTTGGTAGGCTCTGGTTTTGCTTTGTTGCAATAGAAAAGGAGTTGCTGATAGTAAAGCCAAACAGGCATCAGAAGAAGGTGCAGGCATTTTCAGGGTAAGTTATTAATAGCAGTTTCTGAGTTTAGTTTGAGTGGTTCCAGGAGCCCTGACACTAATGCTTGGTTTGAGGAATGCCAGTCAAAGGATTATGTTCATAAATATTTTCCCCTTAAAGCAGCAAAATTATTTTTAAAAGATTTTAAACCCCCTGAAGTGCCCCCTTGCCTTGAGGAGTACCAAGCAGTGCTCCCATGGAGCTCCCTGGGCAAACGGGCAGCAGCTGACAGCCTGTGAAGGGACTGTGCAAGCACCGCCAGGGATGGTTCTACAGCAACCTGGCCAAAAGCTTTATTTTCCTTCCCAGCCAGATGCATCACTTCTGTACTTCCTGTTGTCTGCTGGGGGTGGGTATTTAATTCAGTAGAGCACTGACCAAGCTCATTAGCCCTGGATACACAAGGGATTCTGAAAACAGGTTAGAGAACACCCCAAACTGAAGGACTTTAAACAGCCCTGGGGGAGTTGTTGGCAGTTGTGCCACCTGAGTTCCCGCTGTTCTGTTGCCCCAGGACAGCTCTTTCACAGAATCACAGAATCGTCTAGGTTGGAAAAGATCTTGAAGATCATCCAGTCCAACCATAACCTAATGTTGTTAGGGTCATGCAGTGAACAAGGACTTGATGTGTCTCCAAACCTAACCAAGCAAAGAGACAGTGCTCCTGGCTCAGTTCTCATGCAACCCCAGCGAGGGTTACAGCAGCTGAACGGAGCTGCTGGCACAGGGTCAACAACAGTGTGAGCAGGCTGTGCCACCCAGAGAGACGTATGTTACACTACTACCTCTGTCTCACGTCCTCTTGATGGGGAATGAAGAACAAGGTGCCTAGAGGTGCTGGAAGAGCAGTACCAGTTAGTAGAGGTGGGCAATGAATCAGGAAGATAAACTGTAATCATGCAGGCTATTTTGCTCTCGTATCCTCAAAGGAGCTGTTTCTTGTGGTTCTACAAAGCAATCTAGACAGGGAGCCAAGTGCTCGCTAGCCTTCCTGACACTATGAGGTTGATGACCAATAGGCATCAAAATTCCACTTTGGTGGAATTATGGGAGTCCACCCAGAGAAGCACGCACACAGATGTGTCATGGTGGGGAGGGGTTGCTCAAAAACCCCTTCACAGCATGAGTGAAAGCAAGGAAGGAGGTAAGAGGGCTCACCGCTAAATCTCTCCAGTCCTCTCGCACTGCTGGGCTGTGTGTGCTTTGACAAGATCCAGACCTCCTGGAGAACCAAAGTGCAACTGGCTAGTCTGCCCGTCGCTTGGAGAAGTTACGCTTAGCAGAGTGTGGGACTGGAGTACCCTTCTTGCTGGTGGCAGGCAGTTTTAGAATTCAAAAAAGAATCCTTCAAAGCAGTCAGGAGAGAAGGACAGGAAATTTTTTGCTCCTGTTCTCAACACAACTGCTGTACAGGATGAGAGGGAGCCACAGGCACATGTTCACACACAAAGTTCCCTCCAGCCGGGCAGATCTGTAGCCAGAGGAGCTATTGGCAAAGGTACATTCAACTACTGCAAACAGCCGGTTACACTGTTGCAGAAGCCTCCTTGTACCAGCAGGACAGATGTTGGTTTTCCTACCCTAAACAGAAATACAGTATGGCAAGAAAACCCTCTAAATTTAGAGTACACGCCTGTTTGTGTAGCTGCAAATACAGGTTGAGGGGCTTGTGTTGGATGTTTCTGCACAGGCTTCCTGACAGCTAGAATTCAGGCGGGCTTGGGACGAGATCTCCTAACCAGCACCACGCCCAACTAACTCACCTCCATGTGTAGCCTAATCTTATTCTTCCTTCACTACTGCTGCTGACAAGGGGCCTGATCCCCCAACTGACCCCAGAAAGCTCACAGTATTCTTTTAAGCAGCTCTTAAAAAAAAAAAAAATACTGCTTTTCTGTGCTGCTCAAGAACTGGAGCCCAGCAGACCAGAAATCAACAGCGTATATACAGGAAGTCGATTAAATACTTTTGTCTACTGACAGAAGAGGAAAGCAGCATATCTTGCTCTGCCTTTCTCCTTCCTCAACTATCAAAGAACTTGAATTTGTTCTGTTCTCACCAAGACATAAAATTCACCTTAGACGAGCTCCAAAATTTTCTCTCCCTCTTCCTATCTCTCCTGCAAAAGTGGGTGCAGTTGCCACAAAGAATAAAAGTAGCACCCCCTTTAATTTATGGGCAAGAAACTAGAAATACAGTAACCGTTTATTACAGTAACCATTTATATTAACTTTCTCATGTCCTGGGGGTATTTCAAGAAGCCCCATTAATTCTGCATTGCTTTGGGAATTCTAGCATGTTTGAGAGAATACAAGAATAATTAGAAAGAGGAAAGCATGTAAAAGCACCAAATGACTCTATAGACTTGTGGATGGGATTCATTCAGAAGAATTTGCAGGTGAGAAGCAGAAGAGCTTTACCAGCTGATAAGCAATCTCACTATGCCAAACAGGTGCTAACGCAGTGGTATCTTCAATAGCCATAGACATTAAATGCGCTTGATCAAACTTTCATCAACACAGCACCCCCAAAATTTATCAGAGAGAAAAAAGAAATCCAAGAGAAACGATTAGCAGTGCAAAGTGCCAGAATAAAACAGAGGCAGGTTTTCTGCAGCTCCAGCATCCATTCTCAACCTGCAGTTGCTGATCCTGCTCCCACTCTCCAGCCTACGGTTCAGCAGAAGCAGCCTGTCCCGTCTAAGTTCCCCTGCAAAGGCCCCCGCTCTTCCAATGCACAAGCTGCTGCCAGAGTGTCTCCAGCAGATGCCAGAGGTACCTCTCCAGGGAGATACAGCCTGCAGCTAAGCCAAAGAGGGTACATAGGCCTTAGGGCAACCTGGTGTTTAGCATCTTGACAGTAGGAAAAACTGGCCATGCACATTCCCCGTGCCCCAGTAAACAGCTCTTTTTGATAATTTGTCCTCCTTCCAAGACCAAAGACTCTTTCCAGAAAGCACCCTGTAAGCAGGTACAGCTGTTCTGATTTGTAATATTTGCCCGTGGAGCCAACGCCAGAGCAACCAGTTAGGAGAGATCGTGCAGGAACAGCCCCTGTCAGGCCCCAAGGTTGTCAAAACATGGAAGAACCAAACCAAGCAGCAGTGTGCAAGGTATGCAGGAGCCAGCTGTTCCAGAGGTGAGCTCAGCACAACTCCCACAGGCTTGGCTGGGGGGAGGCTCCCTCTTTTGCTCGGTAGAAATGCTGCCGTTGCACAGCCTCAGCACCAACTCCACTCACTGCGTGTGAACGGCACCTTGGGCAGCTGCTACACAGAGCATGTGAACTGCTTTTCCTACTACCCATGAGGGTGCTAACAAAAAGGAGAGCTTCTTCTCATTCTTGTTTCTAAGTGTGTGCGTTTGTGTATATGTATGTATACATATGTGCCTGTATACACACACAAGTAATATGTATTTTTGCTTGTACTCAGAAAAAAAGGTCTGCATTTGCAGCAGATAAGAAAGCACCTCACACCAGAAGAAGTAAAATGCTCTGAGGATTTCAATGGAGGCTAACTGTACGAGCAAGATACTTCCTTACCTTATCTTGAAGCTCTCTCAAGAGAAATGAGAGAGGTTGTCCATGGAGGTTTCCAGACTGAGTTGTAAGCGGGGTGTTGATATCAGCATGCGCATCCACCCAGACCACACCAAGGTGTGGGCACTGCCGTGCGTGGCCACTGACAGAACCAAGTGCCAAGCTGGAAGTACAGTAGCAAAGTTTTTAGTCACCATTTCTCCTTCAGAACAACTACATGGACAGTGGAAAGTCTGCAACTTTAGTCAGCAACGCTGTCATGTTTCAACACATCAGACATCCCTGACAATAAAGGGTGCATCCCGTACAAACTGCATGGCATGATTCCAGGAGACTCCAAGTCTCTACAGGACTATACTAGTACTGACAGATGAGAAAGAGCTCTTTTGTCTCTCCACTGTCACCCTTCCCACACTCTAATCTTCACCTGTTCTAGCACCAAATGATCTCTTAGAAAATCCAGTGTGTTCACTCGTCACTTCTGATATTCACCTATTTTTTATTCCAGCCATGACACCTTCCCCCACAATTCATTCTTACATGCCCTACATTCTTCAATCAATTCTCAGACCAAAGCTTAGTGAAAAAGAGATTCACATGTTAGAAGATCCATTACAAAATGGTCTGTGTGCAGGTGTTACAAACCCATCCTAAGATGACATCCTGAGAGTTGAGGGGCAAAAGAGACACATCACTAAACATTCAGCAATAAAGAAACCGCAACAGTTCCTAAAGGGATCTGATTACATAAACTTTCCCAAACAGGAAAACCTCATTTGTTTGTCTGCAGATCACAGAACAGTCTGGAACTAAGCAGTACCATCTTAGAAGGTCAGATTTTTGTAGTCATCTTCTATGCTGCTACCCTATGGTATTGCCAGCAAATAACCCCAAGTTGTTTCCACTGTCCCCTTATTTTTTCTTTAAATTCTTACACTCCAAGTATCAGCCTGCAGCTTGCACCACTAATTGCTTCTAGTTCAGCTCACCTGTGATCCCCTCCTATAGTCACACAGCTGTGTCCAGCAGCTAGTGCTCTGCTTACAGCATCAGCCAGCACCTGGCTGGCTAAACCCACTGTCCGGGGATATAAAATCAGGTTGTTGTACAGTTCATCATTGGGAACTTGAGTGAAATTCAGATCTCCAAAGTCGTACACTTGGCATCCTGGAAACACATCAGCAAAAGGAGAAAGTGAGTTACTTATTTAAGTGCCCAGAGAAATGTTCAAAATATGGTCCCCTCAGAAAATCAGTTGGGAACAATGGGAAAGGAACGGATTCATTTGACTATTTGCATGTCCTTGCAAACAACTGTGTCACAACTTTACAGATTAGAAAGATAGTGTTGTTGCTTTAATTTAGCAATCAGATACAGCAATCATAGAAAGTCACCCAGAAATAAGAGTTTGGGGTTTTTTTAAATTATTTCTTGGGAATTTTAACATGGAAAGGTACAGTTTGTATTGCTGTCTTCCTTCCCAGTTAGACAGATCGTATACAGCTTTAAATGAGCTCAGTTGCTCAAAGATGCCTAGGACTACACATTTCACTAATTATACCCAAGTCCTAACAGTTATTTTCCATTTTCAAACCCCACAAGAATCCAGGCACAAAAGTGCTACATTACCAATAATGGAAATTTTCTTACAGTACTTTCAGGCAATTCCATGGAGGATGCACTACTGCTTTGTAAGAGAACCCGTTCATTTTCTCAACACAAGATGTTCTAGAAGGCATTTTGATTCTGGGGCTTTGATCCCAACCTTCTTTGAGATCCTGTCATTGCCTGTTACAACTTAATTGGCTGTTGAAGCCTGACAACTTTCTAGGTCTAAGACTCAGCCTTTCCTAAAATGTATTTTTGTCTACTTCGGCTGAAAAGGAGTGACTTGACAGATTAGGAAACAAGGGAACATTTTTGAGTGCTCTTTCCCCTCCTCCACTCAACTGGGAACATATTTATTAAATTGGCTGCATTTGAAGTTTAATTCTCATTCATACTCATTATAGAGCTCATCCTTTGAAGTTCTGCTGTCTATACCATGTGCTTTCTTAACAGTCATTTAGATACCAAAATTTCTAACACTATTTCACAAGCCAGAGTCTCTCTGTTTCAGACAGGTCTGTTGCTGATGAGGCACTGATGAGGACTGTAAAGGCCTCAAGGTATTTACAGCTACACCAACAGTGGCTTAGTAAGTCAAGACCACCCTGGATACCAGTCACGCCTGTCCCATTTGTTCCTCAGAATCACTAGTCTGTTTGCAGTTCAAAGCATCCAGGCTAGAGCTTCACATTTTGCCTTTAGCCAGACTATGCCTAACAGGGCAATTTGAAAAATTGAGGCAAGCAAATGAAAATGAAGAAACAACCCACTTGGGGCTCTGGGTTTTGGGTTTAACTTCCATTAAGCCATTAGTCTAATGTCCAGGAAACAGGCTCTGTGAATTTGCTTGGTGGAATAAAATGTAAAAATAGCACTGAGAAAAACAAGACTTTAGGAGTTTTGACTGGTGTAAAGAATAAACGAAAATGGTCTAGTCACTTGTGAGAATTAGGTGACTGGCAAATAGGCAAGTATACTTCTTATAGCAGGGACATATGTCAGGGTATTTGCTAGGAGAGAACATGTCAGCTGAGCTCAGCTACTTGCAGAGGATTAAATAAGCCTCAGCAACTCTGAGAAAACACATTACCTGCAGACTTAAAGCAGTAAGCAAGACCCTGACATACCACTCTCCCTGGTTTTCAAAAGGCAATACAGGCACACAGCAGCATTTTTTCCCCCCCTTAGGCAATACCTAATTAGCCAGCAGGATGGCGGCCCTGGAATTTTGAGCCCATTTTGTTCAGATTTGAATGCGCTACCTGATCTCTGTGTAACCACTACATTTTTACCCTGTTTCATTCTGCTGCTGTGCAGAATCAGAAAACAGCTGTGAGCTCTGAGATGTTCAATGAATGTCAAAAATCCATTTTTTTTTTTTATGTGTCTTCCCACAAGGGTACTTCTCATGCATATGCACACCGGTACACATTTCAGTATTTCAAAGTTTGATGAAAGTACCTGAGTGTGCCCAGGAGAGAAATTTTGGAAGTAAGACTTCAAGACACTGCATTATTCAATAGGTATCAAGAGCTTTTGGAGACGCTGTACAAGTTAATAATGCCTCTGATCTAATACTCTGACATCTGTGGGAAGTAAATCTGCAGTGGGGAGCTGTGTTCAGTGACTTACACACTGCAGGACAGCACGTTACACAATGTAATGGAAGAGAGGACTGCCACTTAACGTTTTGTTCTCTTACAGGACATATAAGCACATCACAGTATTTTTACCCATTGAAGGATGGAAAAGAATAAGAGGAAATTGTATCATGAAGCTCCATCTTTAGATCAGCATAAAACAAAGAACCAACCATGCCATCTTTCACAGCACTTAAGGAATTGGTTAAGATTCTTCAGGTTATGCTCAAGGCCAAACATGGCAGATGCTAGCAAGTGTGTTTATAGAAGTATCACTTGTGTTCAAGAATTTCTTTCTTCTTTACCCTGCCCTCCTCCCCATCCCTGTTTGTAGGGCAAAAAGACTTGGTTCAGCTTCTGAATAAAAAAGCTATTCATTTCCTACAATCACATCAGGTTCATACAGCTTACAATGTGGGTATGGTAAAGATGGATGGACAGATACTCACTTTTGGGGTCCAGAATTCTAGGATCTTGTCCACCTTTTGGACAAATGGTACCCTCCTTTCATCTGCATTGATGCCTCTATTTTTTTTGGTTTTTAAAAAAAGCCTGATGTCTGTTAAAGGCAATAAATGCCTCCTGTTTTCGTTACCATATTCAAAAGTTTATTGTTATTCAGATAGAGTTCATAAACCTTGTAGCAGCTTCTTTTCTCAGCTCTTATTTACATCCCTCTTATTTAAGCCTACTGTTCTATGTGCTTGCAGAGGATAGCTCAAGTTTCTCAGGGTGATATGGATGTTTTCAGCCAGCTATCCAATGGCTATCTGATTAAAATACCGTTAATCTCAGTACACACTAATCCAATCCTCAAACACTAATATATTTTCTTCCTCCTATTTTTAATTGCACCTGAGTTTTGAAAGCTATGATTAAATAACCTTAGTGCAAAAGGAAAGCCTAGTGAATACATAGTACACAAAATAATTCAGAGTACATAGATAAACCATATATCCCAAAGTGACTAGACGTGTGTGTATGCACATATATCTTAATGCTTACTGAACAGCAAGGAAAAAGAATTTGTCACATTATTATTTTCTTAGCTTCTATTTAGAGTCTCAGATATTAGTCTAATACTTAAAGACCTAAATTGTTTTCCATTTCACCTGTCTGCTTGCACAGCTTTGATTTAAAGAAATTAAAAGCCTAAATCTTTCTCAACTACATTATTTTGTCCAACACAGAAACTGCTCAATGGACAGACATGCCGTAGCACAGTGCAGTCTGGTGGATCTTGCTGTTATTTGGCTGTTAGTGAAAGATTTATATAATCTACCACACCAAAAAATATGCACTTACTTTCTCTGGTAGTTGGGGCACTCTTTATTTTAAGATGCCAACAGCTATAAACAGACAGCTTTTTAAATCAGCACAGAAAGTTGACATACAGGCCTTTTAAAAGAGTAGATCCAAGTTTTGAAAGCTAGAAAAAGATGTGGGCAGATAGGAAAACCAGCTTCCTTACATTCATTAAAAAGCACAGCATCCACACCATTTGTCAGTGCAGCAGAGCAGGTCTAGTCAGGATTGACGTTCTTTTTAAATGAACCAGTACCATACAGTACTTACAGACTAAACACCACAGACATTTTGCTATAACTAATAGAAAATTAAATATTATCAAAAGTCTTTTGTTCCACTTTCAAGCTCTAACAGAAATTACATTCAAATGAAAAATATATTGATTCATTAGTCAATTATCAACAGCACAGAAAATTTATAACAAGTCCATACAAGTCAGTTCCATCACTACCCTGGCTCAAGAGGAGATCACTTTTTGAAGTGAGGAAAAAAACCCCAGGCTTGATTCATCTATTTCCATTACAGGAGCTTGAAAGAGATACAAGGGTGATAAAAGTGTCAATCTGGATACAAACACTCAGTATAGTTACATAAATAAGATGCATATATGCCCAGCAGTCCTCCTCTTAGTATGAATGATTAGTGTGCAGAGGCAGCACACACCTCTCTTCTACAGTTTTGGAGTGCAATCCTCAGTGGTTCAATGCCCCCCTCTGACAGAGTTTGTCAGAGCTGCTTGGGGACACATTTCAGCCAAAAATGAATAAATTAGCTTGAAATAGTTTGTATAGTAGATCTTTCCTAGGTCAACTTCTTTTGACCAGCACAGGTTAGGGAAAGGTCACATAGGCATTCAACCAGCAGACCAGGGGATGGAGGGCAGTTGTTTCTTGTTCAAGCTGTGCAGGCTGAAGAACCTACCTGTATCTGGTAAAAGAAATCAACATTTTTCATAATTAGGAGCCTAACTTACACTAAGGGGGGAAAAAAAAGGTGGAAATACAAATTAAGAACATATTTAAGAAAATAAATTTTCCTGCATGTTTTTTCAAATAAGCTATTAACATAGCACTCAGGCTCAAGACAATGATGCTTATAACTGGGACATAAGATGCCCTTTAGCAAGCTGTGTGACAATGGTAATGTCCCCTTCCTATCGTCTTAAGCAATACAGCCCATTTATTCAGTACCCACAGTAGGGAGCAGTTACTATACCAAGTCATTTCCCTGCATAGATTTTCAGAAAATTTTCTTCTGTAAAAGCAGGTGGCTTATAAGTCTGGGGGCATTTAATTGGAAAACATCTGGGCAGCAGGAGGGAAAGCCTCCCTCCCACCCTCCTCTACTAGGATACCGCACCCAAGCCAGCAGCAATCTGATAGCAGGAGATTCAGCTTTCAAAGTCCAGGCTGTCCGCAGACAGTGCCCAATGGCATGCTACTGTAACAACTGTAACAGCTCTCCTAGGCAGCAAACAGGAACTGGAACAAAAGCATGTGGAACGTGAGATAGAAGTGATCTCCTGACACTGCCTGTTTATGCTGGGTATCTGTGAACTAGAGGTAAAAAAAAATCCTAAATTAATAGGAAAATTAAATCTTTCCACTTCCAGGTTTCTAGACCCAGCTGAACTACTTTCAGAAGGAATCTGGAAATCCCACAGTTACTGGGTCTTACTTTACACGGTGTGTTATATAAAGCCACTCACATGAAAGCATCACTCCTGCAAACTGTTTTCTCAGATTACAGCCTGTCTGCTGAGACACCACAGACACAGAAGGACTCTTCATGAAGCAACGGATATTATGAACAATGTTTATAGACAAAATTAACATTTTCCTTTCTGTGAATAAAACAAGGGACTACAAACTGTTACCATCCTTTTCAGCATAATCCCACAGGTTTATGGCACAAACTTTGCAATCCTTTCTCAGAGACACCATCAAAATGTTGCACAGCAGCACACAAATGACTCAATTCATTAGGACCAGTGCATTCTGAAGACTATTTTAAGAGTTTTAACCCTCCAGAATTATTCAGGGGGTGAGTGTGTAAAAACTATACAATACTATTTAATCATAACCTTCTTACTTGGAAGTTCATTACACAGTGTCTAATTCGCTTTAAACTGAGTATGTATCTGCTGGAAGAAATCTCCTATTAGCTGCAGACATTTGATGGCTCAGTAGGTTTCTGCCAGCTCTAAAATTTCACTTCCTAAAAGGCAAGTTCATGTCTCGGTAATTTCCACCCTGCCTTTTGGAATTTTGAAAGGTCTGGTTTAAGATGGTTTCTGTATCTGTACCTATTTAAAAGGCTTCAGCTCATTCAACAGCAACAAGCAAACCCAATTCCAATTGCTACACCAACTCTCCAGTGTTAAATTGTCCCTTGCATAAAATGAGCCAAGAAATATTTTTTGTGACCCTAAATTGAGCAGCTACCTCATTTCCTTTTGATAACTGTTTATAACTTTAATCTCTTATGAAATCCAGTGTGCTTGACCTGAAGAGGTCTCCACAAACGTCAGTATCGGGTGTTGGGAAACATTTGTGCTCTGGCTTGCATCAGAGAGGAGACAAGGGTGCCGCTATTGTGGTCTGCCACTGCACCAACCCCACACAAGTTCTAATTCCTTTCAAACAAGCTTAACCCAGAAACGGCTCCCCATAGCGAGAACACAAGTAGGCATTTACAGCCATAGGAAGTTGTAATACCAAATCAGCTCTCTTCAACAAGAAGAATCTTGTGCTTTAGATTTTTACAGAAATAAATAGTTATTGTATTAGTTAACCCAGACTAGTAACACTTGAGAGGGAGAGCAGACTGTATCAGAGATTACTGAAGTTATCTTCCTCCCTCTTACTAGCTGCAAGAAACTAACATCAGACCAATTCATTTCTTCATATTCAAATGAAAGATCGGATTTTATTTTTTTTTACTTTAGTGCCTCATTCCCTGCTTTTCACCAGGTGGTTTTACAACAGAAATTTCCACCTTCCACCTAAAAATAATCCTCTGTACTTTATTCACATAAGCACATACCTGCCATATGTCCCTTGGTCTTGTGAGTCCACAATGAGAGACAGGATTAAAGTTTCAAATGAGAAAGTAATAACGGATTCTGTGCACCATAAAGCAGATTGAAACCCAACTCATTACCTAAATTTTCCCTGTCATCTCCCTTTGTGCCCCTCCCCAGTAACTCCTCTCCTTCAACACCATTCATGGTAAAAAAAAATAAAAACAGCATGTGATCTGCCCTTATTCCAATCCAGAGATAATTTTATGGGTGCAGAAATTCAGCAAAGTCATGTATTAAAACTAATTCTATAATATAAAAATAGCAAGGATGAAGGGCATCACCATAAAACCAAAGAAATACAAAACCCCCAAGAGCTCTGTTCTTTGGTCCTTGAATGTAATCTCCTTTTATTGAAAGATTGGGAAGAGATAATCAATTCAGGTTTCCCGATCTGCATCAGCATAGCTTATTTATTTAGATGTATTTAAACTAATATGAGGAACAATTACAATTAAAGCAATGAGTGAACTTTACCCCAAATTAACAAAGTTTCTTTTAAAGCCAACTTCATGGATAATGAGCAACCTGGAATACATGCCAGCCAAATGGGAGAGGAAAAAACAAACAAACATCAAATCAATGACTGACACAATGCTTTTCATTTCAAAGCAAAGACAAGCAGATGGTGTCTTCCATCAATATAGGGAAGAGAGTCAGAACAAACCTACTGCAAGGAATGCTCCAACTCCATGTACTTTCACTGTTGGCATATTTCTAAGACTAGTTGTAATCATGGAAATATCAAAGGGTACAACATTCAAAAGGATAAACGGTGCTGTCAGAGCACACTCCCCCACTTCTAGGAGCTTAGCTTCCCATGCTCAAGGCGAGCTAGCCAATGAGGTCTGCTGCGAAGAAGCAACCTAGAAAGAGCCTCAGTGGAGGCCTGCCCAAAACAGCTCTCCTCCAAAGCCTCAGCAGGGCTCCTTCCGCCTGCCTGGTTACCAGAGTCAGCTCCTGGCTGCCTTCCCTCACTGAGGGGAGCAGCACCTGCCCTTGATGCATTCTGACAACTGGCATCATTTCAAAGACTCACTGCAAATGCCAGTTATAACCAGTCCATTTCACTGCGCTTTGATTTTTGTCAAACCACTGGTCTTTGAACGGAACCAATCATGGCTAATCAACATTTGAGAGGTAAACAAGAATGACAGAGTTGCTTGGATCTCAGGGTCTCTATAAATAAAAAGAGATCATTTATTCTAGTTACAGAAACAAGCTGCAGTACTACATAAGCATGTTTTACTGGTATTATTAAACAGAAGTGTTTGTGCATGCTTACGTCTAATAAAAATAAGAGGACTGCCACTCACCTGTTCTGTTCAGGGGAAAAAGGGGGGGAGGGTGTGCCTGGGTGAAAAAAGGGCATTCCCATTTCTACTTTGTAGGGCAGAAGACTTAGCTGTTAGTCTAACATCTTTCCGCTACATCCTAACTGATTTTTTTCCTGAGAACACTCCTAGCAAATTAATAGGCTTAGCTTTGACAGTACTGCCAGCAGACGCGATCAGAAAGAACCCATGAACTTAGCATTTCTCATCTCAACAATGCAGAGATTTAACTAAACAACATGCTGCTTAAGATGCCAGCCGTTATTTAAAATTTTGTCTCCCATTTTAACAACAGCAAAAAGAGAGGCTAAAAAGAAAAAGACAGTTCTATACAATAAATTTAAGACTTTATTGGAATTCTACAGATTAGAGATATTTGACTGGATCGACTAAACTAGAAAGTCTTAGAAAGTTTAAAATGCTAAGCTTTGAAGAGAAACAATTGAGATTAGAGCTAGGGCAAAGCTAAAATAGATTCTGATCCAAGAGTACCGAATTCCTGACAGATTTTATTTCAAGCATAAATGGATCTTTGTCAAACTACAAATCTTAATTCAAATATAGGGCAAGAAGAATGGTACAGTTTATCAAAGTCTTCAGGCATACAGGCAACTCTTTAAACATATATTTACTGGATGGGCTGATGAAATTTTCCCAACACTGCAGCTGTAACTCTTGCCAGTCCACATCTGCTGAATCCCAGCACCACTACTTCATTATGCATACCTCAGTACGTAATTGAAAGACTATTTATCTTCCTCTTAAACTCTTCACCCAAGAAGATCTGGGTGAAGAAAGAGGAGACATATGTACAAGCTGCTTCATGATTTATTGTTAAGACTGAAACTAACCATATGAGCAATGTTGGTGAGACAGCAAAGATGAATTGCTATTTTTGGCAGCAGATGTCATCAGTATGAGTCCAATGGTTTTAGGCAAAGCAGGAGCATATCTCCAGTGACATGGGGATTAACAGCTCCATTCCTCTTTTAGAGGAGGTTACTCCTTTTTGAGTCACTACACTGACCTCCTGAATCCTATTATTCAAAAGCTTTGTTCTGCTCAAACAAAAGAATAGTAATATGATGGTCATTCTCTTTGACCAGTCTAGCTCTACTGCTGCCTGTCAGCCACATGCCTCTGCAGTCCACTAACTTGCCAAACCAGCAACTCAGATCCAAACTTTGTTAATCAATTCTAGAGTAATCCAAACCCAAGTTTGACTAAACTCAGCAACCCAGCCACATCCAGCTCTAAATAAGGGGGAGGGGGGGGGGGGGGGGAGGAAATCAACAACAGTCAACATACAAAAATTAATGTGTGGGAGGAAATTTTATACTAAAGTTGTTCCCACATTAGCAACAGCAGAGGTGCTCTAAGTCACCTCAAGGGCTATAGTAACTAACACAACAGCTATCTATTATTTATAAAGAGAGAAGGACCATTCTCAGATTTTTAAGAGGACTAGGCAACATTCTGCATTCAACTGGATTCTCTGCTTAATCTGCAGCAAACAGGAGAGATCCAAGAAATTCTCACTTTAAAAGAACTTCATACTTTGCATCTTCTACAGCTTAGGTCAAGTGCATCTGTCACCCATCTTCCCCACTCCTTCCCACCAGCAGTGCAAGAGCCTCCACATATAGCACCATTTCTCTTTGCTGCGAGAACAATATACAGCCCTGCAAGCTTTGTACCCTTTCCTCCCCCATGCCAGGGAGTTATGGGTCTCTATTTTCATATAGCACTTTTACTTCTTTGGTAAGAAGAATAATATTTTGGTTTCCCTTAGGAGAAGGAGCAAAGCCAAAAGACAAACATCACCAAGGTGAATAAAAAGCCCCACAGGTTTAGTCAGTTATATTTTAAATTATCCCTGCTACAGACTTGCACACGCACTGATTTTGGCTTGGAAACTGGACTCCTGCTATATTAATTCTCCTCCTGAGTACACCTCGAGCTACTACCAACACGTAACTGTGTTATCTCTGCTTCTAACAAGGGGATAAAAGTCAAGATAGTGGCTGAGATTCATCTCTGAGAGTCTGGTACAGACTAGTGATACCATCTGCCTCTGAGCTCCCTCCCTCTCATATTTCAGCATAAGCATAAACAAGCTGTTCATAGGCAGTCATGATTTTAGGCAGCCAAGAATTTATCATACCATGTAAGTATAGTCACAGTCTCTTTAAAGGGAGGGATCCCCCCCAAAAAACAGAAAGTAGAGTAGCAGCTCAGGACACTGCAATAGGACTATGGAAGAACAGAAACTAGGATAGGGTGAAAGGAACAATACAATTCCCTCCCAGAGACACCAGCCAGTGAAAGCAAAATGCAAAACAGTGCAAAAAGAAGGAAACAAAGGTCTAGTGTTCTCACTCTCTCTGATACGGCTTGAACACTATCAACGGGAGTCATTACCTCAGGCATACAAACATATGAAAAGCCTTGTGGTTGCTTGATAGTCACAGTATATACACATAAGTCTAAAACAATCAAACAAATGCATCTTACCACCCAAATGCTACATTTTAGAGGAGACTTCAGAGCATCTTCATTTCACACAGGTTGAACTGAATTTGAATATACGAACAGAAAATTAATAAATCAAACTTTACAATTTCAGGCAAACAGAAGAGTCTGATCCCCAGAAAACTCTTCTACTTGAAACAAGTGAGGGTAATTTTATTTGGGAGTTACTCTTAATACAGAGTTTTCATGACAGGAACACTGCCTCTTTCCCCCTTCTATACTTTCTTAGACTGCCCAGAATCCACCCTTGCTCTTCTACTGGGAAGCATCATTCCACAGCTGGCCTCATGCCTGGTTCCAAGCTTGCAGTGACAAGGAAAACCACGTTTATAGCGCTCCCTCACATCCCAGTGGGGAACAGGGGCACACAACAACAACCACCACCACCAGTCACACAGACCCAATGGACACAAACGCTTCAGAAGTAACCAACACAGGCAGGAGAAGCCCTGTATCTTAGATAAATGTTATTTCTTTTTAAAGGAGGAACCTGGTCTGCTGCAGTATTATTTACCTGCTCCTGGAAAACAAGCAACAAGGTCCCATGAAAATTATTAATTCTTTTAACATAACAGATAACTAGAATATCCAAGTTAATACTGTGGCTCTATTACCTTCAATGTATGAAAAGAAAATTCATAGTGTTAGAAAGACAAAGAAGAAAGCAGCTAAAGTTCTACTGCCAGTTCAGCATACCACAGGAGTCCAAGCAATGGCACTATTATCACAGTACTACAGGCAAAGCTATCCTGCCAGCCCAAGGCAGAAAAATAAAGAGCCCCCACACAAAACATATTAAGTTTCTATGAACAACAGATGTGCACAATACAGCAGGCTACATGGCAGTGTCCTCCTCAATCTACCACCCTACCCTCAAGCAGATAGTCTTTGCAAGATAAATAACTCCTCTGTGCATGCTGGTGACTATCATTGTTTCAGGATGGGCCATCACAGCAAAGCCTGTTCACAATCCATGTGCCATCTGAACCTGTTCCTAAGAGAGCTGCTGATTTAAGCAGCAATAAACATTAACACTGACTGAAAAAAACCCAAACACCTACCCCAGTGGAAGAGCATGTCAGCAACAGGAAACAAACTGCAGGAGGAAGAAATCCCAGAGCCTTTAAAAATTGTAAGGGAACAGCAAGGAAATGATGTGCATTACTGATTAATGAGTAAACAGTCCATAAGCAACTAAACAGTGAAAATATTTTTCACCTTGTATTCATTTTTTAGTTTAGTTTCTATCCCCACAACTTTTTGTTCCTGGAATGCAGAAAGGGCTTGTGTTCCCCCCTTTCTTTCTACCTTCTCCAAGTTCCTATTGAAGTGAGCTTATGTCATGCAAATTAGGGTGGGTTTTTTCTTAGTTTTGGGGGGGGAGTGGGGTGGGTGTGGGTGTGCAAAAGAATTCTTACAAAATGGAAGTATTAGATCTTAACTACTTGAAAGAGAATCCCAAGCCTTCCAGTATAAAATTATCATAGATATAAAGTGCTGCCTACAGTCTTGTATAGAATAACATTGTCCTTTCAAACCTGGTAACTCGTTAGTTTTAAACTCTAAGCTCAGTAATATCCAGACCTGCTTTTATTCCAGTATACAAGACCTCTTTTAGACACCCTCTTCCATGTTTGTAGAGGCTACAGATCACGCTCACTAGAATTCAGATATTGCCAAGGATGGCATATGTCTCAACTTTGCACAAAAAAGATGGGAAAAGAACGTCTCCTCATCTGATTGCAAACTGGGACTTTTCAGTTTATGGCTCATAAGATATGCAGGATAAATCTACAGGGCTGCACAGAACAATAGCTTCTGTTTTAAAGAGGTTTTATAATTCAGAATAAATTTGCTAGAGGGTGATTAAGCAATTATCTTTCTTCTGCATGCATCCAAACTCCACTAATCACACAGCGAGCAGATAACATAGTCCTCCTGTGGTCCAGCCCTGCAATCCATCCCATCATAGAGTTTTCAGTAGCACTTTTTAGATTAAAGAAATTCCAAGACAGAGTTCAGCTTTACAAGTTTCTATCCCTCACATCCTGTTTCTAATAACTGCGATACAGTTTTCTGCAGGTCTCAGCTTGTAGAAACAACCGATGTGAGAAGCTGAAAGACACATAAGTGCACAGATTTGCTTGAGTAACAGTAGCGCTAACAGTGAAAAGACCAGAAACTTTCCATTCACACAGTGCTGTTTGCAAGTGTTTTGAAAGCAAAACTTCAGACAAGACCTCGTATCTGAGATCTTCTGAGGATTTCTCTAGAAAGTTCCGAATTTCATCACTTGAAAGCGTGCAAGTATTTCAGGAACAAGCTAAGTAGCCGGTAATGAATATGGAAGAAGAAAACACACGATGTGAGAAAGCGCGGAGCACAGCCAAGGGTATGCCTTGCCTGGCCACACCGAGCACCCGTAAGGATTCAAAGGGCCCCCCATTTCCCCGGCGCTCCTGCAGCCCGGCAGGGGCAGCGCACGCTCCGCAGGCCGGCGAGGCGCTGGGGGTGCCAGCACAGGCCACCCGGGCACGGCCACCTGCCCCGGGCAGACGGGGCACGCCGCGCCCGGTGAGCGGCAGACCCGGCCTCTCCTCGTCCCGGGGGACCCCCCGAGCGGCCGTGGGCGCCTTCGGGCGCCTCAGGCGGGGCAGCGGCTGCACGGCCGCGCACCAGCGGGCATCGCCTCCCCCCGGGCACCGCCGGCTCGGGGCCGCTCGTGGTTCGGCGATTCACTGGAAGGAGCCGTCTCCACCCCACCCCCACGGGCTCGCAGCGAGCGGCTGAGTCACGATTCGAGGAAACGAGCTGCGACAGGGATGCCCGGCCAGGGGAGGGGGAAAGGAGGGGAGAGCAGCCCCGCCGCCGCCTCCTCCTCCCGCACCGCACTACCCCACCGCACAGCCCGCACCCCGCCGGCGAAGCCCCCGACGCGGCGCCGCGACTCACCGAGCCCAGCCAGCCGCTCCACCAGCCCCGCGGCGCGGAGGGTAGCGGGGCCGTGGTCCACTCCCCGCCGTTTCTGCGAGACAAAGAGAAGGGAGGGGGTGCGTTAGCCAGCACTGCCTGCGGGCAGGTGCGCGGGCCCGGCCGGGCGGGGGTAAGCCGAGCGGCTGCGGCACCTACCGGCCCCCTCAGCGGGGCGAAGGGCCCTCGCGCCCCCCCCCCCCCCCGCCGATGCCCACCTGCCCCCGGGAGAGCGGGGCTCCCACCAGCGCCACGGAGTGCGCCTGCCTGGGCAGCGGGAGCCCCGCGCCCGCCTGCCTGCGGAGGAGCCGGGCGAAGCCGCTGCGCAGGGCCATGACGCCGCAGCTGCCGAGCGATGCCGAGCGACGACGCCGCCGCCGCCGCCCCGCTCCGCTCCTTTTAACGAGCCCCGGCCCCCGCCGCGCGCCGCGGCCGGCACCCGCGTCCCCGCCCGCCGCCCGCCCCCGCGCCGCCCGGCCAACGGCAGCGCGCGCGCCCCGGGGGTGTGTCCCGCCCCCCGCCGCGCACGCGGCTCCGCGCGCGACAGCTCGGGGAAGGCGGGAGGGGGCGAGCGGGCGGCCAACGGCGGCTCCGCAACGGCCCCCGCCCCGCCCCGCCCCCTCCGCCCCGCCCGCCCTCCTCCGCCCCGCCGGGGTTTTTCCACTCCCGCGGGGGCAGCGGCGCGGCGACAGACCCAGCACCGGGGGACGGATCTCACCGTGAAACGCCGGAACTTGTAACGGTCCCGGGGGACAAACCGCCACCTCATCCGAGCGTCCCGGCGGGCCGCACTAAGCGCCGAGAGGCACCTGGCAGGATGCTGCTCCCGGGCTTTACTGAAGAAAAACCGGGGTGAGGCTCTGCAGCTGGCGGTGATAACGCATTCCAAAAGCCACCGCGCCAGCACCTGCCTCTGGTGCCTGACCTGAGGGTGTCTTGGCCTGAGAGGATTCACAAGTTATGAAAGCTCCCACTGTTCCCACTCACAGCACATTTGAAGATTACAGATTAAGAAATGATTTGAGAACTAGCTAATTCCCCCATCTTTCCCTTCTGTGACAAAGCAACGTGACTCCTACTGTCAAATGTGCAACCTTATGGACACGTTTGAAAAAAAGGCTGGCAGCCTTCGTGAGAAGAGAGATGACAGGGTGCAAACATGCTTAAACTGGGACTCGCCAGTGACACAAAAAATCCACGTGCACTTTTGCTTTCTCCTCTTAAGATTTCAAAGTCCTCTTGTTGCCTCTGTATCTCAGTAACTTCCCATGTCTTTTTGTTAACGTGAATTACCATTACCACTGCTCCAGGAGCTCACATCTTCTCCCTCCTGTCACTGACCTCCTCACTCTTCACATTGCCTTTTCTTCTTCTAGCCCCTACTCAGATTTTAGTTTCCCTTTCTCCCTATCCCTGTCTCCTAGACTGTCATATCCTACTTCTTTACTTCAGTCCTTTTTACCTATTATTTCAAACATTTCTTCCCTTTTAAAAAAACCCGTAACTCTGGTTTCAATTTACTGTTTTCTCCACTTCCACTCCATCTACAAACTTCTTTCATCTTCTTTTTATCTTCAACATTTTCTCCTCTGTTTCTGCAGTTCACTGACTGCTGTTTTTTCCTTCTCTCCAGGCCAGCTCACCTTTTCTCTTCAGAGCTCCAGCCCATGCCTCACCTCGCCTCCTGTCACAGTGAGATCCTCGACATACTGCGTGAGTCTTCCACTACTGCCAACCCTCATCCACTCCTCTAGGCCGAGCAAAGATCTTGTGGCAGTGATTCCTCAAGGCCCCTTGGTTTCTCATGTCCATTAAATCCTTTACAAGAGCAAGTTAACAGGTTTATATATATAGTATCCACCCAAGGGCTCTTAAGATACCATGAATGAAGTAAATTGCTCACAGAAAGAGGGTATCTGCAATTAAAAGTAATGGGCACACTCCAGGACTGTGGGAGAGGGGGAACAAGTAAATACGGCAAAGGAGTTAGGTGATGGCTTGGAAATTACAGAGCTGTAGCTTTATGTTGCTGCCAGGCAAGTCATATGAAGTAGTAACTGGAAAGTGTTAAAGAGAACACAATACAGACACTCATTAAGTCCCTGTACACAAAGCCAAGTCTCCAATTTATTTGGTACTTAAATGGCAAGGAACCAGAAAACACTGCTTTAAATTTTGGGGAAGAAAAATACTGAAAAAAACCCAAGAGTTTGTAGTAAAGGATGGTACAGACAACAAGCTAGATTTATGTAGTAGGAATCGATAAAGGCAAACGGGGGAAAAAAACCGGTCTCTCTTTGTCATGGCAAAAGACACACAACCACAAAAACCTGTGTCGCTTTCAGCTGCTGTTGAAATGCCAAGAGGAAGCAAGCAGCGAACGATCAACATCTGCAAACGGCGGGAGCTCCTGATGTGGCTCAGGGTGAAGGCCCCCGGCGAGGTGTAACCCAGCAGAGGCTCCAGCGGCACCACCCTCGCGGCAGAGCGGGGCCGGCCGCAGCCCGGCTGCCCGGAAGCCGGCCGGAGCCGCCATTTGGCAGGGCCGAGCCAGGCCCGACAGGCTCCCCCCGAGCTCACCTCAGCTGAGGCTCCTCCCGCACGGCCGCGCTCACCCCGCCGACTGTCCGCGGCTCCGCTCCGCGCTCGGGCCGGGCCGACCCCCGCTCCGCCGGGCCCGGGGCGGCGGGAAGATCCACCAGAAGCAGGAGCGCGGCGGAGGCTTCGCGCCCCGCCGGCGCGCGTGGGGGGGGGGCTGACGGGACGACGACCTCACCCCCGCCCCCTTCCCGCGGCCAGCGGAGCGCCGGAAGTGTGTGGTGGGGCGGCGCCGGGGCGGCGGGCGGGCCGCGCTGCGCCGCGCTGGGCCGCAGCCGGGTGGTCACGGCGGGCCGGCATGGCGGAGCGGCGCTACCGCTCGGCGTCGGGGGCGGCCATCGCGCTGCGGCGCCGCCAGCACAGCGCCTCCTGCCGGGAGCTGGCGGTGCGCTGCCCGCGCCTGCAGCTCCGCTCGCTCAGCGCCGTCACCTCCGCAGTCTGGCTGGCGGCCTACGGGCTCTTCGTGCTCACCCAGGTACCGACCGCCGGCCTGCGGCCGCCCGCACCCCTGCGCCTGTGACCCGCCGAAACACCGGGGGGGTACTCGGGGGCTGCGGTTGGCATCCGAGAGGCTCGGTGGCGGCGGAGGGAGCCACGCGGCCTTTGCCGAGCCGCTCCTAGGACATGGGCAACGCGGACCGAGGAGGGCGGCCAGAGCCGGTGGAGAGGCAGTCGCCGCGTATACAGGGTCTCCTCCACGCTCTGGGAGCGCCGAGGTGGTAGAGCGGGATGAGTATGTGGTGAAAAAGAGAGAGCTGCGCCAGCCAGCCCACAGGCTGCAGCCCGGCTGCTCTTGGTGGCTTCTCGGCCACCTCCGTTGGTTTGTAGCTTCTCGCCAGATAGGGTGGATGTACGTATGGGTGTTGGGCGATGCCTAGCGCATTCTGGTGAGTCCAAATAGCAGATGTTTGCTGGGAGAGATGAGTTGCAGGCATCTGGAATAAAGGATGTATTGAAGAAGGTGAGTGAGTGTTCATCCCCAAAGGGAATTTCCTGAGTGACTCAGAACACAGCACCATGAATGTCATCTACATGCTCATGTTTCACAGCTGAGGCAGTAAGACCCTGGCAGTACAGACTTCAAAAGCTGCCGATAAATCTGAAAGTAAGAGTTTAGCTGTTGGATCTGTGACCCATATGTGCAGGGAAGGACCAGCGTGTAAACCCAGACCAGTTAGCTCCAGATTGAAGTCAGTAGCTTGACCAAAGAAGCTGGTCACTGTGACCAATGCTGTGACTGTTTCACTTAAATTTCTTTCAATAATCTTTTCCCAAGGAGTGAAGACAGAGATTGTGGTATGAGTCAGTTGGCAGGTTTCTGATATGAAAAGATCATTAACATTCCTCTAGCTGGAAGGGAAGGTGTGTTTGAGTTTTGTTACAAAAGCATACACCCCAGCCAGTGGTACCACCCACTGGCCTCCTGCTTGGTTTTACATGTGCTCGTGCAGCTTGTATGCAAGCAACTGTGATCCTTCCTTTCGGCCAGGAAACCAGATCTGAAAGTCTCTGTGTGGATTTCAGTGTCTGTTATTCATGACTGTTTTCCGTGATGACAGACTGTCGGAGGAGTCCCGTATCCTTTCTGTGTGAATGTGGCCACAGCTTCTTATGGTGGTACAGGCCCAGCTTGAGTGGTAGGGCCATGCAGTTCTGGTCCTTTAGGAAGTATCATTTTAACTTGGGATTCATGGGTACGCAGCCTGGAGCTCTCTAAAATGTGTCCCAGAAGTAGGTTGTAGGTTGCGGACCTTTAGGATTTATTACCACGTCTTCAGATGACTTTAGTTTCATCGGTTATATATTATTTTATGTAACAGCAATCCCAAGATTGCAGCATGCAGAAGATGTTCATCCTCAGAAAAAGCACAGGAGAAAGCAAATGTTCTTTAGATTGGTGCTTAAGGCAGGAAGAGTGATGAGGTTTGAACAAGTTTAGACTTGCAGTTTGTAAAAAAAAAATCACTAGGTCAGTGTTTTTCCCTAAAAGATTTTTCTTCCCCTCTGAGACTCCACCCTCAGTTCTAGTAAACATTTCACAACACTTCTCTGTTAGTGACATCATCTCCGTAGACATTTGTATAATACACTGTCACTGAAGTAACTAGCCGTTTTTGCTTGAGATTTCTGCACTAAATTTACAACAAAGGAATAGAATTTTCTTGCAGTTTTCAGTTTTGTCTCCCAGTTCTTTCAGACCATATTCTGATGACTGATTTAAATCCCATTACACATATATCAGCCAGCCAGGTGAATAAAAGGACTCCACCTGAGTAAAACTGCCTTGTAACTGTAGCTTTGTTATTATAATTTACTGTGCCATATTACTTTCTCTACAGCCGCAATTACTTGTAAGACCAGAGCTCTGTCTTTGCTTGATTGCGTTACAGAATAGCATGGTGCTTTCTGCTGCTATCTTCGTCACGCTGATTGGCCTGATCATATACCTGCACTTCGTGAAAGTTGACCAGGAATCGCTACTGGTCATCGGCTCACTTGGCATCCAGGTGACTTCATCCTACGCTTCAGGGAAAGAGAGCACAACCTTCATTGAGATGGGTCAGGTGAAGGACGTGGTTATCAATGAAGCCATCCACATGGTAATCATACACAGTCCTTTGTCTCGTGTATCTGTCTGTGGGCATGCTCACGTTCAGTTCATTTTCATGAGTGTGATTTACTGGAGCAATGACACACAGCACCATCCGTAGCTTTACTGACATCAAGAGCTTTGTTTCAGATTTCGCTCTTTATTCTCCTGTCTGTTCTCTCACCTTTAAAGGAGAACTCAAGCCAAACTGATAACCTCAAGAAGCCAAACCCATCCTTTAGATAATGGCACTGTTACGGAGGCTCTCAAATAAACAACCAACCACCAAAAATTAAAAATTTATTATTAACACAATTAACTAGCTCTCTGTAAATTACAGTTTCAAATGTCTGTGAGAGGAGAACAGAACAACTTCCTAGGGTTTAAAGACAACCCAAAATGCAGAACAAAGCACAACTCCTTAGGGTTTAAGCAACCCAAAGCACAGAACAAAGCACCACTCCCTAGGGTTTAACGGCAACCCAAAATGCTCTATCACTCACCTAACAAGTGAGGGCTCTCAACCTCGAGGACCTGCTCAGGGCAGCCTCCTGACCCAAGTCACCTCGAGGAGTTTCCTTGCGCGGCGTCCTGACTCAAAGGGAGAGTCCTTGACCGCAGCGTGCTGCTCCAGGGGATGAGCTCAAAATGGCTCCCCAGGGGACTCCATTTATAGCCAGGCCGAATCTGACCCGTAGTCAACAGCAGCTCCCATTGGCCAAAGGCCCCAATTACCATGAAGCCCTGAGAACAAAGGCAATCAGGAGCTGCTACCCTTCAGCAGCCAAGAAGCTCTGTTTTCATTGGGTGGGGGCACCTGCCACAGACACTGACATTGACACTGAGTTAGTGGTTTTAGTTCTTTTTGTTGAACTGTTCTTACAAATCCTGATGCCAAACTCCATAAGTAGTCAAGATGGACATAAGAAGATAAGACAACACAAGAGATGATTTTTCCTGTTGCATAGGTTTTCTGCAAAGCTCCTGTAGAAAGGCAGATCTTACCCTTCCAGCATGCATGCCTTTCAGGTTAAAAATTTAATAGAAAAAAACATGGGTAAAATTATTTTTTTATTGTGTGAAGCGAGGAAAGCTATAGATACAAACTTGTAGAGTTGAGTGTGGCCTGGGGTGATTGGCCTTTAGCCCGATAAGTTGAAACAGATCCTCTTTCTGTGATAAGTCCAGGCACTTTGATAGCGTTTTCAAACTCCGATGATTTTGTCTGTTTCTCTTGTAGCAAAAAGTTATCTACTACCTGTGCATCCTCCTCCAGGACCCTGGAGATCCTCAGGGAGTATCTGAGGTTGTGCCACTCTTTCAGGTGAGTTTGACTGAATGGTGGAGAAATCCAGATCCGTGGTCTGTGTCAGTTGTCTAAGCGTATCTTTATCCCACTACAGGCAGCGGGTTACAGTGCCTTTCCCTGACTGGGCCTTTGGGGTGGGTGGTATTAGAAGTCTCATAGAACTACATACCAGGGATGTTTTTTTCATTTGCCCTCCATTAAAAGAACAGGGAGCTGTGTAAATCTGAACCCTACCAGGAGTTTGCATGAATGAGACGTCTTTGGCTCATGTAGGGTACTGAGGACTCATACAGCTTTCTGTATAGTCTTATGTTCAGTGTTACTGTCGTAACTACGGCACTGTGCTGCAGCTGATTTTTCTCTCAGTTCTGTGTGCCAGAAGTGCTCATAAAAACCTTGTTGGCATTAGAATGACTTCCCCTGTCTCACTTGTTGACAAAGATCACAGTACAAGCTGTGAGCAATTTGCTTAATGTATAATAACTTGCTTGCTTTACCATTACCCTGTCTCCCCTTTCTCTTCTCTTGCTAACTTGTTCTGGCTGTTCAGAATCCCATTTTTGTGGTGGATTTTCTTTCTGCATGTACACGCCTAACAACAATGCCCTGACCCTTGAGTGGTGGTAAGCCGTACAAGGGTACCTCACACCTTAATCTTTAACCTTTAAGGTTTATAGCCCTCTCTGTCCTTTGTAATTCACCTGCTGCTGGTGACTTACCATTTTGTAGTCCACATTCAGTTTATGACTGGATACAGTTATCTTCAGCTAAATACTTATGGGTATAAATAGACTATTCCATTGATACTTGCTAACTCAGTCCCACATTTGTAAAGACATTTACTAACAATAATACAAATTAAGTATTTCACGCATAGTTAAGGGAAAAAATGGATTTGCTGGAAATTAACAACTGATAAATTCCAGAGACCTGCATAGTTACACATGCTCCTTGCCAGCTTCAAAGATGCTGCCTGGCATTTGTGTAGTTTTGCTTTTTTTTTTAGCTCTCTGGACAGTTTTATTTTCATGGAAATACCTTAGTATTGGTAGAGTTGACTCCCCAGCAAAAGAGGTACAGAAAGAGCTGTGTCAGTTTGCAATTCATTACCCGTCAGTAATTCTCACTTTAACGTGCAAGTTAGTATGTTACTTAGTTTTGAAGGAGCAGTAATTAGTAACTTTATCACTTGTCCTTCATTGGGTTCCTCTAAGTTATGTCAGCCTTCAAAAATACAGTTTACCGTGTCACTGAGCCCAGGAGCACTTCTGCGCTGAATTGACCTATTGTTCTCTTAAGCAACGCTTGCAAGGAGAGGCATTGGATGGACTTTACACAGTAATGCTGTTTTGGGAGCTCAAAAGTCATGGGACCATAGGGACTAGGGGACTGGGAAACTTTCACCTCCTTGCTGATTTTAATCTGGTCCAGGTTAGAAGTGATGGGAAATCATTAGACTTTGACCACCATTCGCTGTTTGTGTGAAATGAATTGATGGTTTCGGTTAACCTTCCATTGTCCTTTTGTTGACAGTACTAGCAGAGGCCAAGGGCCAGGTGTCTAAATTCCCTTTCCTGAAGGTAGATTTTTCAGGGTGGAGGTCTTCTAGGATGGTGGATTAGTGTACGGAAACCGGCTGTTTGGTAGGTCTCTAGAGGGAGTATGGCCTAATAGGTAGGTTAGTGGGTTGGGAGGTGTGGGTGTTCTTCCATGCTGTCACTCTGAACTGTGAGCTGAGAAAGGGGAGGATTTCTGATGTGGTGAGAGATTCAGGCTAACTGCAGAATGCTGCTGCATCTTTTGACCTGACACCTTTAGGGACTGGCATTTTTCTCCACAGAGCAGGTATGGCTTATGGAATGGCTTTGCATTCCAGTATCACCAGCTTACATCAAACACCTCCTGAAGTCTGATGGATTATTTCTCAACAAACATGTAAAAAAGGAAATCTATTCTCCATTGACTTAACATGAGAAAGCTCATCAACTACACATATCTTGCTGTTGCTTTCCTTATACACGCATGCTTCTGATAGTCAGCTTTGTGTCAGCTGTCTCCACATTCCTTTCTCTGCCTGACACTCTCATCAGTGGGAACTTAAAGCTTTCCAACTCTTTTACAGTCAGTTCAGAGCCTGATTCTCTGTTGTTTGACTTAAATTGTAGAGCTCCAAGCCACGTCTGGACTGCTTGATAGAAGTGTACAAAAGTTGTCAAGAAATCCTGGAGCAGAGGAAGACAGCTCCACAGTCAAGTGGAATAAAATAGTAAAAAAAAAAAAAATCAAGGCAGCAAACTTGCATCAGGACTCAGAGAGACACATGGAAAAGCAAGCAAAACTGCCCCATGGCTTTTTTTAATTAGATGATTTGGAAGTGATGCAGCAGTACAGTGATGTTAGGGCTAAAGGCCCACGCAGGTTCACAGAGCTGTAACAGCAAATGTCAGCTCAAGCACAGAAGTGAACCTTGAAATCCTCTGCTATGAAGACAGGTGAGCAGAACTTTTTAGACTCAGACTTGCCTCTCCAGAAATGAATTATGGGGAAACAGGGCAAAGGGAGGCAAGAACATGCTTCAAATGTTTACTCCCTTGTGGATCTGAAAATTATGACAAACTGTTAACGTAACCTTGGCTGGACTGCCAAAAGTATGTATTTTGTTTGTTTGTTTCTATTTAACTCTCTGCTTGAAAAAAGCATATACCACTCTAAATACCAAAGCTCATGTGTGGGCTGGGATGGTAACTTGGATGATCCACAGGAGAATTTCAGAAATAAAATACCATAAAATTAAAATACACTGTTGCATTCAATTATATTTAATGAAATAAATGTGGGAGAGCAGACTTTGACCTCTTTGGGGATCTGCTTGAAAGCATTCCATGGGGTGGGGCCCTAGAGGGAAGAGCGATCCAAGAAAGCTGATTGATAGTGAAGGATCACCTCCTCTAAGCTCAAGAACAGTCCATCCCAACAAGCAGGAAGTCTGCATGGGTGAACAAGTTGCTCCTGGCAAAACTCGAACACTCAAAAAGGAAGTATACAGGAGGTGGAAGCAGGGACAGGTGACCTGGGAGGAATACCGCAATGCCGTCTGGGATGCGGTTAGGAAAGCCAAAGCCCACCAGGAACTGGATCTGTTGAGGGATGTCAAAGGCAAAAAGAAGGGCTTCTGTAAGTACATAAATAGCAAAAGGAAGGCAGGGAAAATGTGGACCCATTGCTGAAGGGGCAGGGGCATGGTGACACAGGACATGGAAAAGATGTGGCATTGAAAGGGCCACATCAATTGCTCTGAGAATACGAGGAAAGTGTATTGTTGAAAATAATGGTAATGACTATGTGAATAAATCTTGATTGATCTGTGCTCTCGGGAGTTGGGAAATTCTTTGTTGGTGAACTGAAAGTTACTGTAACCTTTAACTGGTATCTCTCTTTTTTTTCCATGACTCCTTAGTAATGTAACTGAGACAAATGAAATATCAAAACAAGAGCTAAACTGGCAAGTTGGCAGGAGCCTAGGGATCATGCTCCTTTGCATACAATGCTGTACTATGCTTTGTCTACATAATCTGTAATTAAAACATGGCAACATACCATCATGTGATATGGTAGAGATAAAGTGATTGATTTTTTTTCATGGTACCATGAAGTTTGAAAGACACAGGTTAGCTCATGTCACAGGAAGTATTCTGGTTGTCCAAGTGAAAGGCAGCAGCTTGGGGATGTGCCACTGGCTTTTAGGTAACGTTGTTTAGGTTACTTCATTTTTTACAGTTTTATTTCTCATAAATGAAATGTTGGGGTTGGCCAAATTTTTAATTCCAGTGCTGCTCTAATGTAAGTTGGTAGGTCTCTGAAGCTGGTGAAGCAGCACCCTGATGCGAACTCTGGTTGCAAGTCCAGGCAGAATGGAGAAGGGCGGGCGCTGGGGTAGGGGCAGAAATCGGCTGTTAACAGTGGCAGCAGGCCCTGGGAGCGTGACTGTGTCCATGACCACAGTGGAGGTCCTCTGACTAAGAACCACGTGGTGTGTTTGAGTTGCGTATGGCTCAGGGTGTGGTTCAGCCAGGCTGTGTTTCTTCATGGGGAGGGAAAATGGACAAGGCCCTTGAGGAGCGCTATAGGAGCAGCAAGATTTGCTGAGCCATGGGGAGAATGCATCAGAAAATAAACTACACCTCAGCAGAATGGACAGAGCCTTGGGCTTAAGAGTGTGCTGGGAACATTGACTATGCTGTAAAAATTGCATGAAGTCCTGAGAACGTGCACTGAAGAAATGACCACATAGCTGTGTCCCAGGAAGAAGTCTGGAAGATTGCTTTAGCCATCTTCTGAAGGACTGACCATCCTGTGCCCCTGGGAGCACACTTCAGACTGCCACTAAAGCAGCAGAAAGAAACAAGGAACCCAACTAGGGCAGGTCTGCACCAGGTACATGCCTGGATACCAACACAGTCTTTGTCCGTTTTTGTTTACATCGAGACTATTTTGGCTTTAGAATAGTTTCTTTCATTCTGAGAATAATACAGTTTAATTTATCATAACTGCATTTTATTAAGAACAAACAGAAATCTCACAGTTATCTCCCAGCCTTTTACATACACACAGCAGTTAGGAAAACAAAGGCTTCTGTCTTCTCATTCTATGCTGTAGCAATAGTCATTGCCAAAAGCATTGATTAAAATAAAAATTGTTTTCTCTACCAAAAAATCATACAAAATAGATATCTACACAGGGTTGGTTGGTTGAAGTCAGGTAAGCTATAAATAGGAGGTATATGTGCATCCATCAGAGTGGGGCGGTCCCTGAACTACTCAAGTATTGGTGAATATTTTTAAGAAGTAAGCAAGAAAAGAAGTTCTATATGCCATGCTTCTCAATTTAAAGTGCAGTTGTAGCAGAAAATAACGAGCTTCAGGACAGCTCTTGCTTATTCAACATTTCTGCTTCCTGTTTGCCCTGGTACAAGTCTCAAAGGACATGAGTGTGAGCACTGTAAGGTAAGTACAGCCTCTGAACTGCGGAGACTTTTATGCCTTGAGCATACCCAGCACCGATGACAGCTCAGCTTATTCTGAAGCAGCTTTGTTACTGGTGGGATACCAGAAGCAGGCTGCCAAACGGACCTTCAGATACAGGAGGAATTGTTAGGCACAGGTGACTGAGTGAGGAGGAATGATGCTCTCTCAATTGCAGCTACACTAAGATCACTCTGTGTGCGTGTGTGTGAGAGAGAAAGAGAAGAAATACATACTACTGACCACTCTATCAGGATATAGAGTCACTTAAAAGTATCTAAGGAAAAAAAAAAAAAAGACTAAATACCTTCTCAAAATTGTTCTTGGCTCAGAAAGCTTCCACCCTTTTCCATAACTTCAAGGGATGGTCCTTGAATTCAAAACTAGTGGATACATTACAGCATGTGCAAATCAGGTCTCTCTTCATACAATCTTTTCCTGGCTTACGTCTGCCATATTGTTCCCACAACCCACCATGGGTTTGGGTATTTTTTTTTGTTTGTTTCTGTTTTTTTTAATGTTACAAAGATGTTGATAAGGGATTGTTTGGAATTATTTTTGTCTGTCTCATGCTCTTCTCTTAATTTGTGGCTTTGCACCCATTGTAAGTGTGAATCAAAAACTTCTTGAAGTATCAGCTCCACTGTGTGCATGAGTTGGATGTTTCAAGGTTGGTAGCAGGTACTAGGGAGTAAAAACATGGGTATGGTTGGTTTGTTCATTTGCAAATAGCTTTGGTTTGCTATTGCTGAATTCTTTCTAATGCTTGGATTCACACTTTTAATTTGGGAAAGTTGCCCATGAATGCATAATTGTTATGAAGTTACACATAGTACTTTTGAAAGGGGAGTTATTCTTCCTTAGTTTTTTCAGAATGCTTATCAAAATAGCTGAACTTAAGCCAGGTAAATTTAGATTTTTCAAGAAGAATTGCTATTTATCTTTTATTTGTTTAAAATCCATTGCCTTTCTCAATCATAACCAAGTCCCTCTGAAACAGATCAACAAAAAAACGCCCACCATTCTCCAGGAAAGTCAGAAGAACAATACTTGAATACACATTTGCTGACTACCTCCTCCTTGCTACAGTAGCATGAAGGAAGCAGGAGTTTGAAAGGAGCAGCTTCTGTCAAGTCAGAATGACAGAGATGGTTTGGGAAGATCTGTTCCAGTTGCCGAAAGATAGAAAAAGTACAAAATTTGCTTGCCTTGTCTTCCTTTGTCTGAGATTATGTGCAGTTCCAAACACATCCCGAAACATCTACAACAGTGATTAACACAAAGAGTCTTTGAAAGTGCTTGTCAGACGGTGGAGCATGTGACACATTCAGCCCTGCAGCAGAGATCTAATGTTCATCTATTGCGAAGAACAGCGTCAACTCCTGAAATGCATCAGTCCTGTAGGAGCCAGGGCATCCTCTGGCACTGTTCCAGTCTGCTTTGAGTCCTCAACGTGCAAAGACACTAGGTTTCCACCTTTATTTAAAGTTGAAAATATTCTTGAGTAGCACTGAACTCTAATTCTATGCTCCCTATTTCAGGTCTGAAATTACCCTTGACTTGCATCAGAATAATTCTTGTCAGTTTAGTTCCTCTTCCTTCTCAACAGTGTCTTCTTTCTTTCACATCTGGAGCAAGGACTTGGAAAGTTTCTGTCTTTCAATTTTAGCATCAGTTTCAGGGAGGAGTTGTTATAACTCTAAGGAAAAATAAATTGTCCTCCGGGTTGTGTTAAGCAGTTGCATAACAACTATTACAGTCTCTGCAAAAATACTATCCTAATAGTTGTTCTGGGAGTGGCACCATTGAATTTAAACAGTGGTAAAAACTTTAATATGATGGCTAGTCACAACCAGAGCACAAAGCTGAAGTTAGGTCTGAACTACCCGATCAGACTATGTCATGTTAATCTTTACACTCTGGTCATAGCCTTTTCAGTGTGTATCTACTTTATGATGCAGTGATGTGCAGCTCCTAATACAGGCAGTATTCAACAGGATGCATCCTTGTACAGGGTTCATGCCACACTATCCATTACCACCTGTTTTAACTTTTAACAGGACTGTGAGCTCAGCCCATTGCAGTCAGATACAAGCCTATATACCACTCAAATCTGCCTTGCAGAGGGTGTAGTCTAATTTAGGTAAGAAGTGAGCAAGTTAAGGATTGATGCAAACAGAAGACTATTGAAAATAATGATAATAACTGAAAGGGGCTATGATGAGGAAAAGAGGTCACTAGGAGTTTTAAGAGCTGGACTGAGATTCCAGACACAGGGTGTGCACTGATCTAAGGCAGGTGCAAAGCTGAGATTGGGAGGGATCAAAGAAAACGTGTGTGCTTGTAAGCAAGGCAGTAAGATCAGGAGATGGAAGAAGGATGGCTGCAAGGGAAGAGGGCAGATGTGACTGGAGCACTGTGCAGGCAAATGACCTGAGGCATGGTATTTTGGATGGAGTGTGGCATGGAAAAGAAACTCCTGCACAGTCCCCAAAATAAACAGGTTTTTAAGAGAAAGGACACTGCCTCTACCCACACTAAGGAACTTTGTCTACAACTATGGAAGAAGAATCGGAGCCCACATTAAAGTAAGGTGTGTAACCAGCAAAATCATAGCAGTCTCCAATTCAGTACAGAGCAGTCCAAAAAAAAAACCCAAAAAAAACCCCCCAAAAACCCCAAAACCCACCACCAAAAAACCCAACCCCGAACAAAAAAAGCCCAAACCAAAATCTCCAAAGTCATTTGGAATGAGCCCTCAGAGCAGGGTGGGTCCCTTAGTGCTTCGGGGCACGGAAGGAAAAAAGCACCGACTTTCAGTCTCCCAGAGCTTGTTAGCAGGTGTTTTGCTTCGGGAGGGCTGTGTGGAAGATAGGAGTGAAGGTGTCGAACGGTAGTTAATATAGCTGGCAATAAGAAGTGTTGCTTCAACAATCTAGGAAAAAAGAAAATGATTAACTGTAAGTCAATTAGAGGCAAGAGTGCCCTTTGATTTTTAGAACCTATTGACTGCATAACTTCTGCAAATGGCTTTCTCACATGGAATTGTTTGGGTTTGAAATGAAGGTCTGTCTTTAAGAGTTAGGTAGAGTCTCTTGATTAAAGGTTCCAGTTTACAAGGGATTTTTTGAATGTATATAGCTAGTGCAGCAGCCAAAAGTAGCAGTCCCCAGGGCTTGTACAAAATGCCCAGCTGTGATGCTGCCAGCTCGAAAGAAACTCACTGTTCATTTTGGAATTACCTTTGGAATTGCCATTGTGAAAAGGAGTTTTTCAGTGCTGTTTTTTCCAGAACTCCTTTCTTTCATTTGACTGACTACAATCATGAAGTCATCTCGACAGCCTCCAAAGGTCAGCACAGAGGAGTATGAATAAGAGACCTTCAAGTGCTGCAGACAACAGAGAGTTTGAAACAGTCATAGTTCTGTAAAAGAAAAAACGGCCACCTTAAACTAATATATTTGCTACTTACTGCAAGAACACCAGATCTCCAGCAGTAACAGGCAGTATAGGTAACTGGCTCTATAGGTAACAGCTGGCAGAGAAAGCTCAAGTGAGAATTGAATTTCTAGTTTACTCCTAGCTTGCTCGATGCCTCACTGCTTCAGAGCAATAGTCCAAACGTGTTATATCCCAGATGGTGGTAGTAAAGCACATACCATGGAGATTTTGCAAGATGTATGAGCATGTTTGCTGCCCATCAAAGAGGCAGTTAGCTTTTACATGAAAGCCTACCTTACACTGTAGCTGTAATTTTCCTTTGTTTATGTAGCACTCAAACATAGCACTGGCTTCCCTCATCTCTGACTTCTACAAATTAACTTCTGGATCCATTTGAAGTTAAAGACAAACTTTTAGTGACTGTAAGTGGACTCAGAGGAATGTCTTTCTGTGGGAGATGAGTTATTTTTCTTAAACAGTGTTCCTCACCATACCATAATGTTATAATCCAGTATGCTGATACCATCTTCATTCACAGCTATCCAGACTGGACAGTCTTCCAATGAGGAAGGCAAAACAGGCTAGAGAAAGAGAAAATTATTAATTTAGATATTTCTTGACCACCACATAAAGATGTTTCTTACATTAATCCTGGGTTTTAAGGATAAAGTGAAGGTGAGAGAGAATCCTGTAGGCTTACCGGTCTGACCTGCTTTGATTTTTAAGAAGACTTTTCTCAAAATCTGGAATAACATTTTCAGATTTACATACAATGTAAGTGCACATCAGTGCAATTTTCTTTCTTACATATTTCAATGTATGTGCATCAATTATCTGTTGAAGATGAGTTATGTGTTGTTATGGCTAATGACATGAATCTTTCCTGGGAATCTGCCATTACATGGCTAATGCCATAGGCTTTGCTTTTAACTATTAGAAGTTATAAAATATGTTAATCATCAGAAAAGTCAACATTATTTAAACTCTGTGTGGAACTATTCTATATTCTGATTCTTCAGTGTCAGTAACCTCAAATACCAGTAACCTCTTCTGCTTTTATTTCTGACAGTGGAAATAATTGTCTTTTCAAAAACTTCTAGTATATTTACTCAAGAGGTCCCTTTCATCCTTAGACCTTATTCTGTAACTATAGCAGCTTTGACTTCAAAGCAAGAGACATGTAACCATGAACAAGACCCATCTCAAGCTTTCAACACAGGAGATTTCTGCTGGGTTGGGGAAGATGGTTAATGCCAAAACAAGATTTCTCAGACAGTCACTATGTGCTAAGACATTAATTTGGACAAGGGTAGTAGGTACAGAGCTCTAGCATGGGATGGGCTGAGGGATGGTACAAGCTCCTGGGAGAAGTACTCCTTCCAGCTGTTCTTTGCTCTCCTTCCAGCTGTTCTTTGCTCTCCCGCTGATGCCTGTGGGCTGGCAGCTTACCCAATGTGCGCTTTAGTTTTTGCTTCTGCCTTTTGTTTCTGCATTAGCAGTTCTTGCCTCTCTCGTGTGGCAAGGAAAGCAGCCAGCTCTGCATCAAGCAGAGAACAGGACTGAAATACCCATTCTCCTTTTAGCTAGCATCAGCTGCCAGGTGTGAGTTACAGGGGACTCTTCCCTTCCACCTGCCCAATGGTACGTAAATAGTCTTTTTAAAACTATCATTGTAGCCTTAATGACCAGGGAAATTCCTGCCTGAGAAAACTTTGGCAAGGTTTGTAAGGAGAGGTAGTACCCTATATTTTGATCAACTGATGCAGCCAGGGAACCTTCAGTATTTATTTACTGAACGCCAGCAACCCCTAGTGTTTAGAACATACTTCTCTTCCTTCCTTCTAAACCTATGTGGTACCAGAGCTGTTCGTTGAAAACGGAGTATTCATTTTTTTCCCTTCCTGAAGTAGAAGCATTTTCAAACCACGTTATCAGAGAACATAGGTATATCTCTGTTCAGACAGTTCACTCTCAGGAACAGAAGAAAGGTGTGCTCCAGTTACCTTAGCAGCAAATATTTTGGTTCCAAAGAGAGGCCATTTCCGGGCCACCGTCAAATAAATTCGAACACATTCTGGTGGAGAGCACCCCTGCAGCACCATCCACTTTGTCGCCAGCCTGTCAGCCAGTTGCCTTTCAGAATCCAAGACACAAGACAGCATTCTTTACTAATGTCTTCCAAAGAAAGGTGGGTAAAATTGTAACAGTTAATAAATGTACCTTTTATTCCGAAAGTGCTGTTCTGCACAGCACAGTGGACAGGGCTGTTAGCACTGTCAGTTAAGAGGGTTGTACAACCTGAGTTTATTTTTAGCATTTTCTCTACTTCCACAATTATTTTACTACTAGTTATACTGTAATGCCCAGGAATCCCAGTCACACGTGGGTTGCTCACTGGTGTATCTATTAAAAAAGTGTAACTACAAATGTTCAGGCAGCTGTTATAGTAAAATCCTGCCCGGCTTGTCTTCACGTTCAATTATACCCTCACCTTCATCTCGTCTGTAGTCTGCTCTATACAGAGTAGCAATATATATTAACTCACTCTTGATCTGGCTCACTAGGGATAGTTTGGCAGCTATCTTGCTACATGCAGATGGAAATGTGCTTCCAACAGGAGGTAACTGTGTTAGTTCCACCACTGCATCCCTAAGTAGCTTTGGGTCTGGAAGATGACCATTTTCTCCCTTTAAAACAGTTAGAGCTGAGATCCATGGCAGCATCTGAATTCTGTACTTGAGATCTCTGCATTGTATTTGAGAATTTCCAAGTCAGAACATCAAAAAACCCTGCCAAAATACGTCCTACCAGAATTACTACATGGCCCGAAGCAGCCCATATGTGCTGGCTTTATGGCTTGTTGCAAATGTTAGCCATCTGGATTCAATTGATACTTGGGGGAAGGGTAAAACAAAAATTCAGAAACAGAATTCATTTTAGGCTTAGGTTAGATTTTCTTGTAACAGAGATGCCTAATTTGGAAGTGAAAGGCTTCAACTTTTTGTCTATGGGAAAATTAGTTGGTGATTTGGCTCTTTTTATATTAGTTAACTGCTATTTTATTTTAAAGGAACCTTTTCCTGACACTTGTGATTTGTTTAAGTTTCTACATTAAATAATCTTGACAGGGCTCCTTGAAACTTCTTAAATATAAAGACAGAATTTTGTAAGTAAAATTTGGTTTTGGTGCAAAGTGTAGAAGAACCAACAATTTACCTGAGCTGTTCAGGAGTCATGTTTTGCTTGTAGCGTTTGGGGTAGAATTTATCTAAGACCTGATGGAGAAGATGCTGCATTTTCGATTGTGATGTTCCCCCAGGACTTGAAGATCCTGGTCGATCCAAATCCCCATATTCCACCTAAGACAACATTATAGTTTACAGTGCAACAAAACAATGGAACTTTTAATGCAGTAGAACATTCCATGAATTTGCATACCGGTAACTACTGTGTTTATTAGTCATGCAAAAAGATACCATTAGGCTGGGGAATTCTGTCTACAGCATTTACCATAGTAAATGTATACAACAGAGCAACTACTGAGGACACGACTGCTCAAGGAATTCTTTACTGATCTAAGAAAATAAAACAAGATCTTGCCCAGCTACTTCTTGTGGGGAGACACTTCTGTATAACTGCCAAGCTTTTGGGGTTTACTTTCAATTGGCCAATTAAAACAACAGCACATTTGTAAATGGTTTGGACAATGTTCCCAGCTTCTTCATCTCAGTTTGCATTGCTTTAACAAATGCAAGAATCAGTTTCAGTCAGCAAGAAACTATTGTCCTACTTAGCATGCCCACAACCCCTAGTGTGTGTTTTACGTGGTAAAATGATAAACACAAGCTTGGAGGTCTAACGGAGGATCCTACAAGATGCTCTTCCTGAGTAAGAGGCTATTGGCAGTGCAACAGGGAAAGTTTTTACTGTTAATGGAATTCTAGTAGTGATACTATTTCCATATCTCTACTAAGGCACTAATTGGAGCGGTTCTGGGGATAGTCCAACCTCACTGTTTTTTCCAATATTTTTCTTCAGAAGAAAGGAGAGGCACTCCTATAGCAAATTTCCCTACAGCCAAAGGTGTTCCAACAACATATGTACGCTGGTATAACGTGTTTGTCATGGTACATCTCGGACTGTATGTCTGGTAAGAAAAACCACCTTTGATTAAAAGACAGCTGCTTAGTCAAAGATATTCAGTGTACAGCTGACATTCCTGGAGGACAAAAGGGAGGATTTCACCCCATAGCCATACTCACCTGAGCCATCAGAGCCGCCATTTCCAGAGCTAATTCCTTATTAACAGGAAACCTTCCATTGGCTATTTCATTGCTGACTTGGAAGGCCAGTAGCAACCGCTCACGGTCCGTCTCACCTTTGGCCTGGCTCCGAAAATATAGCCTAAAACAGAGAGGATCATAAAGGTAAAAAGCAGAGGTAGGAACTTTAATCAAGGTGAGTAAAAATAAGAGCGGGTTGTGGGGTTGTTTTCCCCTCCTTCTCCAAAGCGAACTTTGTGTATTGTGAGGCTACTGGACAGAGATTTGGAAGCTGCGATGCTTCCCTTATGAACAAGATTTGGGCAAGAAGGCTCAAAAAATACTTTTAGCTTTGGAAGCCATTTGAATTCTGTAAGCCAACCACTTCAAGACAGTGAAGCCTTATTAAACACAGGTAAATCAGTGTCCATCCATCCCCATCAAGCACAGACAGGCAAAATTTAAGATACGGCCTTCTCTGCTTACCACAGAATACAGAACTACCTCTGCCTCACATGTATAAACTTCTCCAAGGCAGCCTTGCAGACTTGTTATTTTTGCCAGCTTTGCTTTGACCACTTACACTGATATTGTTATTGTTAAAAAGGTCTTCCGTTTGCTCCAGCAGGAAAGAAGAGACCAAATTAGCAGGCTTTATTTCAAAAATTGAAGAAGCATTCTTGTAAGTCAAAGATTCTCACTATTTTTTATTCCCTTCGCACTTGCAATGTCTTTGACCTGGTATAGCAATATGACTAATGGGGGTTGAAGACACCAACTTGGGGAATGCTTCCCAGAACCATTCCTCATGCATGCCTATTTACAGCTCACACCATCTAATTCAAATATTAATTTAAAGCTGCATCTATGACTATATATTTCACAAGACCACACAAGATATTAATTCCAGTGGGTCAGTTTGTTTATTTTTATGTCACTTTAACACCACCATTAGGACCATACTGACCTTACACATGTCTTATCAGAGTCCTTGGTGTTAGAACAGCCCAACCTTGGAAAGACCTTATCAAAACATCCTTGCTGTCCAGTCTAGGCACATTCCAGTCCAACAAAATAATACTGCAAAGTTTCACTCCTGAAACAAATACTGCCTTCTGGGTCAAAAGCAGTAACTTCTGCTTCCACTTCTGTTATACCAACTAACAAAGTTGACAGAAATTTGTTTCCACCATTACAGTCAACAAAATCTTCATACTTTCAATACAGAACTTTGTGTCTTTTTGTTTTGGGGTGGCCTTTGTTTCACCTGCAAAGAGAATTCACATGCAGAAAGCCGTTCCTCGTTCTCATACACAGCTCTCCATTCACTGTAATTCAGAATTCCTGTCTGGATTATAAATTATGAACCTCTTCCAGTTTTTGGTTTAGATCTTTGTCTTGCATTTCCCCTCTCTACCATCTCTCATCATCTAACTTTTAACATTTCTTTTTATAAAGTCTGGGCACTGCTACTACATGTCTCTTCTACGGCTCATGCAATTTAGAACATTATTCTTGTATCTTTTTCATCTCTGTGATTCTTCACTTAATTGCAAGTTTCATCATATTCATTTTCACTGGTGATTTTTCCCCCAGGTCTCTCTTCCTCTCACCTAACACACATTATTTAATTATGTTTTAGGATCTAGGCAAATGAAATTGTGCCAAGTATGTCTTATTGTGCTACAGCTAGTTCTTAACTCATTTTAAGTCTACTCTGCTGTTGTAAAGTGTTTTGGGTTTTACCTCTAGGCCATATACCCTCTTTTATACATGTACCACACACAAAATTCATCACATCTCATGTAGGATTTGAACACATCTTAGCTAAAATAGTTTTGGCACTAACAGTACTATAAATTACTGGACATCTACAGAGATATATGCAGTCTAGAAATGTTTAATTAACAGCAGTAGTGAGGCCAACAACAAAGCACAGTACCTGTTCTTATAGGTCAACTTCACAATTCTTGTGCCACCTTCATATTTCCCAGGATGCAATTCTTTTAAGGCTTGTTCCCATTTGGAAATGACATCACAGATCTTTAAAACAATATCATGAGGAGAGAAGAGAAACTGAGGTGAAATGTATAGTCAAGACTTGAAGGGAAAGTAAGTGAAAAAAGCGTTGTGAAACACAGAAGATAAAGAAGTAGTCTGAATCAGGATAAACACAGCTAAAAGTGACAAAACAATTCCGTTTTCTATTACACAGTATGTAAAAATTAAAACATTTCAACTGAAACCTCCAGCTCTGATCTGCAGGGGGACATGTGTAAATGAATTCCAGTCTGGTAGCAACTCTGTGGCTATGTCTATGTTAGCAAGTAGTGAAGCCCTGGAGGAGCAGATCTGCACAGTGGAACACCCGTTCCTAAGACTCTATGCCCACACTATAGGAGTTACAAAGGGTTTTCCTTTCAACTAGCTTTCATCTGATCAAATAGCCTGAAAGCCCACTACTATGTTGGATCACATCTTCCAGTTCATGTTTCACATTAAAAAAAAAAAAAAAATAATCCATTTCACACTTTCTAAGGTTGCTCCTTAATGTGAATCAAAGCATGATTAATAGGAACAATTGGTAGGTTTGCTTCAAAAGTGCTCTTCTGAGCCAAACTAAAGCACTAACGTATCCTCTGAATAGCAGCTGTCTACATGCATGGCTAAACCAAACCCTTGGAATGGGAATGTTCAGACTTTGGGAACATTTGGTCCCAGATTCCAACTTTGTAACTCAGACGTATTTTTAGTAATAGCATGTTTAATTCCTTTGGTTCTATTCAGCTCCTCTTGGTTATTCCAGTTGTTTTACAAGTGGTCTAACAAAGGCCCCTACTTCTCTTTTGATACCATCTCAATAAAAGGAATGTGAACATAAGAAATCACGTGAAATACATAATCAGATATCCTAATCCTCTCTTACAAAGCTACTGAGATTGCCTTGGCAAGTAAATAATAACCAGTTATTAACCAGTAAAAGTGATGCCTTTGATTGTCTCAAGCTCCTTCATTTACTCCAGTATCTCATCTCTCCAAATGGTGGTTCAATTACCAACAAAGCTCAAGATTATCTGATCTATATCAGGTCATGAAAGCAAAGTATACAATTTGGCACTGTCTGTGGTAGTTTCCTCTTCAAACCATCAGATTTTTTGGTATCTTCTCCCTCCATTGCCTAATGTGAAGTTTTACACTGTGTAAAACAGAATGTTTATGTTCCTTACAGGTATCAGGGCCTCTTCAAAGTTGCCACTACCACTATTTGTCTATCAATGTTGTATGACAAATTATTTTCCCCCAGATCAGTACCAAAATCTGGTGTGTCTCATTCATGGCCACTAGCCTGCTCACTTAAGGCAGTCATCCAGCTGCAGCATGGATAAAGATCTCCATATGAAAGACACAGATGTGCTTCATCTGCTTTCCTTTTCCTTTGATCTGAGGCACTCCTCTCTCTTTTAAAGTGAAGGCAAACTCAGTAGAGCTTTCTCCTCTAAGTGCACTCATCAACAATGAAAGCCTGAGTTATCTGGAGATACCAAGGAGATATTTCATAATCCAATAGATGGGATTTATATAGACATGCCAAGAGACTCACAGCCTAACATAAATTTGTCTCAATTAGGAGTGTCACATTTGATGTTAGTTGTGATAGCTGATCATGCTAGCTAGCTCAGTCATGTTTTAATTTTGTAGTCAAATTAAACTTTAAATATCTGCTAAAATCTAAGTTACAGACTTTTAAAAAATTGACCAATTTATCACCTATTAAAACAGTACATGCTTTGTCTTGACTAGTATCTCAGACTAGACTGAGCTAATTATAGAAACATAGATTCATTTAGGTTGGAAAAGACCCTTAAGATCATCAAGTCCAACTGTTACCCTAACACTGCCAAGTCCACCACTAAACCATGTCCCTAAGCACTACATCTACACGTCTTTTAAATACCTCCAGGGGTGGTGACTCAACAACTTCCCTGGGCAGCCTGTTCCAATGCTTGACAACCCTTTCAGTGAATAAATTTTTCCTAATATCCAATCTAAACCTCCCCTGGGGCAACTTGAGGCCATTTCTTCTCATCCTATCACTTGTTACTTGGGAGAAGAGACCAACACCCCCCTGAGAGCAAAAAGGTCCCTCCTCAGCCTCCTTTTCTCCAGGCTAAACAACCCCAGTTCCCTCAGCCACTTCTCATAAGACTTGTGCTCCAGACCCTTCACCAGCTTCATTGCCCTTCTCTGGACATGCTCCAGCACCTCAATGTCTTTCTTGTACTGAGGGACCCAAAACTGAACACAGCATTCGAGATGCGGCCTTAACGGTGCTGACTACAGGGGGACAATTACTTCCCTAGTGCTGCTGGCCACACCATTTCTGATACAAGCCAGGATGCTACTGGCCTTCTTGGCCACCTGGGTACACTGCTGGCTCATACTCAGCCGGCTGTTGACCAACACCCCAGGTCCTTTTCCACCAGGAAGTTTTCCAGCCACTCTTCCCCAGGCCTGTAGGGTTGTATGGGGTTGTTGTGACCCAAGTGCAGGAACTAATATCTCATCTCTGAATACTAATCTATATAGACAATACTCAAGTGTATTTGATCTTGCTGCATTAAGAAAAAATTAATAGCAGCTCTTCAAAGATGTATGCTGAACGTAGCGGGGGCGGGGGGGGGGGGGGGGGGGGGGGGGCGGAGATACCTTCATGTTGCCCTGCAGACAGTGTTCCAAATTCCTGCCAGAAGGATCATCTGTGAACAGAGAAAATCCCATGTGGGATGGCTTCCTCATTCCTGTCTCCTGGTTCAGTCGCTGGATGAATTCATCAACTGTTGAGGAACCATCGAAACCTACAACCTGCAACAAAAGAGGAGTTAATTGACGATCACTTTCAAGAAACATGACATTGATGGGTATCACAACTAATGAAGCCCAGTTTCCTACATATTGATGTCTCACGATTGACTGCTGGTGCCAGTGATAGCACTTGCATATTGTCTCCCTTCACATTGCATTCTTTCTTGTACTGATACACTTAACATCTCTCCCTTTTCTTCCTAAGACCTATAGGGCTGGGGCTGGATTCCTTTTATTTTCTGAGGAAAAATGACTAAAAAGGCAAGGTGGAGAAATAGTGTCTATCACCCAACATCTGATATGTATAAACACCATGATGCCACCCACCTGCATGAAGGAGGCAGGTTATGGTGCCCAGAAGAAAAGTAGCTGTGGTGGCTCACCTGGTAGGTTCCATTCATGAAGTGCACTGGGATGCTGAAGGGGAGTGAGTGGTGGTAGGGATTTCTCAGCAGGATGGACACAATCTCCATCCGGGAGGGCTTGGCTTCCCGCTCACCAGTCTGCACAGTGCGGTCTACTGATCTCTGGCAGTAGATGGCATACTTGCCTATTTCACTCCTAGGCAAAGAAGTGGAGATAAGACACAAACATGCTTTAAATGCCATGTCCTCTTCTATTTCCCATGCCATGACAAAACATTCCTCCCTCAGGCTTTTGCTCAAGCAAAGATACATCTCTGTGCAAATACCCTAGTTAATCTCAGCAGACTAACAGCTCAAGTGAAAAGCTACAACACAGACCTGTGCTCTAAGGCTGTGTAAAATTAAGGTAGACAACAGACTCTCTGGGAATTGCAAAAGCATTCCCTGCTCCTAGATGGACTAGACATAGTATAGGAATATCCTCTTCTGTACCCTGTTTCCATCACAGTATCCATTAAACCAAGGCCAGTTCACCCTTAAACTCCCTATCACGCCAGCGGAATTTAGTTACTATCATGTCAAGTCCTGAGAGGTATTAATAATAAGTTGTAATGCATTAGTCTCACTTACAGGATTTTATAAATTGTGTTTATCAATTTACATCATTATACAAACTACAAGTGTCCATGTATTTCCAACCTAGATGATTCTATTAACCCTATGTGCTGAACAAGAGACTTGACAGAGATTCAAAGCAGGCTCAGATTTTTTGATAGTTCAATACAGCATGGGGATAGTTACTCATATGATCAGTTTACTGTCTACTGAAGAGAGTGCTCCATTGAATAGCACCATGTGTCTCTAAAGCAAGGCAGGAGCAGTCAGTCATACCTTTTGCAAAAATATTAAGAATGTGTATACTGAATAAATTCTGAAACTGAAGGATTTATATGGATTTATAACTGTGCTATCACTTCTCAGGGGAAACTAATTCCATTCAAGATGTCTTCAGGAGCTGAGTACATGATTAAATATCCAGTTAAATCCCTGCAAGCAACATGGAAGTCAGGAGCTCTGGCTTTTCACTGTAGCAATATATTGCTCACCTCCCCAGTAATGCATCTGAACACTTTTCGATGTGATTTCAACACAATGGAGAATCTTGCTTCAGTTAGAAGCTGTTGTGTCTGGCTTCCAAATGCTCCTGAGCCCTGCCTGTCTTCTAACCTAAAACTATACTCCACTTTTCTCCCTCTCTCAGCAATTGGATATACACTCTAACACCACCTTTAGTGAAAAACAATACCTAGAATGAAGATCTAGTGTAAATCTAGACCATAGGCATTATGCAGCGTAAACATTCTAGTCTCTTGTTTGCGGTATGAAACAGGAAAAGCATATCTATAACTGGTCAAGAACCAGCCGTACCTGCTCCATCTAAAGAGACATAAGTAATCCTAAAGCTAGGCAGAAGGAGCTAAGCTAAATCCCATTAAGCCACTGCTCTAAATTTAATCTAAACTATGGATGAATATAAACACACTTTGCTGTAATTTCTGTATGTTGTTTTCTAGCATTAATAATTATTTCATAGCTGAATTGTATAAATACATTTCCTCTCTGCTTCTGCTTGAAGTTTATTTGTTGATAAAGGTACTTTTGGGCTAAGAACCTGGCAGACCATCAGCACAGTAATGCTTGAAACTGATGCATTAAAGCAGTTTCACAGAGCCCAGCATATCTGTATGGAATTCAATAGTTCCTAACAATAGAGCAGCTCTGCTACTGAGTTGAATGAGCCAGTCTGGGAGCTGGTAATGTACAAGTTTGAAGAGATGACTTCTAGTACTAGCCAGAAGATCCCCAATACGTTGCCTTAGCCAATGGAGAGAGCCTGAACATGAAGGAATACCCAATATCTGTATTTTTGCTTCTGAGAAGAAATAGCAAATGTGAGGCAGCATATAAGAAAATAAAATAAAAAGTTTGATAGGAGGAGTACACAGATTTCCTTTGCAATACCAGGAGACTTTTAGCTTGAGTTCCAAGGCAGAGTTAGGCGGAGTATTTGAATACAAATATTTCTTTGAAATGAAACCATGCTTTTACCTATGTCTTAGCAACAGTATATTGTTGCAACAGACAGCTAGACATCTCTAGCTGTGACCTCCTTCGGAAGGACACAGTGAGATATGCTGAAGACCATATCACCATGGAAACAAAGAGCACAGCATGAACACTGAAGAACTTATTGCTGTTACAGTAGATCTTGCACTGTTTTCTTATAGGGGAAAGTCTTATACACCACAGAGGTAACTGAAAACAGTACTAGCAGATACTTCTGGTTTGTTTGGTTTTCCTAACTTTTTATGGTTCCCCGAGATGTTTGCTGCCTCACTTTTGTTCTGTCAGTATGCCTGCTAACCTGACAGCAGAACGTAATCACCTAAAATTCTAATAATTTATTCTAAATCATTACTTTGGTCTTTCTATCAAAGAAAGTAGCTGAATCAGTAAAAACCTCCCTATGTAGCTCCAGTTATATCTGCAAATTTTGCCAGTACAGTTCACTCATTTTTGTGAGGTAGCTTAATATATTTAACAAATTAATGTGAATGACTGAAGGGGGACAGCTTGATACCTTTGGGTCCCTTTTGTCCCCTCCCTCAACTTATTTTTGGAGGTGTGAGTTACAAATTTGCTTCCATCTTTATCTGTAGTAGATGCAAAAGGCCATCAGCTTAGCAGAAGAAAATGCTGTTGCAGTCTTTACCTGGGGTCTGCATGTCGCTGCAAGTGCTGTTTGATGTACCAGAGGAAGTGATGTTGAGGCAGGAATAGAGGAGCACACAAAGCCAGGAGTTGCCAGCACTGTGAACATAAAACTGGACATCATTCTTGTTCTGTACTTCTTGCCTGTTGTCTTTCACAGAATACTGCAACCAAAATGTTGGATGGTGACTAGTGCTTCTGGCAGTGACCATTTTTAGACGTGTAGTTCAAGATGCTTCAAAGGGAAGTGATGGTCAGAGGACAGACTGCTCTTCAGTATCTCAACCTGGACTCTGAGGTTTTCTAAATGATTGGCTACTTTTGAAAGTTTTGACTAGTATAACCAGAGCTGAGTGAATGATCAAGACTTAAACTAATACTTTTTTCCTATTTGTAATTGCAAATCATAACAAAGAGTACACCAGTGAATTTTGTTTCAAATTAGACCCATTATTCTTCAACCAGATTTTATTTTCTCATTTGAGCTGGGAATATTATAATCAAGTATGTACATTCATGCTGTAACTTTTTCATTTGATTCACCCGATAATTATAGTGCAAAAATCAGATTTCATGCTTAATAGTAATACTCATATTTGCATGCTGTTAACTAAAATGGAAAACAAAATTAATATCCTGTGACAATTATAGCTAGCCAACATGAGCTATGAATTTTGATTCTGAATATGGTCTGCAACTGGTAAACGGTTAAATTCAAACTAGAATTTATTTTGCAAGTAGTTACATTCTCAGTGTTTTCCGTTGCACATCAGTGCTGAGATTCTCTTTCCTCCAGCACACCTTTAGCATTTGCACAATTTTATGAGAACTAGTCCCATTGCTAATTATTAAAAACATGGAACTAAGTAGAAAGTATTTGTGGAGTGGAAGTGACAAAAGAGGAACTGACCTGAATGACTGAGTGGTTCTGGGGTTGTCGGCAGCTGGTCTGTTTAACAAGCTGACAGTAAATTTCATTCTGCAGCTCTGTATGTGTCAAGCAGACCTGCAGTGCTGTCTGGGCAAGGGACACATGGTAATCAATAGAGGGTGCCTCCACAGGGACATTGATGAACAGCTGACAGGACTGTAAAAGGGTGGAAGTTAGTCAGTACCATGAATACAGTGAGTCTTTTCAGGTACTTTCCAGGCCAGGTTCCCCAGAAGTGTTACAATTAATGTATTCTTCTAAATAACCTTGAGAGGAGGGAGGGGAATAAATACTTAATTCTTATCTCTCCCTCTTTAGCTGTGGCAACTAGAAAATTCACTCAACCTCCACCAGCCCGAGAGGCTCACAAGTCAGCAAGAGAATCAAGGGCAAAATGTGCTTTCTGTCTTCCATGCCTCTGCTTTACCTTGCTAAGACTGTCCAGCCTTACTGCTGACCTTATCCTTGTAGAGTGAAAGAACCAAATCTCCAGTGGCTGCACTACTGGTCTTACTGACACAACTGAGTGTGCCAGTAAATTGTTTCTGTTTCGTTCAATACAACTATTGGAGAGGAAAGAGGAAGATAAGGCTAACTTTGAAGTGTAAAACCTGTGGGGGACATTGCTCCTAAACCCAGATTTCCTGCAAGGAAAAGTTAAAACTTACAGAGAATGAATGACACCTAATATCCAACTGTCCTATTGTAATTGAATGACCCAGCAGGCCTGTCTAAAGGAACCAACAGCAACAGTAAATGTTGTGACAAATGACATGACCAAACTATGTTGTTGCCCCAACAACAGAGCAAAGTAACTGAAAACAATGCAGTGTCCCTTTAAATACCTTAAAAAGTTTCAGAGCTTCAGTCTGTAGAGCATCCGACGGCAGAGTGGTGAGGGATGTGTGCAGCCCATCTTTACTATAGCACAACATAGGATGTTTCCACAGAGGAGAATCTGAGGTAGCAGATGGGCAAAAACATGCAGTGTCAGAAACAGAAGACAGATAACAGTGTCCACATTGAAAAGGAGCCTTGCTGAAATGGCAAAGCACCCCAGGAAGCAGCACTGCGCTAGGCCACATTTATCTTTGGTGCCACTTCATTGATTTCAGCAAAGCCTGCCACAAACAAAGAGTCACTAGCAGCATGAGCCATCGGTATTAAGAAATACTGCCATCCTCAATCCTGCTATGTCAGAGCTTCTCAGCAGCTGGATTCTGGTGAGAAACTGCTCAGCTGTGTGTTCAAACAAGAGACACAAACTCTGCCAGGGCAGCCGCCTGCAACGGAGGTCTTTGTTAGTGCAAGTCACTATTCAACAGTAAGCAAGGTTCACATATAGGTCTAAGAACATGTAAGTGTGCAGGAAACAAGTATTAAGTACAAGCATATGTTAATACACATTTGAGAACATGGTGCATAAATATGCATGAATGAGCAAGTATCAGAGATGAGGAGGAACAGACAAACACGTATGTGTGAAGGTTTCAGAGGAACAGATGAAGGCAAGTGTGTGTGATGTATTTAGAGGAGAGCGCATGCATCTGTATGGTCAAGATTCCCAGGAAAGGAAAATCAGGACCAACAATAACAAGAAAAATTAGAGCTCCAGTTCTTTATTTTAATTTGAGTTAATGTTACAGACATTTCAGATGCTTCGATAAATGATGTGACAATGTGATGGGCTTGTCTACTTTCACTGCAATACCTGTATTCTCTCTGGAGATGTTACTGTGGAACTAGGGGAGAAGGACACTATATCATATGCTGTTCTACTGAGAATCAGCTTCCCTCACCTTTGGTTAGCTTAAAATGGAATTGAAGTTACCCTTCTTTATGCTTTGCTACCATGGGAAAGAGTTTATGGTTTCTACTTACTAGGGTCTCCCTCGGCGTCCAATAGTTTTCCAATGAGTTGTTCATACGATGTGCCCACTGTGGCATTACTGCTACCAGCCGCTACGGTCAGATGGTACAGCCAGGTATTCTAGGCATAAGGATGAGAACACTATGGGTCAACTCTGACCACGTTTTCTACAAACAGGTTCAGTCTGTATGCCCCATTTGTTCACTGATACCAAAAAGACTCTTGCTCTCCAAGAAGCCCGCCTTTTATACCTTCTCCTGTTTGGTGCGAATGAGTAAGTATGTGGGACTCTGGTCCTGTGGGTGAATCACCAATGTACAGTGGGATGACAGAATTCCTCCACCAGTGGCTTCATAATCTTCATCAGAGTCACAGGAACGGTCTACTTCTTCCACTTTGGATTCTCGCACAGGCAGATGCCCTAGGGGACACTGTAAGGAGGAGAAGCAAGTTAGGTAAGTGTAGCTAATCTCCCACTATGGACAGGGAACACTGGGAAAGAAAACCCAGGTCAAAATGTTAGCAATTCTGTAAAATGTAAGGAATAAACTATAATTCAGTTTATAACTAATGTAATTATACAATCTTGTATTTCTATAGAATCTCTTTCATCAGCTAAAGTACCTACAAACTGTTACTACTTTCATTATTTTTCTTGGGAAGGCACCTACAGGTCAGAATGAAAATATGCAAATAAAAAGATACAGTACCCCATAAGGTACTGTTTTCTTCCCATTACACTTGTCAGTTGTGTTTACGTCATTGGTTCTGCAAGGCAGGATGTGTTTTCTGATGGTCAATTGCTCAGTATATTGAGCCACTGTTTTCTGATCCTGGTCAGGCTTTCTGCTTACTACTGGAAAGTAAGTACTTTTAAAATTACTTAAATAGGTAGGTTCAGACAAACAGGATAGCGGCTGTGCTAACTCTGGAGGTCAATCCCAAGTACGAGACACAGTATTCCCTGATATTCTAAAACTTGGGTTGCAACATCACCAAGTCAAAGTAATGGACTGTTGGGCCAAGCTTCCAGAAATGGAAACACATTACACTGCTTAAATGACCTCCCTCTTCCCATATTGTTGTTGCTACTTATTTTCATGACAGTAGGCAGAATATACCAGCTGCTGCATAAAAGTCTGCTCTAAAGGCTTCACAAGACCAAATGGAGAAAGCGAGAAACAAGATATACAGTGATCTGAGAAAGAGCAGTCACTTGCTTTAAGTCTTTTGTTGTTGTAGCTTGAAAAAAAAATTCAGCGAAAATATTGATTTTCTTCGTGGAGCAGATGCTGTTAGAGTTGAAGTACAACAAAGCAAGAGTTTGAAGCATGAGACAGAAACAGTAGAAGGAAAGAAAGCTTAATGAGAAATGGGAAAGGAGGGTTCAGGAACAAAAGGGGAAAAGGAATTACCTTATCTTCATGATTTCGATAGTAGTAGAAAGTTTTTCCAATTAGTGCACACCAGACCAGCTTAGAGTGACCATGCTTGACCTGTAAGGAGGACAAAGACATACATGACATCAGCAATGTTGCTGGAACAATTTTCTAGGATTTCAACTTTCAATTCAACTGTCCCTTAAAGGCTTTTGCTTTAGGCTCTATGCTAATATGAGCTCCTCTCAAAACATACAGGGCACCACTTCCAAAAGCAGGTAAGTACATACCACCTAAGGAGATGGGACATAGGTGCTTATGGAAGTGGATCTAAGATTTTGTGAAGTATTTTGCTCATTCATGACAACCCATTTCTGTATCCTGAAATACAATATTAAGAATAGCCTTTTAAAGATTATAAGAACAAATAATTTCATCTCATCAGGAAAAGACCAGTCAACGTATAGTCTAGGGAGCTGTTTCCTATTGCATATGAACAAGCTTCAGATGCAGGTTGTCTTTAGCCATCTTTAGATGCTGAGCAGAATTATATTAAAAAATTCATAGTAACTTGCCATGCAGAGTGGAAATGGCATAGTATGGAAATGGCATAAAGCCTAAGAATTTTCATCCACTGTACTTTGTACTAATGCACATGCAATCTATCATGATGGAAATAAATGCTAACCTAGAACCATACAAGCCATTTCTTTGAAACTTTCCTATATCACCAGATTAAGATCAATTAAATGTGACATTTAACAGTGTTTCCTGTCAAGTTTTGTTTTTTCTTACTATGACATGCTGTGAATTCTGTTGAAGAAAAGCGTACATTGGATATTTGTTATTACTTACTATTAGATAAAGTCAGTATCTCTCAGTAGCCTTGTTTGTCCCATTCCTTATCATTCATACAAATGTTCCTCTCTGAAATACAGAAATCTACTGCCACTTTTCTTTCTTTCCCCACTCTTCTAGGAAGTATTAAAATACTAAGTTTTGCTGTCATTTACCGTGCAAACCAAGAAGCTGGTACACTGTCAATACTGAGCTAAACTGAATAAAGTAAGAAATACTATTTTACCTTGGTGAGCCAACCCTTCACAGTAGGTTTAGCATCACTATGAGGAACACCAACAGGACTGGTCACTTGCACTCTCAGGATACTCTGTAGGACATGAATCCATTCCTCCAGGATGTTGGGAGAGTCTGCTGTCAGGAAGTAGGTTCTCTTTTCTGTCATGAGCTGGAAGGAAAAGGAGCGAGGAAGTATAAATCTGCACACCCACAAATCTTTTCTTCAGCTGCTGAGTTTCATTATCCCATATAGATTTTTTTTGGTGGTTCAGGAGGGATTTTTTTCAGGGTAAGAAAAAAGGTGCTAACCCTCAAAGCCCACATGAAAGAACTGAAACTCAATGAATCAAATTCTCATGAGCTCTCTTGCTGTTTCTGTTGGATATTATGGGTTTGTCTCCTCTCTCATCCTTTCTTGTTTCTCAGTGCTGCTGCTAGTTTTTCATTTCAAAGGTGACTACCTAAATCGGTTCTTCTGCAGCCTTCACTTTGTACTGCATTCTGCCTTCAATTGTGACTTTGAGAAGAAAGATGGTATGAATTTAATAGTATTAAGCCTTAGCAACTGCAGTTCCATAAGGGCTGAAGGTAGCTCACAGGTCAGGACATGTGCCTTTCAGTCAGAGTATGACAGAAACTTTAATGCCTCCTTTATAATGAAGTCCTCTAACAATAATGACTTAAAACTGAACCCGGTGATGGGCTAATACTTCAGAAGTCGAATTCTAATAAGAATCCAACACTTCACATGTTTCTTCAGATCCTCCAGACATGTAAAGTCACGCTAGAGATCTTGTGAGAGAATTCTTTCAGAAAGAGAAGATCCGAGGTACTATCTGGTTTTAATTGTCATAAGAATCACTTTTCCCCACAGATTTCAAGCTTTCAGTTCTAACTGCAAAAAGGAAAGTGTTATGGTGTAAAACAAAAATAAAGGAGAATTTCTTTCAATTTCAAAAAGCTGTATTTGGGTTACAATTTAGCTCTTTCCCCATTATTTATTAAACTAACTGCCTGGCTTGTGCCAGGAAACACAGGGGGCAGATAAAGTTAGCTCATATCAGTTGAGACATACAGTACCATTCTGCCTGAAATAAGTGCTCTCTCACCCAGCCAGACTGTGTGGTTATCTGCAGGATGAAAAAGCAACGCTTACCTGGAATGTTTGGGACCCTTCACCTCTGACAATTTGGCACGAGGAATTCAGCTCCATCTGCCCTTGTGGTTTGCGGATAACGTCACTCTGAGGAAAGAAAAGCAAAGAACTTTTTCAGTAGGAAAAAAACCTCAGATGGGTCTTAGAGTACTTAAGTACAGCATAATATGCATGTGCAGGTTCAAGTCTGCATTCATGAGCTGGAAAGGACAGCTGAAGGTTGCCAGCTTGAATATGAGACAGCATGATCCCATTGCAATGATGAAGCAAAAGTCTCCTCAGTAGTGGCAAACAATATAAAAAGGGTAATGGCAACAAATACTGTCTTATGAAGTTCAGGTTAGACATTAAAGGGAAAAAAAAACAACCAAAAAACACCACCAACAAAAAAACCCAAACCCTTTCTCACTGGGAAGGCAATACATCACCAAACAGGTACCCAGGGAGTGGCTGAATTTCCACCTTTAGGGGTTTTCAAGATTCAGCTAGACAAAGCCATGGGTGGTTTGATCTACAGCTGGTGACAGTCCCTCTTCAATTGTCAGCTGGACTAGGGTCTTCCAGAAGCCCCTTCCAACCAACAGTCTAAATTCTGCATATTTATTAAATTATTTTTATATATATATATATGTATGTATATAAGATATATGTATAATGCTTGTGAATTCTGATGGATAAACCCGTTAATAGAAATAAAGATGCATTGTGCCCTAAAGTGTATTTTTGTCCTGTCAGAATATAACACCTGAAAAAATAAAAAAGTTGAAAATAAATCTTCTCAATATTCCTGACTTGTAAGCAAAGATGCGTATATACACAGAAATACTGTGTAATTATGCAGGTATGGAGGAAATTGCTGTGTCCAGAAGGAAAAGGTATGGAAGGTGAATAACCCTAAATATAATTCTCTGTAATGTAGCTAAGTACAGCAGATTAATGAAGGCCCACAATAAATTTATTTTATTGTATATACAAATTTTGAGTGCATACTGCTAGAATTTTTGAAATAATGTATCTTTGTTTGAAGCAGCTATGAGTTATAAAAAAAAATCTGGAAAGGTTTGAATGCACAAACATGCTCTCTCAAGATTGTTTCATTGATCATTGTAAGACAGCATTTTGCATGAAAGCTTATTTTCAGTTTCATCCTAATTTTCTAATACTTCCATGTCCATGTGGGAGGGTAAAAAATGAAAGAATCCAGCCTTCTTCCCCCTGAAAGTCGCAGTTTTCCTCAGAGCCCTGTATACTGACTGATGAGTATGTATCTGCACCCTCCTGGTATAGTAATTTATTTTTCTTTTATTTTCACCTTAAACATGACCAAAGCTGGGCCATGGTATGCCTTCTGCTTTTCATCATCTGTACAAAGTTAACCAGTAGGTGTTAAACTTCTGTAACTGTGAACAACAGTGTGTTTTCATCACCTGGAAACTGCCACTGCAAGGAGCTTCCCTGCCTAAGCAGAGACCCACGGTTGAACCTGTGGGTCAGCCATAAAGTTCTCTGGCAGGACATTTTGGGGGAAGCTTCCCATTGCTGCCCACTCTGCCAGTGGTATCAACCTGGAACTGGTTCTGCAGACGGCCTTCCCCTGTGCCTCCACACAGCACTAAGTGTATTCCAATGACTCACCGGGGACTTGTAGTACATGATTTGTCTGTTTCTTAGAACAAACCATCGTCTCTTCCACATCTTGACCTGGCTGCCCATTTTCAGCAAGTAACCTGATTTCTCCATGGGTTCCTGGAGGGCAAAGAGCAGATGGGAGAGAGATTATCTTGTACCTCTCAAAATACAAATGAAAGAGTGCTGAAATCAAGCTCAGACATTTGCCACATCTCCATCATTTTCTGCTTTACTCTGCTTGATGCAAGTAGCAGCCATCCAAGATCAGTGCTCTCTGCTCAACTCGGAAAGAGTGCTAGATTGTCTGTGTAGCTGCAAATACCACACTGTGTTCTTTCAGTAAAGAAGGCATCTGATCATTTTGCTGATTGTTTGATGCACTGAAAACCTGTCTTCCTACCATAGCAGTGATTTTTCCAGATAAAAGTGAAGGCTGGCTCTAAGCCATGATGAGACTCCTGTTCCTTGTCTGCTTGATCTCTTACACTCCAGAATAGAGTTTAATGCTGCCCATGTTTGAGGGTTTTTTCTAGGCCAAAACATTCTATTCTTTCTCCTTCCTTCCTATGAACTTCCAAACTTGCTTTGACAAAAAGTGTAAGGCCACCAATAAAGTAGAATATGACTACAGGAAACCAGTACAGGCCATCAGGAAAGAATACAGCCCTGGATGCTTATACTTTTATCTAACCATGTAACAGAAATTGCACGTTCTTCTGAAGCATCATATAGTGTCTTTTGATACAAAGCAGCTCGACCAACAGCCCAGTCTGTTAGAGCATCACTTTGCAGGGGATAATTCAATATATTGCAGTTATGCTTTTTCTCTTTCAAGGCCAAGGCTCTGTTTGCATACAACTGTAAGGCAGCAAGACTTACAGTGCAGATTCCACCATCAGTGGAATAGGAAGATGTTCGCTGTAGCTTGTGTTCTGGCTCTGAATAGTCACCATCCAAGGAGTAGGCATCAGGAGGGATAGCATAGTCACTCTCAGAGCTCAGTGAGGACATAGATACACCTGCTCAAAATAAAGAATGAGAATCATGGCTAGACAGAAGCATGCACTGAATACTGCACACTGAAAAAGTGAGTTCACCATTACAGCTTTTTTGTTCAAGAAGAACAAATCAGATCAGACTCTGGAAACTCAATCCCCACTAACCAAACTTCTGAGACCTTTTTTTTTTCCCCCCCTAGAAAGACAAGTAGTGAGAGTGAGTTTTGGATACTGATAGCAAAATAAATTTGTTGCTGAATAGAGATTAAAAAAATATTTTAAAAAATAAAACAGATCAACAGACTTGTTACCTAAAGCACAGACATGCTGTTTTTGGCTTGGAAACATGCATCATAAAACCTCAAGCCCCTTCATTCAAACTAAAGGAAAGGTTCCCTCACCCACAATGGGGCTTTGCTTTCTGTGAATCTTCCACCACTGGTCCATGGCAATGCAGAGGCACATCAGCCAATGCATCACAACAAAATTTAAGACTACATAAAATGGGATTCTATTTTATTGACCAATTGTAATGAAAATTCCACACAAGGATCTGGTTTAACCTTCTCAGCAGTAAATAAAAATTGTCTTAGACAGGACCCAAATTACCTGATGCCTCTCAAAGACAGGACTGCTTACTGATCAAGAAATTATCAGCCAGTGACAGAGACAAAACACATTTTCTTTAATGTGTCAGTACTAGCATGCTGACAAGAAAAGGTATGGATGGCTTCACTGAATATGTGATGAATTTGGGAGGTCAATCCTTCCCACAATCTCATTTTAGCAATTGTCTGGATAGAAATCTACCATCAGTAAAAACCCATCTAAGAGGACAGGTTTCTACTGAGTACTGTTGATGTCTGCACACATTCTGAGAGAACTCCTTATTAGCATCACCAAGGCTGAGCATTTGCCTGTCACCGATGATGCTGTTCAGGACATCTTGCCTCACCTGTGAAGACAGAGTTCCTGCTGCCCAGTAGCAACACTCCCACTTTACCTCTCTTCACTGCACGAGGGCTGCCTGGCATGCTCACTTTCCTGTTCTCGGACCCGACAGTAGAAGTCCTGAAGCTGGCATGGGAGCCACAGTCATCATCAGAGCCTGAAGACTCGTCTAAGAAAGGCACGTTGCTGATCTGTGTGGCTTTCTGGAAAACAGATCTGTATGGTCAGTGTGTGAGGGAAGAGTTTCCCCATAACAATCCCTGCTCAGTAAGGAGACAGAGAAATCAATGCAGGCCCTTCATTTTCACATTGCTTTGCCCACTACTGTCCCAGGGCTCCTCATTTCCTCCCCTTCTAGTCTGAGAACTTCCCAGCTGGACTCTCTAGTCTGATCTGTTGGGGGTCTCCTCTGGTTACACCCTCCTACTGTGCTTTCCCATCAGCTCTCAAGAGCCTTCTTCCATTTCATTCTCTAGGCAACACCCACTATCACTCCTAGGTTTCTATAGCCTCATAGTGCACACTGAAGCTTCCTGGACAAAAACGTGCTGCAACGTTCTGTATTCCTAAATACATTTATCATCTGCTACTCCTTCTGCATTCTTTTGCTGTCCAGTACTTCCTGGCATTCTCTAACTTTCTTTCCTTCACTGCAGTTTCATCCTGTTCTCTTTCAAATTACTAGCAGCCCTGGACCATGCTTTTCATAACAGGAAAAGTGAGGTAACTCCTTACCCCCTTCAGCGTAGTGTAGACTGGCACTGTGACATTTCTGTAGATGAGACAGGTAAATGGCCCGGAAGTTGAACACGAGAAATTGGAAACTGGGAAAATTCAGAGAGAGAGAGCAAATGATACGAACGGTTGAAAAAGAGGAGGTTTTAACAGAGAGGTACACATATGCATGCAAGAACTTATGTAGCCTCTTGGAACATCAAATAATGGAGGACTGCCATCCTGGACAGTTTGGCCTCAGAAAGGCCAGGAGATGTGTTATTAATTACATACAACCCCCACAGACAGCTGCAATGCTCCCTCCATTTAGCCTGTAAGACATCTCACCCACCCTGTACTCCCCATAGTACAATGGCAATCTGGTGCACCATTTCCAAACAGGTAAAAGCCCTAACAGGGGAAGGTGATGGTGAATCACAAGACTAAAAGCAGGCTGCAGACACACAGAAGCAGAACAGTGTCAGTGAAAGTGATGATGGAGATTAATGGAGTCCCTAAAGATGTTAATTAATGCAGGGGCTCAAACAGCCCAGCACCAACCATTCCTGAGGTCAGATGTATCCTCCTCCCTTCCTTTCTTTATCGTGGCTCTCTGCAAAACCAAATTTACTTTGAAAACAGGCAAGGAAACAAAGAAACATGAACAGCCAGGAGCTCAGGTCCCACATCGTCATTGTAAACTCCCTCTAGGGATGAATCTTGTCTAGAACTTACAGCAGTTGGAAGTATCATTCACCGTGGCCACTTCAGACAACCTCATGCCAGACTTGGCCACAGCATAGATTCGACTCTCCTGGAACAATAACACCATGAACAGCAATGGTCAGAAAAAAACATGATTCCTGCAAAAAGAAATGCTCATGTCACAGAATCACATCACAATCACACCTTTAGGGAAAGGAAGGAAGGAAGGGCCCTCTAAGAAAGATTGCTCTATGCCACCAGATGTTGTGTGAACAACCATTAGTGGAAATGTGCATCTGTCTGTGATTTCCCAAATCACAACAGACTTGGCTTATAAATGCTACAGAGATGATATTCACAGACTAGAACACCTACATGCAATTATCAATAATACACTACATCACAGCTTGGAAAAAGCTGTTTTTTCTACTTTATGAACAATGCATTAAAATGAATCAAGAACAGCCCTAAACCAGGACAATTTATTGAGTCACCACCTGCAAAGGAGTCCCACTCTCTGATAAGGGAATGAAAGAAATGCCTGGAATGATCTCAATAAGCCTATGTCTCAGTTATAACAACATATGGAGCTTTCAGTTCAAAGGATCTCCAAGTGCTTCACAAATTGATAAAAATTCCAAGGGGGGAACCCAAGCCTGTAACTAAATGCAATGTTATGACTAAGACATCAACCAGTCTAAAATGCATAAAAATCAAAGCTAGGAATCCTCTTGCTGCTCCTTAAAGCATACAGCCAATCACTATCAGATAACATGCAAAATACATAAACATGAAAGTGCCCAAGGCTGCAAAGTACACCAAAAAAATAAATGACAGAATTAGTATTTTTTGTACGTATATGCATTGTGATTTAGTCTCTAATGAAATATGTGCATTTTTTTTCCCATGCACTTCCTACTCAGGGCACATAAATGACATTTCTTACTGATTAAGCAGCTATTTAATATTCTGTTCATGCTTTAGTGTTTGATATTAAGTTTGCCCTACTGGGATACACTTACTTGACTCTGGTCTGAAGACAAAATAATGGATTTTACATGTGGGGTTTCTGACGATAATACTGCAATGCTTCATAAACATTAATTTTAAAATTTACAAAAACCCTAGGAGAGTCAATGATGGCTGCTATCACTAGTTTCCAGAAGAGGAACTGAGACATAGGTTCTCTGAAACTTCCAATATCTTTGGAGTACCTATTTCAAGATGTCCGAGAGCTGACTTTTTGAGAGTTTAGCATCATATAACATTGTTTGTAATATAAACAACTGAACACAGTTGCAGCAGAGAAGAACTCAGTGCTTCTCTAATCAAATTTACTTGCCAAATTCAAGTTACTCATTCAGAAGGTGTGTGTGGAGCTGATGATCAATCACCTGTGACAAATTTAGCCTAGGGGACTAGAAGAACCTTACATGGGAAGTCTAGGTCAGAAAAAGGAATAGTAGCCAATCTCTGAGACTTATTTCCCTTCTTCCAAGTGAGTACACTGTTCATGACGCCTTTTCAACTTCTGCAGCAAATAAAACAGACATCTTGAAAACTGCAGTTTCTTTTACTATGCTATTCAGCTTCATCCCCAGCACAGTTCCATATTGTGGACTGAATGAAAAGAGATTCCTTTGGAAAAACAGCTGTGATTATATTGGGGTTTAAATTGGTATCATAAAGGACACAGCCAAAGATCACATATATTCTTAAATTTTCATAGAAAAAAAAAACCAAAACTTGAGGATTAACAATAAGTGCTTGACTTTGCACCTTCAATAAACCACTTGTTTGCCTATGCCTTTAAAAAGGCAAATTGAAAATAAGGGAATGATCTCTTTTTGATACTACATTGATTTCCATCAAGTTTGTCAGTTAGATTGACACATTAGCAAACAATCTACCCATCTGAACTAACAAGTAATGGAAAGTGACAACAACAAACTTCTCTCTCACATGAAGCAAGCAGTAGGACACGCATATTCACTTTACCAATGGTTTTCACAAAATCTTCCTGTTAGCAGAAGTATACCATGAGATAGGAATGGCAAGATCTAATCCACATATCTATTCTAAGTTTCAGAGTCAGAAAAAGCTATGAATACGTCTGGTCTGGTCCATTCACTTGCATTTATAATTCACTTTTCTATTTTAAACACAAGACAACAGAACTAAGGATTAACTTTTGATGACCCATAAGATAAACCACAATGCAGCATCTCTCAACTTTCATTTTTATTCCTATGTTTCTTGAGTACTACTTTCTTCCATGGATTTATTTTTTCCTTATAAAGAGAAAAGAAGAAAAAATTGTCGGTGGAACCAGCATGCCTCACGGTCTGGAACTGTCAGGCTAGGTGATTCAGAAATGTGACTGATGTCCACAGGAACAATTGCCTGAGCGCTAGAGGTGTTGTAGCCTAACTACTGTGCAATACTCAAAGATAAGTAGCACTTCTCAGACTATTGTCCTTGCATTTCTTACCCAGGATGGGAATCTGTGCAGCGGTGGTGTGGGAGGTTTACCTCCTGGGTCAAGTACGCCAGCCTCAGAACTCACAGCTTCCCTTTGCCCCGTAGGTAAGTGGTTGATTTCCTCACATGCTCCAGCTTCTTCCCTCATGGGGCCACGTTCTGTCTCCATCTTCTCCCCATCATCATCATCAATGTCTGTCTCCTTCACTTGCCCATGGCAGACTGGAGAGACCGTTATGGGCTGGAAGGTACTAGCCTCTAAGCTCATCACACGATGGAAAGAATTAGCCCCTGGCTGTGGTTGGCTGTAATGTCTCTTGGCTAGCTGGATACTGTCTCTTGGTGTATCGGGAGTTCGTATTTTTGGAAAGGTCATACTACTGCCAAGGCTGCGTTCCCTCCCTGGGCAGAAGGAATGTGCTGTAACAGCTGATGGTGGCACAACCAGGGGTGGCTCAGCAGTTTGGAGATGGCCCTCAAGCATGCTCATTATTTCTCCTGAGGAAGAGGAGTCCAGCCGGTGGGAGCGGAACCTGGCACTCAGATCATCAGAGAAGCGGGTGCCATCCAAAGCCACTTGCTGCAAGGTGCTCACAGTGCTATGATTTCCTTCCAAAGATGACTGGAAAGTCAAAGTCTCAAGGATTCTTGTGGCCTCAGCTGGAGAGTCCAACGATGTAGGATCAGAGCGCCCTAAGCTGTGTTCAGAACTTACAGCTGGGAATACATCTTTTTCTGTGGAGAGATTCCAGCTTGATGGGTCAGACATGAGCTTCAGCGTGCTCTGAGAAAGCAGAGATTCATCCTCTCCATCGTCAGTAAAGGTGTCATTGGCAAAGACTATGTTTGCTGTAGAGAGGACAGGTTTGGTGGGTCCTGTCTGACACAGCTGTCTGAAACCAGGTGCAAGGAGCACAGATTTCTGGTCTATCTTCTCAGCAAGAGAGGCCTGTGATGCTCTGGGCTTCAGAGAATTACAGCTCCAAAAAGATTCAAGGGGAGGAATGCTGGTCATATCTACAACAGAGGAGAACATATGGTCAGGGCATTCAAATGCTCTACTGTCTAAAATGTTACCTGCTAGTGTAAGGTGTTCTTCAGTAGCACCCTGGCCTGGTTAGAACTATACAGAATGGAAGGAGATGGCTGGGCACAGTTATAACAGAAGTGCTATATATTTATGGTTAGGAATAGTACAGAAAAGATTAATAGGAAATGATTAATTGCTGTTTCTTACAAAAGTGAAGGGGTGCCTAATAAAATTTCAGGCAGTGCGTTTGAAATTTGCAGAAGGAAGAGGGTTTTTTCAGACGAAAAAAGAAATAAAATGCTGTGGTGTCCAAAAGATAGGTCAAAAAAAAAAGTAATTTATCAGTGATACAAATAACAGTTTAGACAGAAGTTCTGGCCTAGGAACTTCCTAAAATACTGACAGCAGAAGCTGGAAGGATACATGGAGAGAAGGACAGCTCTACTTGCAATATTTTCTACTCTGTCCCGAAACATCCACAGTCAACCAGGAGACAGGATACTGGCCTAGGCAAGCTTTCAGTTTAACTCCATATAGCAGTTTTACCTATTCACAATTACGTCTCTTCTCTTAGAAGAGCCATGAGAAGGATGTCCACCTATCCACACAATACTTTACCAAAACCCATCTAAGTGGCCAGAACACTGCCTAGCGTGGCTTTTGCCTTCCATGGACCTACAGTGATTTAAGCCATCAAATAAGCTGGTATGGTTCCTCCCATTCTCAGGGGCTAGATGATGCTTATTTAGTACCTACACTCTACAACTCTTAGTCTTTAAATCTAGTAATTATGGAAAGGAAGAAAGTTTATCTCAGTTCTACAGATTCTGCTGAATATCAGCTTTAGGGTAGGAGAAAATGTGGATAAAACTTAAGAGTGGCAGAGGATATTACTTCACTTTATGATTTTGATTGACCTTGGCATTTATATATTGCCTAACTGAAAAGAACCAAGTCATAAGATGCTTTGGAAATTGCATAAATATGGGTGAGTGTGACTTTGCACAGCTATTGCTGAAAATGCTGCCTGAACATCAGACTTTACAGGCATTGCTAACCACTAATGGGATTTAGAAGGAAGTAGAAAAAAACTGAAGACACAAAGTAACAGAGGGAAGGGCAAACAGCAGAATAAATCGCTGTTGATTGTGGAGATGATGAAATCTACTCTGGGAAACACAGCTGAGAGACAACCACGAGAGCCTGACCCTGGCACTTGAGTCACAAGGAACTGAATGTTAACAAATCTATCCCTAACACGTAATGCTAGCACATGCAAATCCTGGCACACATTTTCCCCTGCCCAAGGTAAATCTTTAGTGTAGACTGAAGAGAGGCCATTCATTTTAAATATTACTGGTATTTTTGCAGCTTCCTAAATGTGACGGAAGATGAAGCAGAGGAAGCTGTTACTATTAGCATGGCAAGGAAGAAGAGATTTGTCTCTGCAGAGGCCTCTGAATTCAGCCTGGCACATTGCAACTAGTGAGGAATAAGAGGAGATGGCAGAGCTGTTTACTGCCCAGAGAGTTGGTATTCAGGGAACACTTAATACCAGATTATTAACGCAGCTTACCAGCCATTCTCTTTTTGCAAACAGCCAGAGCCAGAGGGGATGAGAAAAACTCAGTCATAAAGCATTTAGCTAGAAACATGGTGGGATTTAGAAGGAATTTTGCCCCATTCCCTTGCTGTGGAGTGACAGGAATGCCAGAAAGGCTTCTGCAGGAAAGAAATGCCCCCTGCCTGGATGCCCAGTGCAGTTCTGAAAACTAGCTCATCTTACTGTAACCAAACCAAGCTCATTAAAAAAAAAAACAGGGAGAAAATGGTTAAGAGAAAATTTCCTCTTCAGTATGTGTTGCGATGAAAGGTGCTGATTTCAAGCCCTGGAGACCAAAGTTCTCCATCTATCCTCCAAACAAGAACCACAGACACACGAGCACCATAAGCAGTTTTCTCCAACCCAACCTGATAGCACAGGGAACCCAGATTCTAAAGGCAGACCAGACAGCTGCTGCCTTGGCCCATTCAGTCCTCAGTTACTCAGCTCACATGCCAGCAGAGGTTCTGTGGGGATGAGGATAATTCACACGTGGAGTTAAAGTGAAATACCTCAGGGACTTCAACCCTGCACCACTGAAGTGAATGGAGAGTTTTGCTGTGTATTTCAATGAGTGCTTCTAATTCAGGAGCCATTATTTTAATGGCAAAAGCAGACTCTAAAAAAAAAAGCCATCTGTGTTCAACTGCTGGTGGGAAACCAATCAGGAGTTTTTTAGGCAGGTAAGCAATGTTATTCCCATCTTAAACATGGACCCACTGAGAAACAAAGCAATTCTACTGCTTGCTCACTGTCACAAGTGCTAATTTCTGACAAAGTTAAGAATACAACCCAGGAATGCTGACTTCCACTCATGGTGGTTACTAGGCTACAATGCCAGGTGAACACATTTACCTTGCAATGTATCCTGAAGGGCTTCAATTTGCTCCGTCAGCCTCTGATTACAGTTTTTCAGGTGGTAATTTTCTAGCTCAAGCTATGAAACAACAATAATAAAAACTGAAAAATAATGCAAAACTGTGTGTGCGTGTGTTCCACTATACAGAATATGTCTTCATCTTTATCACATTCAAGTGTCTTAACAGGAAAAGGAATAAAGGATGGTTGAGTCTACCAGTCACCCTGAAATCTACTCAGCAGCTCCACTGGACAACCCACTTAAACACTTTGCTGTGCTTTCTCAAATAGCCTCTGTATACACTATTTGCACTTCTCAAATACGTCTTTTAATTTCTTTCCCTGCTACTGTTTATCATTTACTCCTGTTCCAGAAATAACTGTCATGAAAGAGACAATCAAAAAACTATTACCCAGGAAGAGCGTTTTCCCTTCTCACCTTGTATGCGGTAAAAGGAGATCCTCTGGATCCAGGGAACCAAAGGAAAAAAACCAAACAACCCAAAAAACATTAAGGGTGCATTTACATTTGCAATTAGCACACAAGTGATTCTTTGCAAATTTGCCTTACGTCTTTGCTTGAAGTGTCTCAGCATGCATTCTTAAACGCAGTAGTGGTGCACCAAAAGAGGCTTCCCTCTTGATGGAATTAAAAGTTGAAATTGCACTCATGGTGCTGTCTGGAGCAACCCATTTGCAACAGAGATGCAAAGTCCTTCACCTGGCAGTGGTTCAGTTGTGCACCTAGAATCAGCATCTGGCACGAACTTCATGGCCAGTAAAGAAACAATGTAAATGTATGGTCCTGGATTCACAGCGGGTCACCAAGTCAACCCCTGTGCTTCCTCTGTGCTGCACCAGTCAGTAATGTAAATGCACCTTATCTCATATAGGAAAATGAAACAGAAGCACAGCAGCTCAGTGAATTATCTAGGCAATCTAATAACATTACAAAGTCACATCATAACACAATTAGTGCCCACAAAGACTGCTTCTTTCAACTCCAACAAATTCCCTTTCTGGCATAAACTGGGAAATCTATGGCTTTAACTTGGAATGAAAGGGAAAGACCATAGCCCCACTCCTAGTTGTAAACTATTACTGCATCTTTAAAACTGCGTGCTGACCCATGGCTATAGTTTTTCTAGAGGGTATTGAATTAGGCCCAGATAGAGGCATAAGTCCACAGAACGGACAGAAGGGAGAGATTAGACATGTGAAAGTGCTGGAGAGTAGGAAAACAGTATTAGTCAGAGATGGCAAATTAAGGAAGAGCAAAGGACACATGCTTGTGTCACAGCTGCTTTGTCAGAGACAGAAACTGCACTCAGAGAAAAAAGGGAGAGGCAGAGGAAAGCTATGTGAAAGCCACTTGTGACTAGTAAATCTTCAGAGACTGCTTTCAGGCATTACTGACTTCACTGTCCTTCACAGTTTGCCCAAAGCAGTAAATAGCCCTCAGTAAGAGGGATGACCCTAGCTCTGCAACTGAGTGTGCGTAGGGCCAAACAAGCAGAAAGCCTGTGTGGCAGACTGACTGTCCTCAGACTACTGTCCTACATAGGAGCCCACTGGCAGTGCAGCCATTGTACCTAATCATAGGCCTTGAAACCTGGCAGCAAGTCAAAGACTCACCTCTCTCAGCTTAAATGTTACCCACTCTTTGATCTTGGCAGCTTTCTCTTGAACAATTTTGGCTTCCTCAGTCCTCAACTGTTTCTGTGCCAAAAAAAGATTAGATGCATTAGGAGTGTACAACTAACTGTTCTCAGTAAGTTACTGCATCAGGAGTGACTTAAACACTGAAGCTCCCATTCCAGATGTAAGATTTAAGACTATTTGGATATTATTATGTAGCTGGCCTCTGAAAAAAACAAGCTCTAAGTTGTCTTACATGGTTCCTGGAGTCAAATTCAGAGCGTTGTTTGATGAGTTTGTTGTGGAATAGCAAAATCCAGCTCAGGTAACGATTGCCCACCTACCACAGTTTCTTTTGAGTACAGTCTCCAACTTTTTCTATTTTAGATGGGTTTATAATGTTGTTGTTTGCTGTTGAGCATCTGTAGTGTTCCCCCAGCCTACACAGATACACATTGTTGGCTGAAGTTGGTCAGAATTAAGCAATGCCTGTAAATGATTTATAAAACACTGTAATAATTTCCAAGCAAAAGGGATTCAACTGCTGCAAGCATAGGTGTAGAGTATAGACTTTAAAGGTGTGTGAGATGGAAACTAATACAACAATGTATTTAACACACACAATATTCTCATTGAGAAAGTAAATTAAAAAAAAAGAAAAAAAAGAACAGACTCAGGATAAAAAAAGCTCCAAAACTTGACCTTGAAACACTAAGACCTGCTAGAAGGTTTTGAGGTGGTGTAAGTGGTTATATGTTTATATACCTATTAAACCAGGTTCTAGTCTACACAAAGGTGTTATAGGAATACTGTTGATTTGCACAGTGAATCTTTTTCCCCAAGTATCTGCTTGGGCAATATTGCTACAACATCATATTTGTAGCTGTGTCTTCTCAGCTGCATTTTTTTTCCTTTTCAAGGAATTTTCTTTGGAAAATGCTGGATTGATACTACAATCACCTGAAGCCTTCTGTTCATCTCCTGCATGGCTTCATCATAAGCAATGTCACTGAAAGGTCTCCTATCTACATAATGACTTAAACAACTACAAGGAGAAATCAGTTCCACGAGCACGGAAGAGAGAATATATTCAGCCCTGGTTTCTCTAAATAAATGGACAAAGGTAATACCATCTGGTAGCAGTTGGTAGTTTCCCTGCTAGATTCATTTTTTTTTTCCTGATGTGAACAAGTACTAGTAATAACACAGTCGAGGCAATCCCAAGCACAAGCTGGGCAAAGAGTGGATTGAGAGCAGCCCTGTGGAGAAGGACTTGGGGGTATCAGTGGATGGAAAACTGACTATGAGCCAGCAATGCCCAGAAAGCCAACCACATCCTGGGCTGCATCAAGAGAAGTGCAGCCAGCAGGTCAAGGGAGGGGATTCTCCCCCTCTACTCCGCTCTCATGAGACCCCACCTGCAGTCCCATGTCCAGCTCTGGGGCCCACAACATGAGAAGGACATGGACCTGCAGGTCCAGAGGAGGCCACGAAGATGATCAGGGGGCTGGAGCACCTCCCCTGTGAGGACAGGCTGAGAGAGTTGGGGTTGTTCAGCCTGGAGAGGAAAAGGCTCTGGGGAGACCTTATAGCGGCCTTCCAGTACTTAAAGGGGCTACAGGAAAGCTGGGGAGGGACTCTTGATCAGGAGGTGTAGGGATAAGATGAGGGGTGATGGCTTTAAACTGAAAGAGGGCAGATTCAGATTAGATACAAGAAATTCTTTACTGTGAGGGTGGTGAGGCACTGAAACAGGTTGCCCAGAGAAGCTGTGGCTGCCCCCTCCCTGGCAGTGTTCAAGGCCAGGTTGGATGGGGCTTTGAGCAACCTGGTCTGGTGGAAGGTGTCCCTGCCCATGGCAGCAGGGTTGGAACCTGAAGGTCCCCTTCCAACCCAAACCATTCTGTGACTCTGTGAATTATGGTAATAAAAATGTCAGTGCTTGTCCCCACCCCCCCATTTTAAGTTTTTCTTAATTAATATTCTGTAAATACACAGTAGACTGCAGGAAATTTTCAACATCCTCACACTGCTTTTAATCACCACATGCTATTCATCACCACAACTGCACATTTAAAAGCTCTTATTCAAATACGTTTGCTGACTTTAAAATAGACCTTGACAACATTATGGGTAGCAGTAACATTTGTAGTTGAGCATAAAGAAATAAAAGTAATCAAATCTGATGCTTCAAGAGAAGGATTTATTTAGTTTTTCTCCTTGAGTATGGCTGTTTGTCTTCCTAATCATCAGGTACCAGCCTTTGCTGGAGTCAGAATATTAGACATGCCTATTGTTCTGAAATGATCTGGAACATGTAGTATATCTACCATAATCCCCTGAATACCCATCACATGGGTAATGCCTTTGAATCCCTAATGACCTCAACTTGTCTCAGGGTCGGGGACCAAGAGGTAAAGATTCAGAATATTGCTACACTACACAGTGAAGTGCAATGCCAAGATTTTATTTAGGGTCCTAAAGTAGACTAGTGACAACAGGGTTGTCACAGAGCTTAGTAAGCCCTGCCTCAAAGCAGAACCAATTCACTTGGGCACAGCACCTGTAGATGCAGTTATTGTGCTTTAAGATCCAGAAGCAGTGAGACATTCTTTGTGCCCCATGCTATTGTGCCGTCCAGATGTGACCTCAGTGTTCTCTTATTAACCCTCTGAATTCCACAGCTCTCCCTATCCCAGTGCAAACAAATAGGATGCCTTATGGGGACCCTTAATGACCTTCCAGTGTTGCCACTGTTCCATCCCATTCTGAAACTAAACCAGTGACCCTGATAAAGAGTGTTTCTTGTCTGAAATTGTCAAGCTTCAGCTTTAATTTCTAGAATCTTGTTTTGCCTTCTGTTGCTAGAATAAAATGGTTTCTACTAACAGAACATTTTTCCCACTTGTAATGGTTGGTTTTAATCAAATCACACCTCACGTTTTTGGATAAATCAGAATTTCTTCCATCTTTGATTGCAAGAGCTGCTTCCAGACATTGACCATTATTGTAGCTCCTTCCAAACACCTTCTTTTGCCTCCAAAATGCAGAAACTTGATCTACATTCTGCCTGGGCAAACTGGCCTGGGGAAGTGATCTGAAACCCAGAGTACTACAAAGACCTGATGCCTGACCTCCACATTACACTTGGTCTGAGTAAGTTCAAACAGTTTATCAATCTATTTTGCCCTTGAAATAGGTGACAGTTAGTTAAATGTAAAATCTAACAAAAATGGCAAAGTATTTTTTTTTGTGAAAAATTCTAATGAGCTATTTCCATTTAAAAGTAATTTACTTAGCAACATATAAGAATACTTGATTCCTCATGTCATAAAGACCACAGCACAAGGCTTTTACTTAGAGCCGAAATACAAGCCCTGCTGTAGATGTAGCTCCTTCCTTCCACCAACTGAGAATGGAAGAGACTACGAACCATCCATACTGGGAAACAGCTACTCTTTTATAAATGAGGACATCTGACAAGATATGAACTATGCTAAAGGATTGCTGAAGACTGGGAAAAGGCCCTTCCCAAGAAGCAGCATATGCCAAATCAGAGATGGGCTACATCTGACTTGATCAGGGCATCATCTTGATCAGGGCATCACCTTACAGCTGATCTGAAAACAACTAAGAGGCTAATAGGTAATGGAGACATAATCTCTACCTTTGAAACACACATTACAGAGTCCCTCCAACTCATGAAAGCTGCACATCTCCCTCTAGAAAATACCTTTACCTGTTTTGCTAGCTGTGTCTCTAATCTGTTGATAAGATCCTCCTTTCCTTGCACTGTGCCCATCAGCTCCTGGTATTTCCTGTGCAGAGTACTGTCTGATTCACCAGTCTTCACATTGGCTAGTCTTATCTTCTCTTCCATAACTCTGACCTGTAACGACAATCAGAGGAAGATTAAAAAAACAATGCAAATGAAGGAGCTGCTTGCTTAGTGGTAATAACTGAGTGTATTTGTGGGTTTCATATTTTTGAGTCGTGAAAGAAAGAAAAAAACCAAAACCTTCAGGTCACACTTAGTTTATATCCACATTTGTGAAAAGAACGTTGTCCATTCAGTTGTAATGCCAAAACAGTAACAGATGCAAACTGAACCATGAACAAATCATTGTGGACTGTGAAATATTTGCACACTATCAGTCAAAGAGACCATACAGGCATTATAGTCTACACAGACATATGGGCAAGGTACACCACATTTTCCTCTTTTGCAATATCGTGGTGAGCTTTTTACCTCATTCACTACCAAGGTATATACCACAAAACCCTGGCCATTTGCTTCGCATCAAGATTTCTATAGGGAAATCTACTACAGAGTTCCTTCCTCCTCCTATCCCCAGCTCAGACATGTTTTGGCAGCTTCTGGCTCTCTGACAAGTGTTTTCTCCAGACCTGCTAAGGAGTTACCATGTTCGATATTTCAGAAGCTTTGCCTATCTTTGAGCTCCTGCCAGTGCCAACACTTGCTCATCTCAGCCAGAGAAGCACCAGTGTAATGCTCCTTCACTACAGACAAAGTTTCAATGTACTAAAATCTAGCTGCTGCTGAAGCCTTTCAGGTTTTTAGCAAATTTCTAAAACTTCTCTGCTCTCTTCAAAACCTATGTCTCTCAATATGCCAGTCTGTTTTATCATTACCTCATCCTTTTGCAATGGATTATAAGACTTCATTTCTAAAGGTAAATGGAATTGCATCAACTTAACTCAAACCTGCTAATTGCAGCATTTGATGATGGGAAAATATCCAGTTCCAACACATCCCAGAGACACTAAATCTGCAAAGGAACCAGCTCCAGATACCATTAATTTGGCATGAGTTTGGAACCAGGAAGGCAGAATGCAGGCACTGATCTGAGCACTTCACAGAGTCTGTGCAAGAGAGTTACTCATGCTCTGTTGAACAGTCTACACTTCATATACTTGCAGAAGCTGTGTTTTGTCCTCCTGTCTGCCTGAATTAGGCAGAGAAGCAAGCTGCCTCTTCCTCATACTGAATCAGAAAGGTAGGCGCCCAACATCCGAGCCAGAAAACTAAGCCTGCTGAGTCGGATGTGTTTTCATTAGAGTTTAGAGTGACTATAGTAAAAAGAAATGGCCCCTCCTTTCTGTCTGATGCCCAAATGCTGACTCTGTGTTAGAGGCTCAGAGAGGGGACTGCAAACATGTGATTTCCTTAATTGAGGTTGGCAGCTATAGGGAGCCCATTGAATTAACAAATCCAACCCCCCCAGACTCCTGGAGAGAAAGATAACAAGGGATTTTGCACTTGATGCAGAGCCCTCTCATTTGTCAGCTGCTTCTCATTCATGGTGAATATACTTGTTAGTAGAAAGGAATGGTCCTATTCCTATGCTGTCACTTCTTCAGGCTGTTAGGCAACAATAAAGTACTTCTCTAGGAACACTTATGTCTGGATGTGGATAAGGTTTGCTGGAAAGACAAACTTTGAGGGTTGCTAGTCTGCACGACCTGCTGGTAGCAGGATAGTGAAGGCAACCCTCATTTCTCCTACACTTTCCCAGACAAGTTCTCCCTTTCTGACCCATTCTCTGACCTGGATTTAACTTGCTCTCCATATGCTTCCTTGCTGTCATTGCATCTTACCATATCACGGACACACTACTCCGGTCATTGAGGTGTCTGCCAGTATGAAACCTCTTTCATTGGCCTGTGGCAATAACTATATTTCCTGATGGTGTTGTCACAGTGACAATGTTACCTTTGCCTGTCTTTGTTGGGTGTGGACTTCCTGAAACTACTCTCAAGAACAACTCTTGTTCTTGGTTGGCAGTTGCTGATCTACTGTAGAGGCCAACAGCACAGCGACTAGACATAGCATCTTTCCTATATTTAAGCTGGTCAGAAAAAAGTCTTGATCTCAATATCAAACTGGTGTGGAATAGTACGTTCTGCAGAGTAGCTTACCAGGTACTTCAAGTTCTTGATTCCTAGACAATGTTTCCCAGTACTTCTAACACTGTCTATTCAGTCCTTCACTACTGAGGTCAGCTTTGACAGCCATTCTTGGCCATCTTGCACAGCTTTTAGTTCTGCACTTTAATCTCTAAGCACTCAGTCCTGTAGCTCTTGTCCAGCTGGAGAGAGCTGGTTCACTTCAAACCTTCCCTTCCACAGTGGTCTGCAGTGATGCAGGAGGTCAGAGCCTCTGGCCCTACCTGGTTCTTTTGTTTTTATAACACTCCTCACAGTGCAGACTGTATGACAGTCCACTTCCCAAAGGTCCATCACTCTTTATAGCCTGTTCACAAGCTGAAGTCTCCCTCTCCCCTTCTCCATTATCCAAGAAGCATAGGACTAACTTAGACAATATACTTAATTTTTAGATGGTTACAGTAATATGCAATGAATCCAGCTCTTACTGCTTTTCTCCATGGGCTCCTGAGCCAGAGCAGTAATTACTAAAAAGAAAGTCCAAAACAACTGATAGATTTTGCAGACACACCCTTACTTCTTTCACAGAACCTTCTCCACTTGTAGACAAGTCCTTACCAGTACTCTTAAGTATTTGTTTTCTGAGGACCTGGCATGCAGCTCTATCTCTGCGCTTTAATCCTGAGGTACAACATCCCCTTCCTTTTCTGTAACCAAGCACGCCTATCATAGATGAGGGGGTAAAGGCTGTGAAGCTGAGAGGCAGACAAGGTGCTGGTTTTCACTTAGGGTTGAACCTGTTTAGGCACCTGTTCATTGCCAGGCTCAGAGACTGGGAAGTAGACCAGAAAAATCCACTCAGCACTGTAAATCAGTGTTTCCCTAGCAGAGCACAGCACTGCAGAGTGCCATCTGTATGCTAGACTGGAGGGAATTTACTGCTGGGCTTGTACCAGAGCAACCATAAGAGAATCTCTTACCTGTTTCTCTGCATCCTCAGCTCTTTGCTCTGCTTCTATCACTCTCTGTTCCAATTCTTGCATCTTCAGAGCCAGAAGAGAAAGAGGGGAGAGGGGGAAAGAAAGAAAAGAAAAGAAATTAACATCACCTGGAAATTCACCTGTTTTACTCAGGAATCTTCCATTTTGTGTGCAGATCTACAGACCTTTGGCATCTTTTGGGTTAACTGGACAGCTTTGACCAAGAAAACAAAAAGCCTTTGACCTTTTCCAGTCTTCTGCCCTACTTCAAATTTACCGGAACTGCTTTCTCATTAGTGAGCTTTATCATTCATTACACAGGTCAAGGGAATAGTCCCAAAGTCTTGACACCGTCTCTACAATTTACACACCATGGGCTGTCCCTGCAAGAAGCCCATCTACAGCATGCCATTCTTCCTTAGTTTTATTTGAGCTAGGATTCATTCACAATGGTAAATAAAAATGAATACATCTTGGAAAGCTCACAGCAGGTTCTCTACAATGCCACATTATAACAAAAGAATACTTTGCTTTGGTTTCAAAAGCAGCACAGGCTCATAACTGACAAGATTAACAATGATCTTAATTTTCCTATGCTTCTTTTCATTTTGAAGAGCTTTGCAAACTGACAGTTCTGTGATTCTTTATCTGAGCATTGCTGCTATTGAAGTCAAAGGACACCAAATAGAATTTTATTCTAAATGTATATACATCACTTCATTCTCAGTGAAATGCAGATGTACCTAACAACTTACCACTCGAGCCCAGACTTTTTTTTTTTTTTTTTAAATCGCAACTAAGGATCTCATTCAGTGCTTGCAAGGCCATCTTCCTCTGCCTGCCCTGCTTCAATGGGTCTCAGATTTAAGATGAAGTCAGATTTAACATGAAGTCACTGAGACTTTTCATCCACTAAGCTGCAGAGTTTCATCCACTAAGCTGCAAAATTTGAGAAATGCTTCACAGAATTTCCAGCATTTATTTGTTTTACTAATGAAGGAATGTTTTACTAATGAAGGAATGACACAGAAGCAGCTTCAGAACATTAAAAGACTCGTGCTTCAAGCAGAAAATCTATAAGGGGAACTGAACTCCTTTTCTCTCCAGTGCATTTTATGATTCTTCATAAAGCACCAGAGCCAAGTATTCAGGTTGGTCACTATGAGGAGCAAACCAATACTTCTGAAAATGGGATTTACTCCTCTTGGGTTGATCACCCAGAATGGACATGACAGCACTCCTGTGTTTTCCCTTCCTTCAGACGGCAATAAGACAACTGCCCTTTTCATACATACATGTTGATCATAACAGCAGACTGCCACCTATTAACAGACATATCAGAAAGGTACATATATGTAGACACCTCAATAGTCATATAACTAAAAAAGCCATGCCATAACAAATTCAAAACATGAAGATCTGAAAGTGCCACATTTAGCATGATACCAATCAGGACTGCTCCACTGAAAAAGCAAACAAGGACATCACAGTCTATGGAGCTTAATATCCAAATCAGGAAGACATCCATGGGAGAGGAACAGAGAGATGCCACAGAAGACTGCACAGAGAGTCAAAGCTGCTCCAACTAAAGACCCAGTCTCCAAGTCTTGGTAGAGACTGAGCTCAAGGTAGTCTAACACTGACAGCAGTGATCTGTGTTACAACATGAGCCTGTGTCCATTAGGAACAGTCATCAACCCGTGCATTTATCTGTTAGTCTCCGGGTAGTCATCACCACAGACAAGTAGCAGCAAAATATACTGGTGAAAGACAGATGCTAACTGGAGACATAATACACCTTGTGAAACAAAGACTGACTCTGAAGCTACTGTCATAAACAATGGCCTCTGCTAGTTTTCTGATAAATTGACAGGGTCTGCATTTGCAGCACAGATTTTAGATGAATCTCTAGGCCTTTTCCCAAAGGCTGTCCTCTTCGACTAATAATTCAATCCTCCACAAGGTGAGCGATCCCTATGAAAGACTCAAATTATTTTAAGAAGATAGTACCATTCTGACTGAAAAACTCTTTGTTGTCCCAGTCTCATGACAGTTTGCTTTGCATTGCTAGCAGTCCTGGATCCTGATCAGGACAGAGAATGCATGTTGGGACCATTCCTGATCACTAAAGAGTTATGAAACTTCTTGTGCAAGCAGGGTGACCCGGCTAAATTCCAGTCAAATCAATTACTTTTGTCACCCTAATTCCCTCCATAGCCTTAAATGAACTTGTACTTTTCTTTACTTCCTGTAGTACATTGTTGGGTTGTCCTACTATGAACTGTTAAATAACTTCTGTGTTTCTCATGTACACAAAATGATTACTTCACCCATCCCCGGTGTCAGCTGTCTCACTGAAGCACATTCAGATTTAATACATCCATGCTTGTAAGGCTCTTTCAAATCCCTCAATGAATTAATAATAATGCTTACTATTTATGTGGGTCCTTTCATTCAAAATGCTTTATAATTTGACAAATGCTACTAAGCAACTTGACCCAGGTCACAAAAAAAAACACCCTTAGTGACCAAGCCAAATTCAAGTAACTCTTCTCCCAAACATTAGCCCAGACAACTTGCATGGAGAGAAGCAGGCCCAGTTGTATAGCCATGCTTGCATGAGACAAAAGAAGCTTTTTCCAGATGTTCATTGTTTATTGAAGTATGACAGAAGCAGGTTAAAAGCTACCCAGATGGCCCTTCTAAAAGCTGCAGAAGATCCTCCTATCAACCATTCACACAGGCTTTCCCTCTCCCAATGGCTCAGAACACACTCAATAAAATTAAGTGAAAAAAGTTCCTGCATGCCTCAGCCTCGTTTTCCTCCTGCTGCTCTCTTCCAGAGCTCCCTCCTAACCAGGTCATCTTGCTGCCAAGACAACAGCCTACTATGTCACCAAGAGGAGTATCCCTTTCTTTGTGTGTGTACAAGAAAGTCAGAGTGGAAACAACTGCCTGTTTCCAAAGAGACCAGATCCCTGCTGATGTCCACAACAAGGCAGGACCCAGGGGTCTCATGCCCTGCAGGGCTCCAGCACGATGGCAGAACTTTGACTGGGAGGCCAGGACCTGGGCTCCCTCTGGCATGTTGACCCACAGCCAGGCTCTGCACAGCTTGGGCAGCACTGTTCCATAGCTGAGACCCGGCTACCAACATGGAGGTTCACAACATGTGAACTAGGGCACTGGCAGTTAAACTGCTGGGTTTTAAATTCCTGATGTTCTGAACAGCGATCTAGATTATTCAATCTAAGCGGATTTTTAAAATCTGAAGTATTTAAACTGTTAGCGCACATTGTACTACCAGTGCCAGGCATGAGTGGTTGGGGTACTTTTGTGAGTTAAAATAGTAAAATCTGCCTTAAAATCATAAGATTAGTTATAAAGACTAATTTAAAATGTGGGGCATCAGTTTTCCAAGCCTTTTAATCAGTAGCTTCCAGACTCCTGAGACGACGTAGCTCAGCGTTAACATCGTTCTTGACTTTCACTTGCAAAGCCACTTTGTTTTTTTTACATTTTCCTGTTGCTGTAAACCATATCAGAGGATCTCAGGGGCAATGGTCATCACAGGCTGGCCACACAGCTTCAAACTGTGCCCACTTCACATTTTTCAAGATCTTCTGCCTGCCCCTCCTCCACCAAGCCTTTTTGAAAATTTGAAAACTCTTTCAAATAAGTCTGAATCTCTTCATTCTCACAGATAGAACCGTAAGAGAAAAAATTTTTTAAAATCACAGTTGCTATAAAATCTATGATAAAAATCTCTGAAGCTGGCATCACTATGCATAAAGCATGTGCCTCCTTCAGTTCTGCATCACTGCCCACGTGCGGGGGAGAAGGATACAGCGTGGACAGGAGCCTCCGCTGCTGTGACTGCTGGGGAACCCTGTGGCAATCAAGGAGGAGGGAAGGAGGGTCTCTGAGCAAGTCGTTGCGGAGCAGCCAGGAACCCGAGGCTCAGAACACTTCCAACACCAGTGCTCAGCACCTGCTCTGGTGTCTCGAGTCCACCTGTGTCAGGAGAGCCTGCCAGAGCTGCCCCACAGTCCCCGAGGCTCTCCCCTTCCCACATGACATTCAGAGAGGGGAACCGCAAACCTGCTAGCTCTGACCCTTCAAGTAAGCCTACAACAGCACTGTACAAGTAGTTACAGAGTAACCTGATCACTGAACCAAGCTGCTCCTTAATCTTAACAAAGGGAACATCTCTTTGACTGAAAGGCTGGATTAATGGCACTCAGGCCCCTTCCTTGAGGAGCCCCCTGAAGCAGATGAAAACTTCATTCTCTGCCACGGCCCACAAACCTCCCCAACGGGATAGTTAAAAGATCTCTGGCAAGTCTGTTCTCCAGAAAGAAAGTCTGATAGGTGGGTTTCTTTGTTTTGCATAGGGGTAGTCAGGAAATTTCTCAAAGCAGAAATTAATTAATCACAAGGCCCCAGATTCCATAATGCAGCAGAGTATTGCACATGAGTACCAGTTGTCTTTACCAGACCTGTGCCACATCTATACATGACTTTTTTAAATGTGCCTTTATCTAAGTAGACTTTACAACTACTTTCAATGTTTTCCAAGGTAAGTAATCGCTAAGGTCCATCTCAGAAGCTACCTTGAAAAGATGAAAAAGGTGCTTAGAACTGCATAATTTCTTAAAAATGAAGGGTGGAAATGAATGCCTCATGCACTACACAGCATTAGCGGAAACACAATTACAGTGAAAGCAAGGATGAGAATTGCTTCACTCTGAAGTAGCTGTCATTTGGATGTTTTCACATCCAAAACCAACAAACAAGAATATACACATAAAAGTTAGATAATACAAAATGGAACAAAAGTGAGTTTAGAACATATCTGTCATCAGGTACATCTTAAAAGCATTTGGAGTAAACTGCAGTCAGTTGTAAAGATTTCAGCTTCATTAGCAAACTGTGAGTGAAAGAAACTGTTCTCACTTTCCAATAGTAATTGAGTATCTGAGCAATCTCGGACTGGACTGTGGTAATGCAAGCCACACTTTGAAACAAAGAAGGAAACCCACAGCAACCTATAAACTTGGATTTTATGCAAATTAGGTTAGTGAAAAAGCTTTAATTCAAATTGAAAAATAACTCAATTTAAGGTAAAGAAAAAACACAGAAATCCACACCATGATGGAAACAAAAAAAACCCAAACCAAAACCCTCAAATCTTTGCCAGTCCTCTGCCCTAGGATGCAAACAAGTTCACTTAATGCACTTGAAAGAGATTAGTAGATGTCTCTAAAACCACAGATGTCATGCAAGTTTCTAACATCCACATCTTAAAAGTATCTTGGTGCTGCTCTGCAGTATCCCCAGAACGTTTTGACTGGACATGCAATGTTATTCTAACGCTATGGCAGTACATGTATCCCTGTCCAGTCTTTTAACATCACAGCATAACTTGCACTCCCGTAAACCTTTCTGTTGCCAGCCAAGTCCTGATCCTGCTGTTCTTATCAAAAATATCCATCTTTCCTCTGCAGCTGCCTCAGTCACTTTAGATATCCAGAATCTTGCTGGTAGTGTTTTCCAGCAGAGTCCAAATACCTGGTGATTTTCCTGTAAAGAAGGCCAAATTCTTATTTTCACTAATGCCACTTTACACCACCGACAAGCACATCTCTGTATCTCAAGTGATGAGCAGCATGCAATGACATACTGTAATCAAGGAAGAGATCCTTTCTGCAAGTAACAGTTTCATTGGATAGCTCAGCATTTAGGGATTTTTTTGCTTTCATGACGTAACTCAGTGCAGAGTAGAAGCAGCCTTACCTTCTCAGCTAACAGCTCTCGGATCTTGCTTGCCTGCAAGCGGAATTTGAAGAGCTGGGACTCCAATGCAAGGCATCGCTTTTGCCAGTCCATACAACTGCCATTCTCCACTGTGAGTTCTGCCATCGTGAAGTTAATCATCCATTTGGGATGTCATCTAAGGTGCTCTAAAAATCCTACAGAAGAGAATGGGAAAAAAAAATATGCATTTTAGACAGGCAATCTTTTCACCCCTTGTGCCTAGTCTTCCCTGGCCCATCTTACAGGACTGGTAACAAAGGCCATTTCTTCTCCAAGCAGAAGACAAAATGATACTACCCCAAGTTATTGATACTGCCCTCTGCCAGAAGTCACTTTTAATGGATAACAGATAAATATTCAAATAAACTTTTACCTTTAGAGCGAGTAAATAATTTACTAACACATCATACTGTATATTCCACAAGCAGTCTTATAGTCATCCTTACAGCCTTGCTCAGCATCTACCTATAGACTAGGAGTATTTTTAGTCCTGCCTCCTTTGTACCAGTATGGCTGTAAACTCTCAAGTCGCTAAAACTTCTCAAATGTAATGGAAGTCACACACCCATTATTAATTTGGGGCACCAGTGCCTTTTTCTCATACAAACTGTGTTAAGAGGATGCAATGTATGAAGCAACAGTGTTCCCAATCCCTAATTACTTGATACAGTCTCTCCACAATAGGAGTGGAAAAGTAGCTGTACCACAGTATCTAAACAATGTCTCTGTTAAAACACAAAGAGATCCCAGCCAGGAATAAGCCAGGGCTGAAGACAAAACATGCAGGTCTCCTGAAGTCCTTGTAGACATCAAGAGATATACACAAATCCACAAAGTGGAAAAAGCTGTGGTTTTTGAAGTTGTTTTATTTTCCTACTCAGTAACTGTTTAGACATTTCGGATACTTTGTGCTCATTGTAAAAGATATGGAAAATGTAGGTAATAAGTGTCCTTAATCAAATTCTGGCATTTGTGAACGCTCACAAAAAGGTTTCTAATATCAACTCAGTGTGTGCAGTCCAGCAGCCAGCTGTATTACCCTACAATAACAAATGTTTACAATGCCAGAATAATTATTAGTTCATCAGCTTCATCAAAACACTGAAATCCACACTTAAAGGAACTTCTCACCTGCTCACAGGCAAACTTGGTCCTTTCCTGAACTGGGACCAAAGTAACAGATCAAGACTTGGGAGAGAGCAGTGAAGTCACTCAGCCTCATTGCCTTTACATCTGCCTTTGCAGGGTGGGAAAGCTTAAGATATCCCTCTAGTTGTATCCACTTGCCAGGACACCTGACTCATATTTTGCACATAAGAGACCTGAGATTAATGTTACCTTAAGTATACATAATAGCGTGAGTATACATAACACATCAAGCCCCTCTATCCAGCTATATCCCTGCTGTGCTAAGGAAAACACATTTTATACCCTTTAGCTACAAACATTACCTGTGAGTTATTTTACATACAGGTTGCTTTGCTCAGTAACAGAAAGTTTTCCAGGCAGCAAGTTGCCTGCCTTTCCAGTAATTTCTGAAATACTATTCCAGGTCAGAAAGTAGGTTTAAGTAAAACAAAGAAAAGGCACACTCGTCCTGTACCGCATCACCGAAAACACTCTGTGATAGGAAGACCAGTATTCTACAAGCAGCAGACCTACAGCTTTACGAAATACAGAGGCCATCCTTTCCCACAGCACAGTCCAACACATTGATCTAATTAATCTCTAGCCCTAGCTCCTTGCCAGGCACTGAACCAGGTTACCTTTGGCACACTTCACAACATTGTAGGGTTTCCCTCTAAGGTAGTGCTATCAGTCCTTCTCAAGCCGAGAGAGTGCATTAAGTCATGGAAGGATCCTACAACACCATTAAGTTTGTTTACAGCTAACTGTGTTCTGGACATAGTAATTCAGCTCTCAGATGAAATTCTGTTCTCTTTCATACAGGTATAAAGAGATTTTAGTCTTTATTCATCGAGTTTAAGCCCAAAGAGGACATACAAATGAATGGGATAAACTCTAGTGGCACAAAGTAACATGAATCTGATTTACCACACAGCTTATGCCAGAGCAAGAGTAACTTCCTCATATTCTCCATAACTACTGGTTGAACTAAAATACCCCATTTTGAATAGGAAGTCTAAGACTGGGATAGATGTCCTGAACCATTAAGTCCTGTTCCTTCTCACCGTAGACAACTGCGTCATATAATCTCTTTCATAAATGAACACAGCCCTTCCCTAGAACTGTGCAGGCAGTTTTGCTCCCACTATTCCTGTTGTTCTAGAACCTCACCCCTCTCACGAGCTGCCTTCTAATTACTACCACAAATATAATCATAACCAGCTTGTATCTGTTCATTCTTGTAGATTATCGCCCTTTAGCTTAGCTAATTTTTTCCCTCCCTCATATTTACCCCTTGGTATATTTATAGATGTCAAAAGCTTCTCCTTAAAGACCTCATTCTGCAAGGGTTGAGATAAGGGGCTCTTAGTCTTATTAGAAAAGCTCACCACTTGCCCTCTGCACCTGTTCCAGCTTCAGTGGGTTTCCATCTTTCTCACTCCCCTTCATAAGCACAGGTGACCACAACAGCATCTGAAAAGCAGCATGCAGCCTTTGTGTAAAGGCATTCAGTACTTTCCACTCTCCCAGGGAATACCTCACCTGATTGCATTTGCCTTTTTTACAACCACATTACACTGGTGGTCAACATTCACAGACAAGCCAACACAACTGGAGCAGAGGAATCTCAGCTGGCTCTGCCTTTGCAGGGGACCCATTACAATGATACTGGGACAGATTTATAAACCCCAGCTCTGTGCCAGGTCTCCACAAGATCAAGGATCTCTGTACTACAGGGCATTGCAAATTTTAACAGGTCCATGGTTACACTGTGATTGATTAGCATATCCAGATCTTCTCCTCTGCTGTTTCTAAATAGTGCTCTCACAGGTCTTTGTGCCCACTTTATTACTACTTCTAATGTGTGATATTACTTTGGGTCATTAGAGTTTATCCCACCCTTACTAATCCCCTTCGTCAATCAACTCTTCCAGAAAAATACCTGCTTTTCTAACAGCCCCCCTTTCAGCACAGTGTTGTCACATTCTCTTTTGTCATTTCTTTGTCAATTTTATGATTCTTCTATTAATCCCTGTCTCCTCCACTTAAGCTAATAACTTCCCCATGTGTCATCATATCAAATGATTTCTGAAGGACAGAGATCAGAATTACAGCTTTTCCTCTCTAGCAAAAACCTTACCCTTCTTCAGAGAAAGATTTTGTATCACAATGTCTCACATTTACCCCTAAATTACAACTTTCTTTACAACTTCAAATTTATTCTGAATTCTCATTTACTGTTAAATGCATCATTCCCTCTCCCCCATTCTCCTGAACATAAGCAGTTCATCTGTACTTTATGAATTACAATATCAATTTTGCCAGACTGACTTTCAACCCTTGCTACTGGACCTGCCATTTCTCATGCCTTTTTTTTTGTAATTCTTAACCACCTTAATCCACTAAATTCTTTGATTCCTCCTCTCCCCCACATATTGGTCTTTTTCATACCAGATAAGACACTTTCAGGTGTAGTATTCTTACTTTAGGAACTTGGGAAATAGGAAGCAGCCACTTTATTCAAACAAGCTGAGATTTTCAAAACTTCATTCTTAAATGCCTACAGACACTTCTTAAAGAGTGGCTTGATTTTCAGTGTTACATATCAAACAACTTCTAATGAAGATAATGGGAACTACAGAGTCCTTAGAACTTATTGGGGGAAAAATGACTGAATCTTCTGCTAAATGCAGACATGAGACTTCTGGTTTTGACTATATCTGTAAGTTTTGATAAACATCAGAGACAGATCAGACACTAAATGCTATATCCAAACTAAATATGAATATATTTACTTGAAATGTCCATATCCAGTTGCAATTCTGATGAAGCTAAAATTAATACCAGAATGTCACAGTGTGGGGTTTTTTTGTCTTAGATCAGAATCAGCTGATGTCCCACATATTGGTGGATCCAGACTACAATTCAAAACACTTCAGAGACTTTGTACATCTCCACCTGGAAAGCCTTCTGAGAATAAAAAGCAATTAATCAACACAAAGACTTTTAGGTGCAGATACAAACGCAAGTAAAGCATTTGCAGCTTTGTTCGTTTAGTGCAAACAACGTCGACAAGTGAAACAGTATTTCTGTATTTCCAACGCGAGTGCCTCCTCAGCTCAGGAATCAATTTACCCAGGCTGTTAGACAGGATTCAGTCAGCACAGGAGCGCAGTTCTTAGCACCTGCCAGTAAAATGCACCAGACCCTGCCTGAATTGCAGAGCTGAATACTGGTCTAACTTTCAGCTACCATCTGGCTACGAAAGGAATCAGTAGAAATGTGATAACTGTAACACATGAAGGGAGTGAGATTTCCTCCCATGTCTCTGCATCAACACCCAGAGGGTCAGCAGTATGGGCAATGGTCAAAACTCAGTGTGGAAACCCCGTACTATTAATCAACTCCCTGCCCCCAGTCACCTCATTTTCCACTTCATAACCAGTTGCACCCCCCAGATTTTTAACCCTGAGGCCATAGGAATTGTTCAGACACACGGTCATTTCCCATTCACGAATGCCGCCTGGGATGTGCGGAGCATGGGGAAAAAAATAACGTGACAAGCTGTGGGAAGGGCAAGGCTTGGCAAGGGCCAGGGGGAAAAAAAAAAAAAAAAAAAAAAAAATTCCCTCTACATCAGTGCAGGTGGCCTGAATAGTAAGAGCCAGAAGGCAGGAAGAGGGCTCCCGGATTTGCCATTCTGCCCCCAGAGGTCTTGCCCCGCACACCCAGGCGTCCCAGAAAGACAGAGGAGACCGCAGCACTTACACACATTTACTCTGGGGCTGCGTTTTCCCCTCCTGTGGCCGTTCCTCCCCCCACCTCCTCCACGCAGCTTCAGGGACCAAAGTCCCAGACCCGAAGGCAAACCTATTTATTTTAAGCAGCGAGCCCTAATTGACAGAGATGACACCACATCAGCCCCAGAACGCTCCCGTCAGTCCCCTCACCGCCACCCCGAAGAAAAGCGGGGGAAAAAGGCTACGATAGCCCACCCCAGTCCTCCGAAGCCCCTGACCGCCCTCTCCCCACCCGAGACAGCTCCCCGGGGCAGCGAGGAGGGGGCCCGGGCCGCCCTTCCTCACCTTGGCGGAGCGGGGCGGCGACAGGCGCGACCGGCGGCTCCTGGCCCCGCGGAGCGCGGCGGTGCCGGCCCTCAGGGCGGGCGGCTGGGCGGCGGGCGGGCAGGCAGGCAGGTGCCCGGCGCGGCTCCCCTCCCATTCAGCACTTTCCCATTCTCTCTCCGTTTTCCTTCGAGCGGGAGCGCCCGGCTCGGATATCAGAGCCAGCCCTCCCGAGCAGCGCAGGAACTGACATCACCCGCCCCGGGCTTTTAACCCCTCCTCGGGCGCGGCGGCGAGGCAGGTGGGGCGGGCAGCGCTCTGCCCGGGGTGCCGGGGCGGCCTGGGAGGAGGGAGCGGAGCCGCCGCCGCGCTCTGCCCCTGGCGAGACCATCCCCCCCCCGCCCACCCTGCACCCCCAGGGGCGTCCACTGCGGCCGGGGGTGCGGAGGACGGGCCGGTGCTGACGGGGCATCCCGGGCCGGGCTCCCTGCGGCCCCCCCCGCAGCGCCTGCCCGCTGCCCCCTCAGGCAGGAGCGCTCCCGCTGCCCCCGCTCCCGGCAGCCATCTTGTTCTGCCAAGCGCCTTTGGGCAAAAGCCGGACGGCGGTGGAGGCCACCCCGGGCAGAGCTCCTGGCGACCGCAGGCTTCTTCCACGGGCCTGCCAAACGGGCAAGCACCTTGGGGTCGGGTCTTGTCTCCTGAGATCCCCCTTGCCGTCATCTCCCAGCCTTCAGAGCTGATGTTCCCAAACCGTCCCCAGCGCTGCAGTGCAGTGGTGTTTCCTGTGGAGCAGCCAGGCGGGGAGCTGGCACCCGCAGCGCCCACCTGCCCTCACCTCCCGCCACAGCCCTGAGCGGGCAATGGAGCATCCCGGCTCCAATGGGAGCACCCTTCTTTGGTTGTAGGCAGCCCTGGGGCGTGGGGTTGGTGCCAGGATAGAGATGAAAACCACGCTGGTGTAATGATGGCTCTCCTGACCAGAGACACCAGCCTACAGTACGTGGGTACTTGGGCCATCTCTCACACAAAGTGGCTCAAACAAACAGGTGTGGGGTCTTCAAGCATTTCTAATGACAGCTGCCAGCACATTAAATATTTTATTCAAGGGATAGGACCACTGCTTACTGAGCTACCTCACATGCAGCAATCCCTTATATGAATATATATGGACTTAATATGTATTATGTGCATTACTCAAACAGAGCTGCCAAGGAAGGCTGGCTGCTGGGAGCGAGCCCATGCCCACAGCCGCGTGCTGCCTGCTGCCACAGGCCAGTCCTCGCCACCCCAGGCTGGCTGAGCCCTCTCTCTGCATACTGGGCAGGCCAGGGCATGTGGGAGCGGAAGGGACTGGCGACAGGTGGGGGCTGCAGGACCGGACACCCCCAGAGACAGGCAGGGCTGCAGGACCAGACACCACCAGGGCCTTGGGCCTTAGACCCATGCGTTTCAAAGTAAAACATCATTCATTCTGGTTCAGGTTTAGCAACTACTTGTTACTTTATCATTGGGCACATTACTTCCATCAAAGAGACTTTAAAAGTGAGGCTCTCCTCAGTGGGGGTAACGACAGTCATGCTGACACATGTGGCCAATTTGCATGTGCCTTTCACATGGCCTGCTTTGTTGACATGAAAGGTGGTCTCATCTCCTTGAGAAAGTGAGTGTAGCTTGTTGGGGGAGGGCTGCACCAAAAAGATGATGTCTTGAGTGATTATGAAAGATCCACGAATGCTCTGAAACTGTGCTTTGGCTCTTGTTGAGAGTACCCATGCAAAACAGGACAGTCTGAAATATACAGGCTTGCAACAGTCTATGGAAGAAGCAGGCAGGAGAACTGAACAAAATTATCTCCTAGTACTGTAAGCAACACTATCCACTAGGCATGGTTAAACAAGACCTTAAGTGTGGTTATCTGGTTCACAGATATTGCCTGGTCCGAGATCTGCTATTTATTAAACTTTTGTTGTAAACTCTTTCCTCACATTGACAGTGTGATTTCACTCATGTCTCAGCAGAGAAACAACGGGTAGCAAATCACTTACTATGCACAAATAAAAAGACTGATGTGATTGATTGGTTAAGGTATAGAAATATAACTAAAAACATAAGGTCAAGATTTGGACACTGGAGTGACTAAAGGCAGACTCTGAAATCTATACCTCATTATCCAAATAAGTAGTCAGATTTCCAAAAACTCTGTGGACCTTGCTGTTCCCTAAAGATTGTTTCGCTTTAGATTTCTCATCTGTTTCCAGTTTAATGGAAATTTGGCTGAATGAAGCTGCCTGTTCCTTCATAGCTAAAAGACAATGCATGCATTACGGCGCTGGTTCAGGCAGAGAGCAGGATAGCACCACGCAGAGATGGACAGAAAGCCAAGTGGAGACAGACAAAGAACTGAAAAGAAACAGTCATCTGGCGAGGAGCTCTCCTGTTTGACAGCCGAGCAGGGACAGGCAGGAATACAGGCAGAGATGGAGCTGGCTGTTGGGACAGTGTCACCCAAAGAGACTTCTCCAGCAATTCCCAGTGGAAGGGACTCCAGTTGCCTACAGTCTATGTTATGTGTGAGCCTATACTAACCGTTACTCCCAGTGATCAAGGAATTATAATAAATAACCAGAATCAACATGATTTGTGGCTCCCTATAGGTATTTCAGAGGGCAAAAGGTAGCTTCATGCTTTACAGAGTCCCCTCCTGAACTGAGGCTGGCCAAAGACAAAATGGGAAAAGGAGCTATTCTCTTCATGTTCCCCATCCTATTCCTGACTCCTTTCAGCCACAGCATGCAACCACAGTATTTGTTAAACTGAATTTTATGAGGTATTTTTATTCTTCCTCTAAAGGCACTGGTCAAGTTCTCTCATTTGCACCAGCAAAGCCAACAGGTTTGTATCACTAACTGAAATGTCAATCTGGCCTCCTGCTTTTCCCAGGCAATGAAGCTTGACTGCCAGGACATTCCTCAGCCACTGAACTTTATACAAAGTACCTCCCCAAGAATTGCCTGCACACACCTTGCTTTAACCCCTGGAGGCCCAGAACCACATCAGCACTCACACAACTATGTGCTGCCATTTCTTTAATGGAATTATTCTACAAAGTTGTGCCTCTTCCTGCCTTCTGTCACTTCTGTTAAATTATTTAACAAAACTATTATTTTTAAAAAATTTAATTAAAAATGTGGCTTCCATTAAATAATGCAAATAGAAAAATAGTTTTGACTTCAGAGGGAGAAGGTTGTAAGAACAGCCAGTAGTATCTCACAGTTCCCAAGTGATTTCCCTTGGCAGTTATCTTTAATATGTCTGCTCAAGCTCTCTATGTCAGGTCTTTACAATTTGCAGACAAATCATTCAGCAAAAAATAAAATTTACTATAAACAGTGAATATCTGATCGACAAAACAAACTCTTTGGCAGATCCAAGAGAACCAGCTTGGCACTCTTAGACTACTGTTATCATAACACAAGCACAGACTGCTTTGTTAAGAGCACCATACCCAAGATACCTAAATAGAAGGACAAAAAGATAAATGAGAACAAAGTATCAAAAGATGAAAGCAGAGGAAACTCTTTCTCTAGTAAGCAAAGTTGTCATAGTTCTGCAGGTGGGAGAGAGCATTATGTTCCAGACACAGTGCTGCTGAAAACTTACCAAAGGGGCAAGGACACCAGCCAGACGGACAGAGTCCATGTGTCAGAGCCCTACTGAAGGCTCAATCCTATGTGGGAAAAAGCTTGCACAAAAACAAGACAGTACCTTGAAACACCTGTTTGAAGTACTTGTCTCTCTCCACAGGGAATTTAGGCTTCATATCGTAGTTCTCTAAATTCCACCTATGTTAGAGGATTAAAGACGTTGAAAATGGCCTTTGTGCCTAGTTCCCTCACTCTGTTTCTCCTGGGCTTGCAGTGTGCCGACAGACACAACACAGACCTGCAAACCCCTGCCTTGCTTCTCTTCTAATCAGCAATGACAAGTTCATGCAGCAGAAAATAAGAGACTGGCAGCTGTGGATCACCTCACTGCATAAACTAGTTGCTCGTGGGAGGACCCAGTGGGAGGGCCAGGAAACCATTGCCCTCATGTCAGCTGGTTTTGACCGTGTTATGGTTGTCTTGTCACACTTCACACACAGGACATAAAGACACTCATGTGTACCATTCAAGCCAGGACCTGAGTGAGAGCATGTTTTGTATATACAGTCTTGACTGGCACAGAGCAAAACAATGGAGAATTCCCATTTTCCTTAGGGAGTCATCCCAGGGGTAACTCCAGTGTTATTCACAGTATTAATAGCTCACACCTTGTTTCATCTCTGGATTTCTCCAATTTCAGCTCCAAGTACCAGATTGCATTAGGTCTTTTTCTGCTAGATTAAGAAGCCATCAACTATCATTAGTCTGTGACAAAAAACTTAACTTTATCTTCTCTAAAATACATGGATTTAACATCGCTTAGAATAATTAACATTTCTAGAGCTTGTATTCTCACAGGTTTATCTAGGTCATAGATTAAACAATGGGAGTTTAAAAAGTAAATTTGGGGTTGTTACCAGCTTGCTTGTGTGTGCCTGTTAAGCTCCTGTTCCAGAGGGGAGAAGAAAGGAGGACGGCATGTGGGAGTCTTCAGGCTGAGGAGAAGGAAAACAGTCCTTGCAAGTGTATTTGTTTTGTGTGATCTTTCTGTGTCTGGCATCGGCTGGTATGCAGCCCATAAGGTTCCTGCATACCACAGCACACTTTGAATCTTTTTCTGAGTCCACAGGCTACACCAGTAACTGCTGTGCATGCGATGCCATACCTGATGTGTCTCACAGGTAAACTGTATCCAGCCCAGATGCTGCAACTATGCAGATGGAGCTGGCTCAACAGCCCTTGCAAAATGGAATGTTGTTGCCCTAAGGATGAGGGACCTGGCTGCTCCTGCCAAGGAAAAGGAGGCATAGAAAGAGGCAGGGTGGAGCTGGGACTAGGTGCTGGAAGGAATCAGGGAGAGCCCTGGAGAGTTGGACCTGCTGGTCCTGCAGCCCCAGCGATGTGAGGGAAGGCCACAGTTCTGCTACTCCAAGGAAGAGTCCATATCCCTCAACCCCTTCTTGAATGGTGGCAGCAGGTCTGGCCCCCCAGGAGTGTAGCTCAGGCGAAGTAGGCAGCAGCCTATGGTCATTTTTCTTCCCCAGGTTCCTGTGAAGTGCCAGGCAAATACCTATTTACAGAGCTGGTTCTGGAAACATGGTGCAAAAAGCTGCACCAGGGAAAGAGACCCTAACCATGCAGGGAGCAGGGAACAGATTCTAGATTATTGGTTTGAATTCAAGCCAAGTAATAGAAATAAAACCTGCTACCCTCTGATAAGGAGCAGCAATGATTGTTGTATGGACAGACTGGTCATCTCAGTCCAGTTCTTAAACATCAGCTTCCTGAGGGACATGTTTACTGGGAGTGAGCACTGAGGAGGCAATTAGTGTGTGCTGCAGGTCATCAGAGGAGCTCCACAGTGTAGCATAACATAGACCTCTGCATTGTTGATTATAGTTCTGCATCCACCCATCACTGCAAACAGCTTTTCAGCAAAAATATTCAGACCACAAGGGATCATGGGGAGTGAACTCATGTCCAATCCCCACTAGAGCTGTGAAAAGGGTTGTTGGATGGGAGAGGTTTGGGTAGGCCAGGAGAAGGGCTCGTCCTTGTCCCTGCTGTACCCCTATGGCAGAGCTGGGGGAAAACTCCATTTCCAGAATTGTTAAATTAATACTTTTGGTAAAGTAGGTCCCAGCTTGCTCTCTGTTTGGGTGCTGATCGGAGAACTTCGGCATGGGCACCTGGGGCAGCTCTGTGGTCAGAGCAAGGAGAGGCTGCACAAAACACCATGCTCTGATGGAGGATCCCTGCCTCTCCACAGCGGGTAGGGTGGCCTATACTGGCTGCGAGTGGGGGAGAGAAGACACCAGTAAGAGATGGGGCTAGTCTGTGGGAAGGGTTTTGGCTGCCTTCCCAGCCTTGCACTGAAGTCATGTCTACAGCTGCCAGATGTCAGGATGGGGTGTGGAGAAGAATACAGATCCCTGCCGTAGGACTCCTACTCGCAGAGCCTCCGTTGCTGGAACCAGTGGGCAGGCTGTCCTCCATGGGAGTGCAGGAGGGAGGCTGCGTTAGCTGGAGAGGTTTTTGGCTCCTTTCCTGGTCTCACACCGGAGCCAGGCACACAGCTCCCAGATGTCTGTGATCTGTGCTCTGGGATCTTTCAGGCTTCTGAAGGCATTGCATAAAGGGAGGAACTATTTCACTCCTGCATGGGATGTGGAAACATCGAGAGCCCCCATGGAGATCCCTCTGCCTGCTTCTCCCAGGAGGGGTCACCTGCAGGTGAGCAGCCTTGGAGAGGGCTCCGTCTCTCCACAGGCGAGATCCCCAGACAAAGTACTCTGAGAGCAGCGGTTGCTGAGCTTCCCTGGCATGGCTCTGTTCCTGCCAGTTTCCATGGTGATCCACAAAAACAGCAGAAAAGCACGGATCTCTTTTGGAAGACAAATAATAGAATGCGATGGTGCCTGTGGCTGCGGAGGCGGGGACAACCCCGCTTTTATACTGTTAACTGAGTTCTGGGGTCAGTCCTGGGGCTTCCTCCCGCCCCAAATTGGCAAGGAAAGCATTGCTGTACCATTCCCAAAGGGCTAATAGCAGCTCAAAGCAGTAGCTCCCACTTGTAGGTGTTACAAGCTGCCATACGCAGGTTCAAATGATACTGCAAATTGGTTTTAAAGGACAGCACTGGCAAATGATGTCAGCAGGCAGCCTAAGCAAGCAGTGTCTGATAGTGCTTTGACTGGATGGGATAGTGGGATGAGGAGACCAGAACATGTACCACGTGGCCCAGCATGCAAGCACACACACAGAGATGTGACACACACAGAAAACGTGCACACTGCCCTCTTTTCTGTCACATCTGAAAACACACCAACAAAATCTAAAACCTTTCATCTTGGTCATGGAGGGAAACCATCCATGTGCGAGGAACAAATTCACAGTCTTATCACCAGAGATGTCATGTCACCAAGACTTCACCCACTACCCTGAAGGTCTCACCCTGAGCTCTTCTCTGTTACAAAAACAGGAATCATTATTCAGCACACTCTTCCACATGCAGTTTGGAGGTGCCTGTCTGCCTGCTACGCACCCACCCCCTTGCACGCAGCAACAATTGCCAAACAGCACAGCTGCCAGGGTGAGAGGACACGGAGGGAATGGGTGGAGGGGTGGCTTTTCTGATCCGCATCATTTTTGTGATGCAGTTTAAGATTTCCAGAAAATTCTGGAGGAGGGGAGGGGTAAAATTGATAAAGGATAAGGTGGCTTTCAAACACAGCCAACAAGCATCTTAAAAAAGAAACCTAATTTTGTGTGCCTCTGACTCTGGGCAAAATGTTCTTGGCTCAGTTTCAAAGGTGCCGGGAAATTCAAGGGTTGGGTATCTCTGAAAACCAGTCTCAGGGTGTCTGCAACAGGGTGACCAGAAAAAGGTGCCAATTTTGGAAATGTCATCTTAAATTTTGTTGACTTTGTAATTTCCTATCAATGAGCACTCCCTGGGAGGCTCAGAGATTGATCTAGAACTTGCCTTTCACTCTATGCACTGCCTGAGGCAAAAAATCCTTGTAAGAGAACTCTGTCACCTTGGCTGTTTCAATGGCGCTTGAATTTCATTGTGCTGACTGCTGCCATGCGAGACACTCCCACCCATTTCCTCATGCTGTGCTCCCTTGCCCAGACTCCTGTGAGCCCACAAAGGAGCTTCTGAAGCTGGGGTCGCTGCCCAGCCGCTCCCTCTGTCAGCGATTGCCTCCCCTGCCCGAGGGCAGCCCTGTAACCTCAGTCCTGGTGTGAAGATGTACTGTGTCACCTTGCACCCTCTGAATCCCACGCCGGATGCCGAACAGCTCTAGACAGACAGCTAATTAGAACAGCTCGAGCAGCTCCAACACAAAACTGAGTTGGAGCCTTCTGCAAAGGATGTCGTGGGTAATTTAAAATTATTTGTTTAATTAGTGTTAATTGCACACAGTAGGAGGAGGTCAGAACTCAGCCTGCGAATGCTCGGTCGGCTGGGAAGTGCGAGTTCTCCAGCCATTCTGAGACTGGTCGAGGAGCAGGAGAAGGAGGGGGATTCGCACTTGGAGGCAGGATGGTGGTGACAGCGGGCGAATGAAACTCTGGGCATCTTTTCTGGAGCAGAGGGAGGAGGAGGACAAGAAGTATGGGAGGCTCAGCTGGGGAACCGCTGAGGGGGTGAGCGGGCGCCCCAGTCCCCTCTGCACGGGAGAGACTTGAGCAGGCCCACCGGCCTGGCCGCAGCATCTCTCTCCATGGGTGGTCACGGGCAAAGCTGTCCCACCGGCAGGAGCTTCCTCGAGGTATTTAAGTTGGGGGTTTCCATTCAGCCGTTCCCTTTGGGGTTTTCTTTTGGTCAGAAGTGTCTTTACATGTGTAGTTATTATAAAATACACTGGTAATATTATATATCTATGTACGCATATATATGTAATCATGTACCTACCCATGCATACATACACATATTATCTGTGTACTGCATGGTGCCTAATATGTTATAAAAGTATTACACAAAATCACAAGGGCAACCCCCGGCGGCCCCCCCGCCCCGCCCCCCCGCCCCCGCGCCGTGCTCTGGCGCCACCTGGCGGCGGGCGGGGTTCTCGGTCGGGCGTTGTGTTCGAGGCTGGGACGGGTCGGGGAAACCCACCAAAACCGGGGGTCCTGAGAACGGGCGATGCCTTTCTCTGGTTTAACTTGTCTGTGTGTACATTTTCCGACGGGAAAATGGGCTGTCTGTAGGGGCAGTAGGGTGCAGAGTCAGGCGGGGTAGTTGCCAGGCTCAGCCATGCGTACCTGCGTTCATAAAGCCCTCTGCCATTCTTCTAAGACATAACATCGCTAACTCACGCTCTTTTAAATTGGTTTTCAAATTCCTACAAGCATGAAAGATTTATCTGGTAATATTTTCAGAAAGATTTCACAGCACAAAACTTTATGAGGGCTTCATTTTGTACAGAAAAGTTCCACCATACAACACTTAACTGCATCCAGTGAAGCGTCCTCGTAGGCCATGAAACCTGAGCTGGCTTACAAAGGAAAAGGGGCTCAGGTGAGCCCTTGTGCCTCCTCAGCATTGCGTTCAGTCATTGGCTGAAACACTCGGCGACTCCCAATTTGTCTCTTTACAGTTTAGCAAGTTCTGTCTTACCAGGAAAACAAACTTCCCAGTGGGAAAGTCAGTCATTGCCCTCTGACATAAACACAACTGTGCCTCTGCACGATTTAGGCCCTCTGCTAATTACAGCTAATAGAGATTTTTCTTCAGCTGAAATAAATAGAAACCTTGGATCAGACAAATGTGAGCTCCACCCAGGCTGTTCCTAGGGAGCATGGTGGTGGTACAGCTCTGAGGAGTCAGAGGGGATAGGGGTATGAATGGCCATAGATTTGCTATGGGCTCTCTGTTGGAGGGGTGCTAAGACTCAGCCCCAAACCATGTCTCTAAGACACTGGAGGCACATGCTACTATATAATCCTGACTCAGGGGGGACCTGGGCAATTACTCCTAAAAAGGGGATAAGCATGGGATTGTTTTACCAGACAAATACATGAGACTGCGCAGGGGAGTAGGAAAAGGTGTTTCCAGGGCAATGGTTGCATACCTTAGCTGTGTTCAGTTCAGGCATTAGTTCAAAGAACCAGCTTTGTCTTTGGTGCAAATCCACTAAGCACCTTAAAACATTTTCTAATTTTTGTTAAAGCTGGACCCACTCCCACCCTTACCATAGGTCAAAATTCAAGCCTGATGTTTCTGTACACATCACTGGTCTCCTCTCAGCCTTGATTTTTTTTCATAAGGACAAGTTAACATTAGAGTCATTACCATTTATGTTTGCCCAAAGATTATTTTGCTTCTTAGAAGACATCACAGAAATCAAAAGCCTTATATTAAACCTTTTATAAATTAAGATTTTGACAAAATATTCTTCTGCTACAATTATAATGTGATTCTTCTAATGAACATAAGTAACGCCACCATTAGTGTAAGAAAGGGTTGCTTTTGCTTTTACATCTCAGGGAGCTTTTGAGCCTGTACTGCTAGCTTTACATTCCCTCTGCAAAGCACTCTACAGCCATACAGAAATGCAGAATACTGATTCCAGATTTCTATAGTCTTGTCTGAAATCAGTGCCCACGGTTTACTATCAGGGCTTAGATTGACTAGATTTATATTTAAGGTAAGCCTGCTATCATAAAAAATACTCTGTGAATTGTAAGCACATAGGCATTAAAAGAGAGAAGATTCAGGACATCTTCCACCAATTTTTCTGCACAGGATCAGGCAAAATCCCTCTGCTTGCAAGAGGTTATGCTCACATGGGTTTGTGACTGGGTCTTCCAACTTCTCCAGAAGAGACAGTAGGTTTTGGATAGCAGCATCTGTGTTACTCCTGCAAGCTCATATTCATTCTTCCCAGAGACCAGGATCTCTGGGAACTGCCCTGAATTTCCAGTAGTTGTTTACTCCATTATCACAAAATCGATCGCAGATGGTGCTTTTGATGCTGGCAGGTTGGAAAAAAATAATCTCTTGGTTTATATCCTGAGCACATTTGATCTGGACTGACTGGGTGGAATTATGACAGCCCATCATCTTGTCATTGGTACAGAAACACTTTCCTGACTGCAGTTAACGTTTGGGCAAGGATGAACATTTTCCTTTAAATAGCAAACTTCAGCCTTAAATAGTTACACTTTGCCCTTGCTGTTTGGCTCTGTAGCATACCAAAGACTTAGCTCTTAGCAACATGAAATCCCATCCTAATTAGCTTCTGTTTAACAATACCACTTTGTACCACTCTCAGAATGCCAAGCTCCTTCTATTCTGGGGCTACAGAGGAGGGGAACATTTCATATCAAGCCCAATGCAGTTCAAGACTCTTTCTGTGAAATGGGATATTTTTTTTTTTTAAGTGTAAAGTAGTCCTGTATGTTAAACTTGAGCCGTTCTGTATGAGTAAAAGTCACACTCAAGAAATTAAAGACTATTACCCAAACATAACCCAGTGTAAGCACACAAATCTGCTGTAAGAAGTTCTGGAAAATTCAGCAGTGTCATAAATTTAACATAAATGGTGCATGCTAGACGTAAAACTTGTGTATAAATGGTCAGGTGGTATAATTCATTCCAATTTGACATTCAGCTGGAGAGAAAAATGTGTATCATTTACTCACTGGGGAGTCAGTGAGCATGTATGAAATAAAGTAACTCTCACACATCTGCATTTGCATCAACACTTCCAAAACCTCCCAAGACTTTCAGTACCAAAAGTAGCTCTGTTTAAGACGATACAACTCTTCAAAAAGAAGCAAGGTCTTGGCATACCTAACCCTATATCTATAACCCTAACCCTATACAGCTGCAGTTTCATGTCTCATGGCAACTTAGTGTATTTTCTGATGATAAAACTTCCACCATCACTTATAGGACTGCTTATTTGGTCCATTGTTAGGCACTGTTCATGCACATATAGACAGACACACAAACATCGAAGAGGAAGTAATAAGAGACCTTACACTGAAATCTTAAAAACATTGGCATAACAGTGTCACCATCTGAATGTATAGGGCTGGCTTCTTTTTTTTTTTTTTTTGAAGGCCTGGAGAATCACTTGCAGAAAGCAGCAAGACCCATGTACCTCCCTAGAATAAAAAATAAACAAGATGACACATGCAGCTCTGCCCACCATAAATGCCAACAGCTGATGATGATCATTCACACATGTGGTTTTGCATTTGGTCCTTTTGTTATGCTACCATATATTTTCCTCACCTTACAGAAAAGTCCCTGGATTCAAGAAAAGTTTCTTCTCTGAAGCCATGTGAAGATACATGGAGTGACAAGGCCAAGCTATTTTTCTTTTCAGCCTTTCCTGAAAACTTTTACAATCTGTTTCACTTACTATCCTTGAAACTTTGACCTAATTTCCATCCACAAATCTACTCTCCCAGACAACATTAATCACAATAATGAAGACTGTATGGTGACCCCAAATTAGTCTGTTTGCTTTGAGTTCTAATGTTTTGTGGTTATATAGAATTCCATCATTTTCTATACATTGTGAAGTTGTGCAACCATCGTGTTCACGTTCTTTAAAAGAAGTCTTTATATCCTTTAAAATGAACAAAAGAACCCCTTCTTGAAATGGGTTTGGTGCCTCTTTTAAAGGAAAAACTCCACTATCATATGACACATTCCAACCACTGTAGGTAAGTAAAAGCAACCTGAAAAAAAAAAAACCTTTGCTCAAAAAGCTTTGCTGAGATAAACCTAAGGCTGCAAGTTTGAGTGGATATTGGAGCCACTGTAAATTGGATCGGTCTTGGTCCTGAAATGTAATATCCAACAAAGCTTCATTTTTCAGATCCCAGTGCCCATAAAGCCCCGGAGGCGGGGGCTGAAATTTGTTGAGATAATTCCAGCATGTTTTGGTCTTTCAAACTTTCAGTGGCATGCGGGGTGCAGGTATGAAGCATGCATCAGTGCACCCCTTGACCCCTGGTCTGTGTGGATGACAGACAGCTCCACAGAACTATTATGTTTGCCTCAGATGATAGAGCTAAAAGACCGTGTGCTTAGCCAGTCTGGGGTCTGAATAAGGGCTAGCTGGTGGAGGTTGCTTCCAGATAAGATTGTTGGAAATTATTCAGTGTCACAGAGAAACCCCTATTAGCTCCTGTCAGTGACAGAGTTTGTATTTGTTACTCAGCCTGGTAGCCTGTACTTTTTTTTCAAATTATTACGTTTGGACACCCAGATATCAGCATGGACAAAAATCTCAGAGGAGCTGTTCTGACGCTGTAAGAACTTTCTGCAGATTGTTTTCTCTCCCTCTGTCATCCAGCAGGTGGGAGGAGATCAACACAAACAGTGAAATATAGGGCTACTGAGTGGATTGTTCCCCGGGGACGCCTGATTTGCTTGTGCACAACTCCTCAGGGGATATCCAGTTGCCCTAATTTTCATACAACTATCCACCAGCCTCAGGGAACATAACAGCACCATTTTTTACTCTCTTGGAAAGAAAGGAGTTGGGTGTCACAGTGTCAATATTCATGGATCACAACAAAGGGACACAAGAACTGCCCGGCAATGTCTGCACTGGGGAATTGCCAGCTGGGGTTACAGGACTGCTGTCAGCAGGTGGGGGCAGCTTGGACATCGATTCATCTACCTGCATCTTTTCACTAGTTTCATCAGTTATTTCTGTGAACACAGCTTCTCGGGACATCCAGAAGACATTGTTCTGCTATGCCAGAAATGCCCTAAAAAAAGATTAGCACAAGTCTAGTAAAGTTTCTCTGCCATAAAGTGTTAACTTGACTGCTGAGCTGCCCACTTGATAATGAACTTTGGTCATTTTTCCTCATCCTGGTATGGGGCAAGGGCAGTGAGAATACAGGGACCATAAAAATTGGGAGAGAGACAATAGTAATGGACCTGTTACAGTGTAAGGGAGAAGTGAGGGACAGCATAATCTGACCATGGAAGCAGGGCTTGTGAATTCCTAGTTTATCTGAGTTTTATTTGTGCTGCAGTGATGTTTGCAGGTACGTAACAGCTAAATGTTCACAGAATTACGAGCACATAAATGTTTTGTAGTCAGTGCAATATAGTTAGTAGTGGTGGTTCATGTCTGGGATCATGCTAGAGAAATAGCTTAATTTGAGAAGATGTACTGTTTCTTTGTCCTCTGGTCTTATTAGGGGGTTGAGAAGAACATCAAGTGATGGTTAAGTCTGTACCTCCGAGACTGGCTAATAAAGAACCCTTAATTGCTTGTATTAGTATAGATATCCCTTAAGAAAAAAGCCTACTGAAAATGTAGCTGACTCCAAAAGGATTTTATAAGCTGATATCATCTTTGGCTGTGTTAAACTATGATAGAATATTTCTCTCTAATAGCATGCCCAATGTTACAACAAAATTTTAAATGGCTTTGAATCAAAAAGCAACTATGGCATTTTTTCTGACAAAGCAAAACTCAGTACTGGTGCTTTTACTCTCAAATTCCCCTTCTATTAACTTGCATTTTTCCTTTGGAAGGACATAAAAGAGGGATTTTAGTTCCCATTTACAAAGACAACTAAGAAAAAACTTCTGAAAGCATTTGTGTGTGTGCATAGGTGTGATAGAGGTCAAATTATGAAAGAAGTGAGATTTACTTATGCATCAGCACCTAATTTGGGCTTCTTTCTGACTCTCATTTGACCAGTTTAGGATCTGTCTCATGTAGTTAGGGTGTTATGAAACAGAAAGTACCTAGTTTGACCAACAGTCTGGGATTATTTTGCCTGACTTCAGCTACCCAAAAGTCAAGAAACAGGCCTGAACTACTCATCTGGCTCCACCTATCATCAGTGGAGGCAGAGGAACTTCTTCCATCTCCTTAGGATGGAGTGCATCAACATCCAGAAGTGTCCACCTCTCATGACTGACTAAATAGAGAATTAAAGCAGATGGAAAGCAAAGGATCACAATATTCTTGTAGGCAAAGAACAGCTAATATAGAATGAAGTTACTGGGATGTAGATGTAAATATATCACATTAAGAAATAGGGACAACTCTCCGCGTTTGGAGAACTGTTAAGTACCGGATCAGTCCACAGATGAAGTCACAACTAATGGTGCAGGTGACTCACAGCTGGGGAGCTGAAAAGTGCATCAGGACCTTTGCTCAAGTTCCAGCTCACTTCATCTATTTTTGTGCTTATATATTTGAGGCTGATTTCTCATTACCAGCATCAGTTGTACTAGTTGTAACTGGAAGTTTTGCAGGATGACTGGGAATATTTGGTATCTGGAGCATCATTTCTGGTCTCTTCTAGAATAGAAAATTACGGTTTCAAAGTTCACTGGGCTGGATATTGTTAATCTTGCATTTGTAGTCAGTGTAAAATATCTGATACTTAGATATTTTATATTATATGACAGAAAGTCTCATTTCTTTTGGACATGTCATGAACTAAGCATTCTTCAGGGCTATGTACTTACTTAATCCCATGAAACTCCTCACAAAAAAGTTCTCCTTAAAAACTTCACAAAACAAAAACTTACTCTTTAGACAATATCACGGCCATCCCTATGCAGTCTATGCTGGTGTGATACCTATTGATGGGGAGCTTTGCTGTATAAGATATAGATGAATATTTGATGAAGTAGTTATTTATTTAGTGCATCTGTAGAGACAGACAGCCTTTTTCATGTGACTCTTCTTAGTCATCAAAAAGGTTTGGGACCATTTGGCTTCTACCCCACCTGACCCATTGACGTTTGTTGGGATCATGTGTTTGTTGTGGGACTGCTACCAGGACAGTGACAAGATCTGAAAGGAAATGAAGGAAAGGAAAAAGCTACATTTTTAAAAAGTGCAGTAATCTCCTTGTGTATCACTTTGATGTGTTCTTCATCATATGCATAGATACAGCAGCTGAAATAGATGATGAGGTTAGGTGGCTGCTCGTCCAGGCTCCAGTCCTGTGTGATGAACTTCAAACAAACTTCTCTGTGCCTGAGGCTTTCGGCGTGAATGGGAAAAATATTCATATGTAATGCATTCTGAAAGTGACATAACAAAAATAAGGTAATGATGAAATATCAGCAAAGATATTCAATGAACAGTGTAAAAGGACCCTATTTCTAGTGGAACTGTTGTGTAACTCAGCCTTATGGACAAACTGAACCAATGTCACAAAGATCAAAGAAAGGAAGAATTCTTCAGCTGCTGCTAAGAGTGGGGGTAGCAGCACAAAATCAGAGATATTCTTTGTTAAGAAGAAAATTACTTTAACCAGCATTCTGAAACCTGCTACAATAATTTATGCAGTAAAATATCTTGTTTTAATTTGCCTCCAATGAAAGAGTGAGTAAAGGAGGAGTATGGGAAGGAGACAGCGTAAGGAGGATATGCACTCTCTTAAGGACAACCATTGAGTATTCTGGAATTACTAGTAACTCAGATCCACAGGTGCTTTAATGCATAATGGCTCAATGTACTAAATAATAACAAAGCATAAGATACCATTGGGAAAGAAGAGTGTCTCAGAGACCACTGAATCAGATTAGAGAACAGGACAAAACACAGCAAAGCTGAGGAAGAGAAGCTCAGACAGAAAAATATGGAAGATAACTGGAAGCTGTTTAAGAGTCACTGGATTAAAAACAGCCTCAATTTCGTAAGTGTAATAGAGAACAATGTTGTTTAAAATGCCATCCTGGGTCAATGTATGAAGTGAAGGCAGAGTTAGAAAATAAAAAGCATACATAGAAAATGGATAAAATGGGAAATATATAGCAATCAATATAAATCAGAAGTTATATAATGTAAAAATAGACAAAAAAAAAAGACAACAGCGGAAAATCATTGGCTGGCAGGCTTTAAGACAATAAAATGAGTTAAGACTATATTAAGAACAACAGAAGTCTTAAGAAGGGTACATGCTGCTGCTTGATGCAGATGATGAAATGATAATGTTGCAGAAAAGACAAATATTCAATAAATATTTCTGTTCTGCATTTGGAAAGAAGAAAGATGATGCATTTATATCACATGAGCTGATGAAAAATTTTCCACTCCATTAGTGACCAGAAGGAATGTAAAGTATGTAGTGGGGGTAAATATTTTAAAATCAGCAGGTCTGGATAGGTTACAAGGGAATACTAATAGAGCTTATTTAACTGATTTCTAGCCTGCTGATATTGATATTTCATAAATCCTGTAATAGTGAGGAAATATCAGAATACTAGAGTAGTGTCTGTTCTATGCCAATATTAAAAAATGGCAAAGTCAATAATCCCAATAGATGTGCACCAGCAAGGCTAACAGCAGTTCAGGGAAAAAAATATTAACTGATAGAACTGATAGAGAATCCTCTGACAAAGAATAAGAAAATCTAGGGATGTATTTTCCAGCATCAAAACATTCTTGACCAAAAAAACCAGTCAATAATAATTTAAGCATCCCTGACATGAGCTAGAAGATGACTAGAGATGCTCTTAAAGTACTTTCTAGCCCTACCTTCTGTGGTTCCATGAAGAGATGACATGTTACCAACAGAGAGTCCTCACTGGACAGAAGTGAATATATGTACAGGATGTGAATTCTGCTTGACTTAATTTCTTAAATTGTTTTCTCACTGAATTCTTCTTTGTGTATAGCATTCAGATGAGGGGCAGTGCTAGACCTTTGTACCTGGATGAATCCCATTCACTGAGAAAAACATAGGACACAGGATGGTTGAAGCATAGGGAAAACAGTCCAGATGACTTTGTCTGCTCAACATAAAGCAGAACAGAATAAAGCCATGTCACCTGTGCTCTGCAAAAGCCATGGAAATAGTGTTAGGATAAATTTTAAATTCAGTGCTAGTCAACATTTTCATCATTGCCCTAGAAGTAAATATAAACTCACTGCTACCTAATACCTGCATAAAATATGCAGGTATTAGGAATCCTGGTGGAATGGCAATGATGAGGGGAAAGTATTTATATAGAGCAGGCTGGATCATCTAGCAGATCAGACACGTTCAAGTAAAAAGCTTTTTACTACAGCCAAATGCAAAGTTATGCATGTGGGAACCAGATAGGAGATTAGGAGATGTGTAATCAGAAACTCTATCCTGGAAAACAGCGCTCTGAAAAGGATCAGGGTCTTCAGAGTATGGAGCCGTTTCACTCCAGTGAGATACTGTGGCAAAAAGGGTGAAATCAATCCTTGAATGCGTAAACATGGGAATAGTGAGTAGAAGTACCAGGTTGCTTTTCTTCCCTTTGTGGTACCTATGAGACTAATCATATGCAGGATATTTATTTTCAAAGGTTGTTGAAAAGCTGGGGAAGGTGCAAAAGCAGATTAGTAATTATTCAAGATCTAAAGAAAATGTAGAAGACTTACAGTGCTCAACCTGTTTAACTTACTGAAAAGGAGATGTCTTGATTTATGGCTTGATTAATGAATTGGTACTGTTGGAGGCATAAAACACTAGCAGGAAAGGGCTCTGAGCAGACTAAGTCATACTGAGGACTGAGTGCAGGAATTATAAAGTCAGACAAAGTGAAGAATGGGAGACAGAAAATGATTAACCACTAGAACAAGCTAATGTGGTGAATTCTTCATCTCCTTAGGTCTTCATATCAAGACTAGATGTTTTTCTTATCAGGCTACAGCCAACTACAAATTGTCAAGCATGAGTTATAGCATTTAATACTGGAATATATCCACGGAAATTAATGGTCTATGATATCAAAGAGGTCATTCTAGGTGACAGTGATCTGAGATCCATTATACTGTTGGAGAGAGATATATTTATTAATTATTATGGTTATGTCAATAAGCGATAGCTAAACATGCAACTTTCCCTCTGTTCTGCCCTTTAAGTGCTGCCATTTAATGATAACAAGATGAATTAAGGTTGTCAAGATAACTAATGAAAGAAACTGGAGGACTGTAGAAGTCCACAATTGATTTTCTGTTTAGATATTTCAGTAGATGGTCACTTTAACAGCTGGACTGTCAGAATACATGGGAAATACAAGTTGCTGGGTGACTTCCTTTCCCCTTCTTTGTTCCTCTGTCTAGAAACTTCTTTCTTTGTCTGTGACATGCACCTATGGTATGTAAGTAACCTGGCCTCATGCGCACATCGTTATTAACAAAAACAGCCGAAGTATTTTTGGAAGACATGAAGCGGAGATGCCAAAAATAGGTTCTTACCCAGAAAAGTAAAAAAAAAAAACAAACACAAAACTGCCATAGGAGGCAATGTTTTTAATATTATTTTGATGCTTGAATATGGGAACCTCCTTTGCCAGAGTGATATCTGATGTTTGGATCACCAAAATGAATAGGTATGAATTGCTGCTAGTTTGATCTCGAGAATCCCTGTAGTAGTGACCTGCATATCTAGATGCCTAAATGCTTTTAAGAACTGGGCCTGTGAGACCTTTCATCCTATATAATCCCAAAGCACTTTGGAGGCCTCCATGGCTCTAGGGCAAAGCATGGGTGCTACTGATAGTGCACAGCCTTTCAAAATAACAGTTTAAGAAAGAAACTGAAGAATCTCATCACTAATGCAACTTCAGGGGAAATTCAGGGAATGAAGAAGGGCAGGGTAGATAACTTGTATTTATAGTAGAAAGCTTATCTGACAGATTTAGCCACCTCTCTTGCTGCTTCAGCACTGTTTGTGAACAGCTTTTGTTCATCTCAGATGGTTTTGTTATTCAAAAAGCTCTTGGCCTGTGGAATGTTCTCGAGCAGGTCATTGTGAATATTTGATCCATCAAAATAGAGAGTCAAACCATGATTTTTAGCTCTGAATCACTTTTATGTATTGCTTTGACTCATCCACTTTCCACATCATTTCAAATCTCAGAGGAACACTTTTTCAATTTCATTCATACTATTTAATTGCTCCCAACCTTCTTCATTTATCTTTTCTTATATTGTAACCCTTGTCTTTCCATCATTTCCCCTCATCCATTCCCCTCCTCTCTTTGATTTATTATCACTTCTTGACTGATGTTTGAGAATTGTATTATAAGTGACTTGGAGCAGACACTTGTCATTTTGCTGTTGTGCAAGCATTTTGCATACATGTTGTGTTGTATAAATAAAAACTACAGCTCCAGAAATATTTAGTCTCTCAACTATATTTTGCAGTATAATATGTACCAAAGACACTATATGAAATAGAATTATTTATTATAATTATCCCACCTCTGGTACTGACATTCCAAAGCATTTTAGGTAAATCATGTGCCTTCTCTCTTCTCTGTCTGTTTCTTAGCTAGCTCAGGGTTAGAAGATGTGTCAGTGAAGTGCTAGAGTTGCGTTGTTTTTCATTCTAGAAGCCCTTCAAATGTAACACCTCTTTGCTTATCCTGCTTTCTACTGCCATGTCTCAAAGTCTTCTAGCAAAGGAAATGCGTTCCCTCTTTTACAGCTGGGGAAACAGAAAACCAGAGGTGGATTTGAGGGCATTGAGAAGGCCTGAAGCATGTCTGTGAACACAGCCCAAGGCTCCAGGGCTTCAGTCTCCTGGCATTTTTAACGGGCAACGCTTCTGCACAAAACAGATTATTGGATCGAGTTGGACTGCACGTGTCCAGGTTTTTATAGTGGATACTCCCCAAAACAATTTTGTTAAACCTGGCAAAATAACCAAAACCAGAACTGCCTCCAAACCCTTCAGGATCTGTAATTTCCACATAAATGGTATTTGCTTTTCTTCTGCCCCTGAATCCAGAATAGAAACCATGAGGGATTCTTTTATTTATTTTTATTAAAAATTCAAGCAAATACAGGCTTACTTAGTCAGACATCAGTCACGCCTCTGGTAAATCTTGCCGCTGCTTGTTCTAGAAGAGGTCTCAGGCTGCTCAGTTCTGAAGGATCCATCTGGCATCTAATCCACATGAAGGCAAAGGTGACAGGAGGTAGTGGAGGACACCAGCGCTCTGCAGAGCAATTTATCTGTTAGTCCAAAGAGGTGATCCCTGAACAACATCCAAGAGGATACTCAAAAGCTTTGACAGTCTCTGTGAAAATGTCTTGCTAACATTCACTCCCATGGATACCTTGAATGGGAACTCCCCTGGACAGGGCTTTCCTAAACAGGCTACCCTGACAGTAAGAGATGCTTTACTGCATGGCACTTTGGTAGCATCTCTTGGGAGTAAAATTTCCTATCTGCTATGTTTAGTTTCAGAGTCAAGCTCTCACCAAGCCATAAGGTATGGCAGGTATCTATTACAGGAAAAAGTCTTGATTTCAGCGATCCCAGAGAGAAGGGCCAGAGTTTTCCAAAATAACTCAGGGTACGTTGGGGATCGCTGCTCAGCTTTTAATGTTTTGAGGCTGATCCCACGGACAGCACCTTACTGGCAGAGACCGGCACGTGCATGGATAAATGAACAAATGTTTAGGGGCTTCAATTTTGGGCAGAGATACATTAAGAACCTGCATGGACCTAACTCTTGCCTCAACTCCTTTGTGAATCAAGCACTTTTGAGGAATGATTCATATGGCATTACTGTCTGAAGCCATAAAAAGAACCTAAGTGTAGTTTGATAGAGCCTACTGGGTGAAAAAAAGCGCCCCTGCTACAAGCAAGAGAAAGAAAAGAGGAACCCATCAGACCAGGGAGTCTCCTCTAGCTTGAAGGAATCACATTTGAAAATGTCCTTCATGTTTTCTTCAGTAAACTCATCAAATGAGTGAAGGCAGTGAAAATCCATGGCTTGTATTTTCCTACCCTCACCAAAAAGAAAAAAAGACAAAGGAAGCAATGTCCATGTTATCGCATGAAGACCTATGCAAGCTGATCTGAGACAGCATGTGATTTGTGGTATTCTTCAAAATGCATTTCCTAATTCAGGGATTTAAAGATCATTTGTCACCACAGTGACTGGGGGCCCCCTCAGAAAAAAAAAAAAAAAAAAAAAATTCTTTGCAAGCTTCAAGATTGCTCTTTGTTCCTCAGTTTCCTGTCAGAGAAGCCTGTGTTTTGGATGTACATCTGTGAGGCATTTATTAAATAAACACAGAGCATCAGTCCTCTCTATTCTGTGCACCTAGGGAGATGAAATTCCCAATTCCCAGTTGCAGGACCTCCTCAGGCAAAGAGGAGAAAAAAAAACCAAACTTCCCCAAGGAGGGGAAAACCCTGATTTCAGCTTGGGAGATTTTAAACAATCGTGATGAAGTATTCCATGGTAGGTGTCTTCAATGCACTGGCTGGCTGGAGTCAGACTGAACCAGAGCTGGGTAGAGAATGGTAAGTGTTAAAAGGTGAGATTCCCATTTCATTTGTTGCAGAACCCATTAGCATGTAGAGAGTGAGGCAGGAAGTTAAGGTAAAGGTGATTTAACAAGCCAGGTGGTTAAAGCCTGCTCTGGAAAGCTGGATCCCATTCCTCATTAGTTCTTAAGCAAGGTCAGACAATTCACTTGGACTAAACTGGTAAGACTAATGGAGGTTCCTGATTTTCCAGGTGTTCCTTTTTCTACACTGGGGCTAGATTTACAGAACTGATGAGCATTCCCAACTGGAATCTAAATATAAGGAACCATATAAAACTTAATTCTCTGGGGAAAAAGAGATGTTACAAATCTCAAATGTATGATTCCTTTTAACTGTAACATGTCTGAGCTTCAAACCCCAGCCTGCAAAGTGAGATCTTACCTCACTAGGAATGACTACACTGGTAGCAATATTTGTGACGCACTCAGATACCAGCCTAACGACCACATTAAAGAGTTCCTGAAGAAATATTTTTTTTCAGTGTAACATTTGTGCCAAAAATAAAACACAAATTACAGTAAGGGAATAAGCTCTGCCATGGATAAGTTATTGCTGCACTGCACTCCTTAATGTGCCCAGGTACAAGAGTATAGTAGTGAGCAGATATGATTATGCCACTTTCCAAGATGCTTCCATACAGGCAGGTGTGATGCTGCACCCAGATGAGTAAATCCTTCTACACCAGACAGGATGCTGCAGAGACATCTGAGCTGGCTTTGGGCACACATATAGAGGAACTAGATCAGGTGTTATATATGATCTGTGTTATTCCAGATAAAGGCAACACATGCATGATGGGATTATGAGATTATTAGTAAGATCAGCTGCATCTCCTGTGCCTATTTACAAGTAGCTGCACAGGGGCTAGAGCATACTTAGGTTACTGCAAACTCTTTTCATCTTGGAGCCAGATTCCTGCATACAAGTCTGGATGTTCTGTAGAGAATGGTGCTCCCTCCTGACACTAGGCCTTGGAGAGCTCAAACCTCCTGGTAAATGCCTGACAGAAGGGCAGTTCTAGAAATCCTCTCTTCATTGTCCCCGAGGTTTATACAACTCCTACTTTCACTGTATTATCATCTCAACTCCATTCCTTTTTTTTTCTTCCATTACTAGCTCAGGCTGAGAAAAAAAACAAGGCTGGACAGGAAAATAACAGCTTTTCTGGACCAGCTAATGCAGCTGGGGAGAGCTGAACAAGCTCTCAGGTGTACAGCACCACCACCAGGTGCTTGCTCTGACATTTCTCCCTCCTGCCTGTCCCCTCAGCACAGTACAGCGTTTGTCTTCATTCCCCTCACCCCTGCCTCACTGCCTCCTCCTTCCTCCCTTCTCATTCTGGGAGTCCTCTCCTTTCTCCTCACCTCCTCCTTCCTCTCTCTGCTTGCTGTGAGTAGACAGGAGAATACAGGTTTATGTACTCCCTACATGTGCTTCTCATTTTTTCCGGTCCATCTCTGGCTGTTGATTTCTCCTTCTCGTAGGTGAGTATCTCTTAGCTCTCCTCTTCCTTTCTCTTTGACCTTTCCTCTGCTCCTTGTAAGGCATTCTCTCCTCTCATGCTGTGAAATGCTCATGCTGTCTCATACTGTGAAATGATCTCTCTCACGCTCTCTCTCGACTATGTCTCTAGCAGTCCTCAGTACTTTCTAAAGGATGCTATTTCACAATAAATACATAAGCATTGCATCAGGCTGCTGTCCTCTGTAGCTGCCTAATCAGATATGGTATTTTAAAGGTGCTTCTTAGAACATCAAAGATGCCTCAGCTATCTTAGCATTTTCCTTCTCAGCTCTGTGGAAATATGTATCAAACAACTGGGTTTTTTTCATCCGGCTTGAGGTCACCAGCACATGCAGCGCCGTCCTAGCTTACACAGCTCAGTTGCTGAGGTAGGGCTAGCTGTGCGTTATTCCCCATTTCCCCTTTAAAACGCTCCATCTTTCTGATACTCCAGCTCTCGCAGTGAGATTGTGCAATCAGGTGACTCGGTGACAGGCTGGTTTGCTGCATTGTGGCATCCTCGGAGCAGCCAGAGCGGTTTGTACACAGAGCTCCCCGGTGAGCGCTGATGGGGACGCCAGCCAGTAACCCGGGCACTCCTGGGTTACGCAGAGCTATGCAAAGCCGCCGCGTGTTTTGAGTGTGCAGCATCTGCTGGCCCTGCAGTTTTGGGCCTGAAGGAGCCATGTCTGGAGAGATACCTGCCTTTCAGAGAGTCGCTGTGGCCAGAAATTTTAAGAGTCCGTTGCTATAATTGCCCCAGGGCCTGCACAGATCTGATGTTGCCTCATCATTGGGACCATTTATTATTGATATCAGAAATGCTGAGTCATTAAACAGAGGTCATAAAACCATCCTTATTCTGCTAAAGACATTAGCTCATCATTTCTGGTGCTACAGAAGGCAGGAGAGACCAGGAAACCTGGTGCCTGTGAGAAAGAAAATGCAGAGTGCATCAGAGGCTGGGAAGAGCAGAGAAGAGCCCAGAGTCGGTAGTTAATTAGGAAAGGCAGGGTGCTGCTTAAACACGGGTCTCAGGATCAATCTGAGTTTGTGTCACTTGAGGTTACCATTTTACCCCACAATACTTTGATTTCTCTCCTCCGTAAAGGAACAAAACTAAAAATCTCCCTCACTCTGCCTGAAGACTGTAAGGCACTTCAGAGGCACTAACTGGCTAATCCTCACTGCAGAGAGCTGCTGTTACTTCCATCTTCAGAGGGAAGCCAGAGGTACAGAGGGATCATTTGTTTGCTTGTGAGCTCTGGTTCAGGATTGCAATCCCCTGATTTCTAATCTTAGAGAAAAGCATTTTTGTGCTGTGCTTTCATGCTGCTGAAGAGTTAATGTAGAAAGAGAAACGGTTTTAATTTATTTTACTACCGATACTTTATTTTCTTACTCCTCTTCCTCGGGCAATTTTCTGAATCTAAAGAGGTCCTTCTGGGTGGAAAAACACTTCTCGTAGAGATTATGTTTCACTATTTTAACAATGAAGCTGCAAATATTTCCTTTGATAGTTGTGCTTGATTTCCTGCACTGCAGGGATGTCCTGTCAGCATCCAGATTCAACATCAGGCGCATGGGGGTTACATCCCTTTAGCTGCTCGGGGGGTTTATTTGTTTTTGTTACGGATTTCTTTAGAAGAGTAAATACGAGGAACCCGTAGCGCGGGCTCACCAGCCAAGACGCGCTGCCACATCGTGTGCCCAGCCAGAGCAAACACCGCGGGGTTTGGGGGAGCTGCCTGCGCAGGGTGCTCCCGCCACACACCTGAGCACAGGGCCCGCTGTTCCGGGGGGGCACGTCCCGCCCCGGGGGCTGCCCCCGCCGGGTTTAGGTTTTGTCCCCCCCCCCGCCCGTCCCGCCAGGCCTCGGGGGCAACCACCCGCCCAGGTGCTTCCCCCCTCCCCCCCCGGCTGCGGACCGACCAAACCGGCGGCACCTCCGCGGGAGGGCGCGGGGCCGGCGGCCCGGGGGGAGGCTGGCGGGGGCCGGGCCGCCGCCGCTCCGCCGGCGGGGAGGCAGTGCGGGGCAGTAGGGAAAGAGTTAAGGGAAGGTGGCGGGGCAGGCCGGCTGGCTGTCGGAAGCGAGCATGTGCAGATTGCAACCGCATCCATACTACGGGCGAGTGTCACGGGCACACTTCACCTCCCGCCGCCGGGCACCCATGGACTCCGGTGAGGCGAAGAGCCACGGCGCGGCCGGGAGGGCGGGGGGGGGCCCGAGCCGTGGCACCGGCACCTGCCCGCGGCCCGCCGCCGCCCCCACGCCCGCCCCGCCGGTAGGTCCGCGGCGGCCTCCCCGCAGCCGAGCGGCGGCGGCGGGGGATGCGTCGCCCGCGGCGGAAGGCGGCGGCCGGCGCCGTTGGTTTCGCTTTCTGGCGGCAGGAGGGGCCGTGTAGCCTCCGCCGGGCTGCGGCCGCGCTTCCCGCCGGGTGGGCGTCGCGCGGGGAAGCCGGCCGGGCGCCGGCCTCGGCGAGACAAAGGGCGGGCGGCGGTTCCCCGGGCGGCGGAGCGCCAGCCTCCCTCCCTCCTTCCTTCCTTCCTTCCCTTCCCTCCCTCCCTCCCCGCCCGCCGGCCCCGCGGGGGGCCCCGGGATGGCGCGGCGGGGCCCGGGCACCGGGTGTCGCCCCCTCCCGGGGAGCGGGGCCGCGCGGCGCGGCCTGAGGGAGCGGGCGTCTGCCGGGGCGCCGCCCCCCGCCGCCCCCCTCGGCTGGGCCCCGCCGCCCCTCGGGGCGAGCGCCGGGGCGGGGGGTGTCGAGGAGGTTTTTGCTGGGGAGCTCCCGGCCCAGCGGGGAGGGGCTGGGGGCTGTGGGGGAGCAGGGTGGGAGAGTTGTTGAAATTGGAGCTGCTTTTCACTGAAAAGTGCCCCCTTTTTTGACAAAACCAAAGTGTTTTGAAACATCTTTTTGTATTGATTTCAGCAAAACTTTATTCCGGGAAAGGAGGGATAGATCTGCCGATCCCAGTGTCGGCAGGGCAGAATTGGGAGGTAGGGGCTGGCTGTGAGCCTTTCAGTGACTTCTCTATAACCTTGTGAATTGCTCATGTGTGTAAAGCCCAGAGGTCAGGGACCCGGATATTACAATCATCTGAAAATGAGAGGTTTTCCCGTTTAAAAAAAAATCTAAATTAGTCTCAAGATGTTTGCTCTTGTTCCATTTTTGGAATGGAAAAATATGCAAAACAGTTGAATTTTGGCAAAATGGAAAAACCTGATTCCTTCTGTCCCCCATTCTTTGCGTTAGGGTTTTGAAAATTCTCTAGGATGCTCAGGAGCAGGGATGCTGGGAGGCTGGCTCGGCCCTCTCATCTTGAGTTGGAGCGTTACACCGGGAGGGACTTCCTAGAGAGTGTTTGGCATTGCTGGCCCAAAACTACTGGGGAAGTACAAACTTGTTAAGACTCCTAATTACATACCAGAAGCAGTAAAACTCTGTCACATTAAATATTTTGTATTGTTCTCTGACATAATCTATTTGACAGGTTTGTCCTGTTTCCCTCTTAATTCTGAGGAAAAAGCAGTCCCTGCAGGAGCTGAATTTTTTCGCAGGCGAGGTGGTAACAGCTCCGTGACTGCCGGAGCTGTGTGCGTTGGGGATTTGTAAGAAGAACAGATTGCCCAAAGAGCTCTGCTCTGTGGTTTCCAGGAACGCAAATGCATTAATGTATGTACGGCATCAGTTAGAGATGGGGCTAGTTACTGTTTGGTGGTAAATAAGAAGTCCTGAAAAGAAAAAATTACCATAAAATTATTAGGAAACAGGAAAGGAAGACTTACTGACATGGAATCGTTAATGCCTGTAGCCCCTTTTGGCCAGCACTGAGGAAGAACACTGTGGGAAGTCTGTAAGACACTCTGATGCCCACAGCACATCCTGAAGGTCCTTCCTGAATCCTGGCACCCAGTCCCAGTGAGAAGGTATGACCTCTTCCATGCAGGGATGTCAGTTTTTCTGTGTGTGGTGACATCAACTCACTACTGTGGATAAATTAAGATTGTTCACTTAATTTGAAAGCAGATGTTTTCTCCCTGAGGAGCTTTGTGCATATGTCTGCAAATTTCATAGTCTGTGTTGAGGCTCCTACTGAAGAACATGGGCGTACCCCTGTTTGTAGAAGGGGAACCTGAGGTACAGAAGGGTGGCATTTCAGAGACAGATGTCAAATTGAAACAAGAGTTAACTCCCAAATCATTTGGTTTAACTAGTAGCTATAGCAGCTTCCTAAACAAAGGTCAGCAGAAGTGTTACAAGCAATTTACTCAGTGTGAAACGTTTTAAGATCCTCTGATACAGACTAACTGAAAAAGGAAGTAGTATAGTCTGGTGGAAGGGAAATGGAGGGGCAAACAGGTGCTGTTTCTCACTGGATAACATCTCCTTGCCGAGGCTCTGGCAGCACGGTCAGTATTGCTGTTCTCTACTGCGGGGTGATGGCGGAGGCAGAAAACGAGCCGCTTTGTTGGGAGGGTTCGAACCATGGCATTCTTGTGGCAAGATCCCATGGCAGTTTACAGAAATGGTCAAGAGGGAACTAAAACAAGAGTTGTGGATAGCTTATAGACATGTGGGTTGAGAGTAACCCAGATCTCAGCATACATATGGAAATGATACCTGATAGTGGGGACTCTGTGGTTTTGCTGACAATGTCATAACGTGATGCGGTGCCGAGCAGTGAAAGGCAAATTTAACCTTGAAGGGAGATGCAGGTTACTGACTTTGAGTGTAAGACAGGAAGAGGTTTTTGGGTAAGGTGGCGGACTTGACAGTGTTTGGAGTCTTTAAATGGAGGTATCTTTTTACAATCTGTACTTTAATTCAGCATCTTGGAGAAGTCCGAAGGAATGAATATGTAGGGATCCCTTTGGCCTTGTAATTTGTGGATCTACTTATTCACACACATCAAGAACTCTGGAGAGGAGTTTGTTATTTTGCAGTGTCCTAAATGTGATTGTAATACCTGTCCATTTGGTTAAGACAATGACTGTACTCAGCTCAAGTGCTTCAGGGCTGCCGGCAGTCACTGTATTGTGTCCAGGAAGGGTATTTCCTCTCATGGCGTAATGAGCCAGATGAATTTCGTTTTCACTTTCCTCTGAAGCATTAGAAATGAGCCACAGTCGAGAACTGAGCATGCCAGGAAGGAGGAGGTCTGGGGGGAGTGGGGGAGAGGGAAAGGAGACTGTGCACTCTTCCCAGGGGAAAAAACCTCATCTTTTTGTTGTCATCACACGTTTTGATGGGAAGTCTTGTTCGTATCCTCAGAATCATACTTACCACAGAGACTGGAGCCAGACTTTGTAGGTTTGCTCTTTCCTCTGCAGCATGGGTTTGGTCACTGAGGATCATCTGTGTGAGACTTGTTTGAAGAGTCCTTTGCCAGTTCTGGAGTTGCCATGCTGGCTGTGGTGTGATTTCTTGTGCTCTTTGTTCGTGGTATGCAAATCTAATCTCCTTAGACTAAAGGACTTCTGTCCTTATCCAAGCTACTGAGTGCTGTTGCAAGAAACGGCATGAAATGTTAATAAACTGTGATATGCAGGAGGTTTGATTAGATTTTAGGCACAGAGTCCTCTTTGACAGCAGAAAGAAGTTTTTCCTCATGGAAGATGAAGGGAAAGTATCCTGAAAAAGCTCCTGAAAAAGAGAAGCCTAATATATTGAGGAGACTTAAAGGGTAGTGGCGTGAAGGAGACCTGCTTGTTCTGATGATGAAATCATGGAGGTAATGGGAAATTTTATTGTTGCCAATTCTACCTTAGGATTGTTTGTTTCTGGATTGCCTTTAATAAATGCCATGTTTAAGAAAATGAAATTAAGTTGTTGTGTTGCTTTGTTTTGTTTCTTTTTACAGTCTCAGGCAGCCTGCTATTACATGGTAGACAAGAGAGGTAACAACATGGCTAATTAAAGGGCAGCAGTGCTTCATTCCCTAGGGCTAATTATTCTGTAGAAAATGGGTCAATTACTTAGAGAAATTGTTTGCCAGCAGGAGGCAGGAAAAGCCTCTGTTCCCACTCCTCACCTTCCTTTTGTGGGAAGCGCTGCCCACCTCCATAGGCAGTTGCAGGACCTTGGTAAGCTTTCAGATGCCAGAGCCACGTCCTGCAGATGGGGAAACAGCCCCTGAGCAAACCTCTGTGTCGTCCCGTCTGTCCTGTGTGTTCCTGTATGGCTGCAAATGAAGCAGTGTCCACCCTGTTCCTGGGTTGCATCTGGAGTGAAAGACATGAAGTTGAACAATACAAGTGTGAGTTCTCTTTCAAAATAAAATCTGCCTGTTGTGAAAGGTGAAGTATGGTATTTTTCCCTACTTCTTCTGGAAGAAGATTGATCATCTAGGTAGCTAATGTTTTGCAACATGAAAGGTATTATCAGCTTGTGGCTTGCTTGGTATGGGTTTGTAAATGATCCCCTTTTACTTCTCAGGTCTGCTTCCTGTATGTGTTTTAGTATTCTCTGGTGACTTCATCACCTGACCCTGTTGCTTGCTTTTAGCTCTGCAGGCTCAGTACAGACCGGGTGGGGGAACAGAGGGCTGGTTTGCCTTGTCTGTTAGAAATAAACTGGTCTGCTTTTCACTTTTCTGTGACGGTACATGAGGCAGGAGTATCCAGATGGTGTCTGAGCTCCTAGGTGAGGTGGTTGTGCAGGCAACCAGAAAGAGTCCTGAAAGAAAGCCAGACTGGGCAAAGGCTTTGGCTCTGCAGGAACAGATTACCAACATCTGTGCCAATTGGGAGCAATGCGCTCTTTCTGGTTAGTCAGAGCGCTACATTCCTGGTTGTAAATGATACACCCAATAATGTCTAGTGTGAGCCAGAGAGTATGCACCTCGCAGTCCAGCTAAAACAAGTGTATAAGACATGTATTTGCAGGTGTGCTCTGCTCTTAAATAAAAGCTAGGCTGCTTTAGAGATTTGTTTGTAGGCATATCTGAATGAGAATATCAGTTACTAGTTCAGAAGTGTAATCACTGCATAAAAGAGAGAAGTGTTTTATGTTACCCTTTCTTCTGGATTTTTATTGGTGTCAGTGCACAAGAGTTCACCACAACCTTATTTCAGAACTCCCCCACCCTCACAGGCTTCTGTCAAAGCTGGATTAAATGACTGAGGGCATCTTCCCTACCACAAATGCTGTGCTGTCTTGCTTTCATTGCATAAGATCCAAGCATTAGTAGTCATTAGATAAGTGTTGATAGCATAGAGTGGTGAAGCTGCTGTTTGACTCCTTCCTTGCTGGATCTTTGCTCTCGGGTGCACCATGTATTGAAGGTAGCCTATATGAAGGACTTCTGTGGAGCACCTTTCTGTCCTGTTCTCCTTGACTCTGCTGGGAGCATGAAGGAGACGATGAAGTATTTCTGAAGGGGGAAGCTTTGTCTTTAGCGTGGGTAGCTGTGGCATAGTGCTGTGTGTACTGCTAAGTGCCTTCTGGGGATGGGGAGTCTGTTTTGTTTTGAGTTTTTTCACCCAGAATACATGCACAGAAGATGGTCAAACTCATTTGGCTCCACCAGTCTAATCTGGCTTGAGAAATCTTGGCTGGGGCTGTGTCTATGCAGAGCTCTAGGTAGAGTGGTTCCTTGCTGCTTCCGACAGAGAGTGCCTGATGATAGTGGTGTATTTGGCTCTTTCCTCTCCTGCAACCTAGCAAAGCCAGGCTTGCTTAACCCATGGGACACTGGTCCTTTATGTCAGCAGAGGTTTATGGTAAGGATGCTTGCGGTAAGTTCTAGAGGAAGAGTTACTTCTTTTTGTGATTTCTGGTGTTTTCAAGATGTGTATATAGTTTCCCCTAGTGGCATGATAGATGCCATGTGATCTGGTTTATTTTGATCCAGCAGTTCTTTCCAAGGCAGATCTCACAATTAAGCTTTTAATTGGAAGTGGACTTGCACAACAGCTGCAGGATGTAGGGCACAGTTTATAAAAATGCTTCCATGTCTACTAGGAAGAGAAGAGCTGCTGTGAAGGTAATGTAATGATTCCTTAGCAATATAGAGCTTGACTGTTGTTGCTTTTGGTTTGCTTTTGCTGCTTAATACTTTACCATGGAGATGAGATACTGAGTTTCCAAAACATCAGCTTCAGTCACTTGAGCTGACAGAGGCTAGCATGGTATCTGGAGCGCCCTGGGCAGCTAAGCCATTCCCATTTTGTGCAATGGTAGACTCAGGTGTATATATAAAGTATGCAGTTTACTATGTTATACTGTATTGGCATATAACTTGTAGATGTGCAAAAAGTCAATTTCTAGAATCCAAGACTTCCTGTTAGATAATTATATCCTTTTGGAAACAATGCCTCAGTTTGGTGTTTATATTATGAGGTATTACTGCTCATCATAAAGGCAACTAAATGCTTAATTCTTTCATAGATTAGCTAGAGTGTAATTAGTTTTTCAAAGATCAGATCAATAAGTAGAGCATGTTGATTTCTAAAAATGTCATGTATACACATGTTCTGATTCACCTCTGATTTTCATGGCACAATCTCCAAGAGCTGTGATAACGCTTAGTATTCCAGCTTCAAGTTGGGGTCTGCTACCTTGTGTGTGGGGCGGTGGGAGTAGCTTTTTTGTTTTCTTTTATCTTTTCCCAGCTATGTATCAGACATAGATGACAGGAAGGTGTCACATTTTGATGGCAGAAATGTAGTTTTCTTGGTTTGAGATCCTTGTTTGAGAAGCAAGGACTGAACAATGTCATGACAATGATTAAAATTTGCTATGCTTTGGACCAGGGCTTAGCAACGTTCGGAGTACTAAAAAGCTGTAAGTGCTAACACCAGCACTTCAACGTCTGAGAATCTCTCTATTCTTAATGAATTTTCAGTGTGTCTCTGTGAGGCTGGTATTATTAGTGTCATTTTGCAGACAAGTAGATAAAATAAAATGCTTGTATAAGCACATTCAGCAAGCCAGAAAAAGGCAGGAATAAAATTCAGGAATACTAATGTTTCAACCTGTTTATGACCCACTATCTTATACTTTCTCTTTTGCTAGAAAAGAGACTACAGGCATTAATTTGGGTAGCTCCCTCCCCCCCCCCCCCCTTTTTTTTTTTCAGTTGGGTTAGGCAGCATAAAAGTGAGACATTATTATGCAACATATCTAAGTGTGCATGTGATACTTGAAAAAATGGTAATCAGATAAGTTGCTAAGCAACAGTACCCTGCCTTCAATTACCAAAAAGCCAGTGAATTTGCTTTCATGATGTAACATGTGTTCTGTACTTCTTCATAAAGCAAGTGTAGGTGGAGTTTTGTAAGAGTTGCTCCTTTTTAACTCACCTCCTGCTTAACTTGCCATATTGCGAGGTCAAATTTGATCCCAGTTTTAGAGAGAAGTATTCACAGAACCTGAAATCAACAGAAAAAAACGTTAGATGAGCTCTTAAAGATAGTCAGGCGCATGTAAGTATATATGAGTAAATAACCATTCCCTCTTACGGATCTGTCGGTTTTTGATGCTTCAACAGCTTACATAAAGTAGTCTGTAGCTCATCCTTCGGAACATGAAAAATAAGCAAATGGGGGAGAGATTTATGTTAAAAGGTAGATGGCAGGGATACGTGGCAAGCTGTGAGAAGTCTTAAAACACTCAGTGACCCATTGGCCCAAAAATGTTGAGAGCTGCAGTAAAGCATGAAAACCTGAATGTAAACCCATCTGGTTAATTTTCATTGCCTTAACAGGAACAGAATAGAAGGAACATAAGCAGGGATGGGTGTACACAGAGAAAAAAGTAAGCGAGAGTCTAATAATGTAAGACAGATCTAGCAGCACAAGGATATTTGATTGTGTGTTTGTTTGAAACCTAAGTTTTTTTGTTTTTTTTTTTTAAACAGATTGCAGGATAACAGCAACAAAAAATAAAGACTCTTGGCAGTTACTCTAAATGCATTTCTGCTTTTGGTGATAAATAGCCACAGAAGCATTTGTGGATACTGTAGTTGTGTGGGGGTAGCCTCTTCAGCTATTGGGTGGTGGCGTGGCTTTTGAAAGAAATCTGAAACTCTGGAGCTCTAATGTGCTTCTCAAGGCTTTGCCAGAAGTTTTCAGTAGATAGGACCCACCTGGAGCTATCTGGGAAAGGATGCACCTAACCTTGGGATATCAAGTGTTTTCCTCGGGTAACTGCAAGTTGTTGCTTTACAGAGTTGTTTTTCCAATTACTTTGTTGTTGTTGTTCCAGAGGAGAGACGTTTCCTTTTCCGGAGCTGGGGAGTCTGTAGCAATGCATGCCCTGGGTATCTCTCTGAGATAATTTGGTCCTTTTGGGAAGGAAATTCAGCCAAACCTACCATGTTTTGTGCTCTGTCTACCAGTCTAGGTTCAGAGATGTTCAGATTCCAGCTGATCTATGTGCAGGTTCAAAAGTCCTCATCAAAAGGCGTGTTGGGACTTCAGTTGAAAGTGAAATCCGCATCACCCTCCGGGTAAGTCTTGCCAGAGCAGGGTGAGTTTCTGAGAAGACAGATACTCGCTTTCTGTTTCCAAATTTAGCACTTTCTTCCCAGGACAATCCCAGATAAGACATGGAGGAGTGTTGTGACTTGGTTTCTCTGTTGGACAGTTTATCACTAAGTTGTTGGATGGACCTGAGCTTTCTTTTTTGGAGCACTTGGCAAATGATAAAGTGTAAACACTAAAATAGACAGTTGAGGGAACACACGAGTAACCACTTCCCAGTCAGGAATTGGCTTTCCTTTTTGTTTGCTTGTTCTTTGTATTTACATTTGATGAGCACTACTGCTAAATTATGCTAATATGAGGTCCCAACCTGCTGATGCCAGGTGTCTGTGTCAGAGGAACAGTCAGAGTATGGGCAAGGGCTGTTTTGGGAGGCCTGAGTCTGGCCTAGTATTGGATTTTAGATTTTAACTATTTCTGTATATGCAATTGAATGGTCACACCACTGTTGTTTGTTTTTTTCCCTACTACAGACCTTATGCATTTTTAATCATTAGTATTTCAACACAGAAAGTTCATTTATATACAAAAGAAAAAACAAATCCCCTTTTCTGTACAGCTTAAGCATTGTACTAATCATGTGAGCTTTAGGGTCGAACCTTTATCTTCAGCTCCACCTCTTTGCTCATGTCTGTTATGACTTAGTCTTTGCTAATGAAAGAAAATAATAATTGAAGAAACTCTTCAAGTGTAGATACATATGTAATAAAGGTATGGTTTCTCCAGCACTTTGAGTTCATAGAAATGAAGTTTTTGTGAAAAAGGAACTTCTGCTGGGCAGTGGCCTGTGAGCCAGATCTGAGAGGTGATAGAGCTGAGAGCTAACAGGCTTTAGGGTAGCATGGGGGTAGCATTCAAAGGGCTGATGAGTTCCTTGGTCTGGCTCCTGGTGAAACCCCATGGGTAGTCTGAGTGCCGGTGCCAGGGAAGGGGCTGAATTGAGTGGGACTGTGTTGTCCTAAAGTTAGATTGGCTTGAAGCCTTGTGTAATGTTCGTATTTCTGCACTGAAGGAGTTGGGAGTGTGTTGCAGTTGCTTATTTTGTATGATTTTGTTCTTTATTATTGTACAAATCAAATTACAGACAAATAGATCTGACTACGTAAAAAGCATTCTCAGTGTTCTTGCGATTCTAGGGAAATGCTTTTTAAAATTTTGTTTGCATGTGTCTGATAAATAGTTCAGTAG